>NC_091162.1:33001232-33301232 GCF_040958095.1 Procambarus clarkii
ACAGAGACTGTCTCGCCCTGCCGGCCGACAGCCTCCCTGGTAGGGACGTCGTCTCTGCTCTCGTCTGCTGTTCTGTCTCTTAATGCTCCATGCTGGATAGCTCTCCGAGTTTATATTGGGGAACCTAGTAGCTAACTCCGCCACAAGTAGATAGCCTCCGGCACTACCAAGCCACTCCTTAAACGTCGGCATGTTTGAAGGCTACCCGGCTCCAATTATACGCTTAGCGGAAGCAAGGTGAAATTATCATGATCTGACCTCAGGTCACTTGGGGTCATTAACGGTTAGAGGTGTGAGATCTCAGGCAGACAACTGGCGCCTCTCAGATCCTTGTCTGTGACTCGTGTACTCTATGTATGTATTAACCTAAACCAAACACTTTTACAGTGTTACAATAGCATGGTTCTTATTCTATGGAGGAGACGGTTTAGGACCATTCTCTCGAATGTTTTGCAAATGCAGCTAGTAAGGGAAATTGGGCGAAAGCATTCTCTTGATTTGGCTTGGGAATTGGAATGATTATACTGTTGGTCCAAGAGTTAGGAAGCTCCCCAGTAACATAGCTCATATTATACAGCTCAAGCAGAGGATTCCCTGGTACTAAGGGAGCAGACGCAATATGTCATAAGTGATACCATCTTCACCAGGGATGTGGCTTTGCCTTTGTTTAGGGCCGCGAGCAATTCAAACCTCTGTAAATGGCACGTTGCATTCATCTTCCTTGTGGAGCATGAAGTCAACGAGCCTTTCTCGATCTCCGTAACCAGCATTTAATCTGAACTGTATGTCTGGGGGAAGATTATTGAAGCTAGAGGTGGTTGCCCAAGCATCGACTAACTCGTTTGCTCTGTGTAGAGGGTGAGGGTGTGCTACATGGCCGATCTTATCGCCTTTAATTCTTTTAATATTCTTCCATGCCTGGCTGAGGGGGGTGTGAGAGTTGAGACTGTTAACAAAAGTTTCCCAGTTATCTTGCCTGAGCTCTGTCATGCGCTCCCTCGCCTTGGCTAGGGCTTTCTGAAAGAGCTTGAGCATTGCTGGCGTACGTGTTTCCCTATATGCAAGCCCAACTCGTCTGGCAGTGCGTTTCAAAGTACGCAGTTTGGGGTCATTGTAATAGGCATGGCGTTTATTACCTTTCATATCGTTCCGACTATTGGATGGTGCAGGGGCCGACCTAAAGGGTCAGCAAACATCTGAATGCTCTGTACTAGACCGTCGTTAAATATCTGGACTGTGGAGGGATCATAAGTGCTGTACCTCTGACACATGAGCAACAAAGTCTTCACGTCGAGCAGGAGGAACACTGAGCCGTTTGCGTTTGAAAGTCCCACCGGGCAGGATGGTATTCCTATACATAGAGTAGTCAATCTAGGGTGATGATCTGACAACAAATCTGTTACAATAAGTGATGTGCACCAGACGTGAGAGACGTTGAAACCAACACAGAGGTCTAAAATGCCAAAATGTACAAATACCAATATTATGTAATCTCACTAACCCATTGTACCATCTTGTAAATAAATAATATAATAATTATTATTATTGGTAAATGGTAAAAATAAATACAAATACAAATGTTTATTCAGGTAAAGTACATACATACAAGATACAAAAGTTGATGGATTTATTTATTTATTTATTTATTATTTATTTATACACATACAAGAAGGTACATTGGATTGTGAGGATACATAATAGGGTAATAACAATCTTGTAAAGCCTAGTAAGCGCAGCGTTTCGGGCAGGTCCTTAATCTAAGAAAATTTTAAGTAGGTAAATACTTGCAAAATTTCTAAAAAATTATAACAGCTACAAGGCAAGAAAAAAAAGATGAGAGAAAATTGTAGGTATATTAAAGCACATAGGTAGCTCAGATTGATTGCAATGACAGCGTGAATGGTAGTTGACAAAAATTGGTAGGCACAATACAGCATATGGCTAGCACATAAAAGAAGACAGCAATGAACACAATGATAAGGTTGTTTGGGGTAAATACATAAAAATTAGGAGATTGGGTAACACTAGGTACAGAACAAATTTAAAGCTCAGTGTAAGAAACTAAGAAGATGAAATTAGGTACTTTTTGGTTTTGCTTTTAAATAAGGCAAAAGTTTGACAGTTTTTCAATTCACTAGGGAGTGAGTTCCATAGACTAGGTCCCTTAATTTGCATAGAGTGTTTACACAGATTAAGTTTAACCCTGGGGATATCAAAGAGATATTTATTTCTGGTGTGGTGATAATGGGTCTTATTACATCTGTCCATGGAGAGTTTCAGAGCATGGTTTCCATTTAAGAACAGGGTTTTGTAAATGTAGTTGACACAAGAGAATGTGTGGAGGGAGTTAATATTTAGCAAGTTTAGGTTTTATAGATAGAGCTAGTACATACAATGCCTAAAGCCACTATTTATTTATTTATTTATTTATATTGTGACAGTAATCTCCTTCAAGAGATTGAGCCTGCTCTTCCCTCCACAAACACGTCGTTGAAATTATATAAAACGACTATGGAAGACATGTCCAACAACAACAACAACACCAGCAAGGCTTGCCAGGGTGAGCAAAACGTATGCAGTCAGCCACCTGTTCGACTCAAACCACCAAACTACATGTTGATCGCTACCGGCTCCGCTGATTGGTCGCCGGTCTGGCTGCACCTGCACTCGCCCCCCATACTACTTGATGTCTGGGGTCGCCCCAACCTCCTACCTCAGAATGTTCAGTGCTCTCGTTGTCACCACTCCTCCCGGCTAGACGCTAGCGTGTACTGAGAGAAGTGGTGGCTTAAAGCCAATATTCCAACACCTCCCATTTACTTTTGTATTGCACTTCTTGTTATTTTGCCTTAACGTAACTTTCATTGTGTCATCTAATTATTCTTATTATTTTGATTGATTTTATTATAAGAATTTGTTTGTGCATTTTATTCATGTTTTGATTTAATTAACGTAATTCAAATTTCATTGTTAAAGTTTACTTGTGTTTTGTGTGTCTTCTCCTTACCTTACCACAGACGAAGTTCCAGTTTTTTCTATTTTTTTTTTTTATAACTATGTGACGAGGCCATACCCCTAGCCTTAAACAGCCGAACACCAACGCGTTACCGTCACAATATATATACAAGAAGGTACATTGGGTTTGTGAGAATACATTGGATAGTGTGGTATGTGGTGTTTGTGTGTTACTGAGGAAGTCTTGGTTGTAGGGTTGATGTAAAGTCATTGCTTGGTTACTGACTTTAATACTTAATATGATTACATGACTAGTAGCTACCAAGCTTGGCGGGCGTCCTGTATGCTCTATTGTTTACCTTCCCTCTCTTCTGTGGCGTCTGCTCCGCCGCACATAGAAAACGGATGGTACCATTTTCTGTGAACATGACAGATAGTACAGTAATTACATTCTTGTAAAGCCACTAGTACGCGCAGCGTTTCGGGCAGGTCCTTAATCTAGCAGATAATTTTAAGTAGGTAATTTCAATCAGAATTGATAAATGATAAAGATACATTACAAGAGAAAAACCTACCAGAGGACCCAAAACAGAAAACGGGAAAGTATGTTTATTTATTTATTTATTTATTTATTTATTTATGCATATACAAGAATGTACATAAGGAATGTGAGGATACAAATATGGTAATTACAGTCTTGTAAAGCCACTAGCACGCGCAGCGTTTCGGGCAGGTCCTTAATCTAAGAAAATTTTAAGGAGGTAAATACTTGCAAAATTTATAGACAAAAAAATAATAACAGATTACATAAAATGAAAAAAAAGATGAGAGAAAATTGTAGGTACAGTATATTAAAGCACATTGGTAGCTAAGATTAATTGCAATGACAGCTTGAACGGTAGTTGACAACAAATTGGTAGGCACAATACAGCAGAAACAATATAAGATTGATTGCAATGACAGCTTGAATGGTAGTTGACAAAAATTGGTAGTCACAATACAGCATATGGCTAGCACATAAAAGAAGACAGCAATGAACACAATGATAAGGTTGTTTGATATTACATAAAAATTAGGAGATTGGGTAACACTAGGTACAGAGCAAATTTAAAGCTCAGTGTAGGAAACTAAGAAGATGAAGTTAGGTACTTTTTGGTTTTGCTTTTAAATAAGGCAAAAGTTTTACAGTTTTTCAATTCACTAGGGAGTGAGTTCCATAGACTAGGTCCCTTAATTTGCATAGAGTGTTTACACAGATTAAGTTTAACCCTGGGGATATCAAAGAGATATTTATTTCTGGTGTGGTGATAATGGGTCTTATTACATCTGTCCATGGAGAGTTTCAGAGCATGGTTTCCATTTAAGAACAGGGTTTTGTAAATGTAGTTGACACAAGAGAATGTGTGGAGGGAGTTAATATTTAGCAAGTTTAGGGATTTAAACAAGGGAGCTGAGTGTTGTCTGAAAGCAGAGTTTGTTATTATTCTGATAGCAGATTTTTGCTGTGTGATGATGGGCTTAAGGTGGTTTGCAGTGGTAGACCCCCATGCACAGATACCATAATTAAGATAGGGGTAGATTAGTGCATAATATAGTGAGAGGAGAGCAGAGTTAGGAACATAATATCTGATTTTGGAGAGTATACCAACTGTCTTAGAGACTTTCTTAGTTATGTGTTGAATGTGGGTGCTGAAGTTGAGTCTCTTGTCTAGGATAGGCCAAGAAACTTGCCATCATTTTTATTACTGATGTTAATGTTGTCTATCTGTAGCTGAATTGCATTTGATGATTTGCTTCCAAATAAGATGTAGTAAGTCTTTTCGATGTTTAATGTTAGTTTGTTCGTTGACATCCATAAGTGGACTTTTTTTAATTCATTATTCACAACATTATTTAGTGTATGTGGGTTGAGGTTTGAGTAGATAAGGGTAGTATCGTCAGCAAACAATATAGGTTTGAGAATATTAGAGACATTAGGCAGATCGTTTATATATATAAGAAATAGAAGAGGTCCTAAGATACTGCCCTGTGGCACTCCAACGGTAATTGGTAGAGTGGAAGAAGTTGTATCATTGATGGTTACATATTGGTGTCTGTCACTAAGATAGGATCGGATGTAGTCAAGGGCAAGGCCTCGGATTCCATAATGCTGGAGTTTAAGTAAGAGGTAGTTGTGATTAACAGTATCAAAGGCTTTTCTTAGGTCAATGAAGAGTCCAATCGGAAACTCATTTTTGTCAAGGGCTGAGTAGATAATGTCAAGGAGACTAATGATTGCATCGTTCGTGCTCTTTTGGGACCGGAAGCCAAACTGGCAGGGGCTGAGTACGTCGAATTTTACGAGGTAGGAATAGAGCTGTTTGTAAATAATTTTTTCAAATATTTTTGATAGAATGGGTAGATTTGATATTGGTCTATAATTATTTATGTCCGCCGGATTGCCTCCTTTATGGACTGGCGTTACTCTTGCTTTTTTGAGGATATCAGGGAAGGTGTGATACTCTATAGATTTGTTGAACAGTAGTGCTATGGGTGGGGCAAGGGCATGGGAGGCTCTCTTGTACACAATGGACGGAATTTCACTGGTGTTCTCTGCCTTGGTTTTTAGAGAATGTATGAATTTTAGAGAATTTATTTCGCGAGCAGCTGCCGTTTCGGGCAGGAAAAACACTAAGACTAAAACTTAATACTAATTGAGATTAAAGCATAAATTGTGTTGAGAAAAAATAAGAAAAAATTAAAAAAAGGGGGGGGGGACATGACAGAAAAAAAAGCAAAAATACAATTTGGTCAACAAACAGCATTGTTTCAAGTAGTAGACATGGGTTGACATTTTGGGGGTGAGGTAGGTTACATGGAGTTAATAAGGTAGTACTTTGTTTTTATCTTAAATGGATAATCTCAATTAGTATTAAGTTTTAGTCTTAGTGTTTTTCCTGCCCGAAACGCTTTGCGTAATAGTGGCTTTAGGCATTGTATGTACTAGCTCTATCTATAAATCCATCAACTTTTGTATCTTACCATGTATGTATGTACCTTACCTGAATAAAATTTATTTATTTATTATTTATTTATTATTTATGATAAGTTTTGGGCAGGTCTTGACATGCCCGAAAGCCTTTGCGAGTTAGTTGCTTAAAAGAATGTAAGAACACCAATGTTATGTACTCTCTCAAGAAAATGTATCTTCTTGTATATAAATGAATAAATAAATAAATTCGTTTGACTAATTCTAATGCATGTAGGCGAGAACAGCTGTGAACGCCAGCTGGCACACAAGTACATGAGCGTCCAAAAGTCTTTTACACAAAAGACATGTACAGATAGGCGTGTAGTAGTAGATTATCCCAATAATATACTCGCTCCAAATGCATTGTTAATATTCCTGTCAACCTTTGGAGATGAATGAGGTGAGGTGTTGCCCGAGCATATAAGCAGCAGAATAGCAAACATTAACCAAAGTCTACTTTCAAGTGTGGTCTAGAGCAGACACTTGCGAGATACTGTACCGACGCTCAGTGCGCTCAACTCACACCAAAGTATCACCTGTGTACTTCTGTATATTCGACCAAATATATATATAGTATCTTAGTGTCTGTGTTTATTTGTCACCATACTTTACGTAATAATAGAACCGTTACAGGCGTGTAGCTTCTGACTTCGTTTTTATTATTATTACATATTAGGCGCTTACCTTTAATGCTTATTATTATATAAATATAACTATCACATAATAAATGTTAAAGGAGTTTATCCAAAAACTGGCAAAAATGTTGTGTTTTGTGCGTTGTATCGTGTTTGTGGTCATTCGGGTGTGTTGTGTTTACGCTGGAGGGCGGCGTCCTTACCAAGCCCGGATTATGTCCATTACATCACTAAACTTCATTTAATAACTATATGCCTGTTAAGAAGAAGATTTTAATCGTTTGTAGCATTATATTGTCGTTTTAATATTGAACACGTACACACATGCGAAACGTCCAAAGCTGTTGTACGAAGTGGTAAAAATATTAGTGTGCGATGATGTCAGTGTACAAAGTGTCTTGTATCGGACGGAGGAGTGTGGTGGGATCATCAGTACTGTAAGCGATCATAAACAGTTGGACAGTGGAGGCTGGACTGGTTGCGCGGCGTTTAGTGTGTGTGGTTATTCACGAATATTTTAATTTGATATCACAAGTGATGTAAGTATTCCTGTTGTACAAATAATAGTAATAATAATAATTACTATTATCTATATAGACTCAACTTCAGTACCCACATACAACACATAACTAAGAAAGTCTAAAACAGTTGGTATACTCTCCAAAATCAGATATTATGTTCCTAACTCTGCTCTCATCTCTCTATATTATGCACTAATCTATCCCTATCTGAATTATGGTATCTGTGCATGGGGTTCAACCACTGCAAACCACCTCAAGTCCATCATCACCCAGCAAAAATCTGCTATCAGAATGTAGCGAGTAGATTATCCCAATAATATACTCGCTCCAAATATAGTGTTAATATTCCTGTCAACCTTTGGAGACGAATGAGGTGAGGCGTTGCCCGGGCAACACGGTGAGGTGTTGCCCGAGCAATATAAGCAGCAAGAATAGCAAACATTAACTAGTCTACTTTCAAGTGTGGTCTAGAGCAGACACTTGCGAGATACTGTACCAACGCTCAGTGCGCTCAACTCACACCAACGTATCACCTGTGTACTTGTGTATATTCGACCAAATATATATATAGTATCTTAGTGTCTGTGTTTATTTGTCACCATACTTTACGTAACAATAGAAACGTTACAAGAATAATATCAAATTCTGTTTTCAGACAACACTCAGCCCCCTTGTTTAACTCCCTAAACATGCTAAACATAATCTCACTCCACAAATTCTCTTGTGTCAACTACATTTACAAAACCCTGTTCTTAAATGCAAATCCTTGTCTGAAACTCTTCCTGGACAGATGTAATAGGACCCATTATCACCACACCAGAAATAAATATCTCTTTGATATCCCCAGAGTTAAACTTAATCTGTGTAAACACTCTATGCAAATAAAGGGACCCAGTTTATGGAACTCACTCCCTACTGAATTGAAAAGCTGTCCAACTTTTACATCATTCAAAATCAATACTAAAACGTACCTAATTTCATCTTCATAGTTTTTCACTTTTTGCCTTAAAATTGCACTGTATCAACTGCTACCCAATCTCCCAACCTTTATGTTCCCAATTTGAACATCTTTACCATTGTGATCGTTGCTGTTTTCTTATATGTGTTGCCAATCTGTTGTATGGTGTTTATAAATCTTGTTTATCTGTATCTTTTGCTACCCAGTCTCCCAATCTTTATGTACCCAATCTGAACATCTTTACCATTGTGATCATTGCTGTCTTACATGTGCTGTCAATCTGCTGTATGGTGTCTATTAATCTTGTTTAAATTACTAATCAAGCTGTCAATGTAATCAATCAGAGCTTTAATATAACAATGTGCTTTAATATACTTACTTATCTCTCTCATCTCATTTTTTCTTGTAATGTATCTTTATCATTTATCAATTCTGATTGAAATTACCTACTTAAAATTATCTGCTAGATTAAGGACCTGCCCGAAACGCTGCGCGTACTAGTTTTACAAGAATGTAAATACTGTACTATCCAATGTATTCTCACAAACCCAATGTACCTTCTTGTATATATATAAATATATATAAATAAATAAATAAATAAATAAATAAAATAAATATTACTACCCGCAGGACACCTCCCTGCGGGGTATCTAGTTCAAAGTCTCTTGTGTTGTTATTTACGAATATTTTAATTTGATATCACAAGTGATGTAAGTATTCCTGTTGTACAGATAATAGAAATAATAATAATTATTACTATTATCTATATTACTACCCGCAGGACACCTCCCTGCGGGGTACCTAGTTTAAAGTCTCCTGTTTATTTATTTATTTATTTGTATATATACAAGAAGGTTTATATTAGAGTAAATTTCAAGATTTAATTAAATTTACATGTCATCTTTTTTTTCTTTTTCTTTTTTCTCTCGGAATTATCTATTGTGCTCACTTTGTTTTCTTAGGTTCATACCAATTATAGGATTTTAATTAACCATTACTAAGCTAATTATCTTCAAGATCATTTTACTTTATGATTATTATTTTTCTTATTATTTTTTATTTTACATTTATATTGTCAGTCTCTACTGATCTTATCTTCAAGATCATTTTACTTTATGATTATTATTTTTCTTATTATTTTTTATTTTACATTTATATTGTCAGTCTCTACTGATTTTTTGTTTTTTATTTTATGTAACTTCTGTGTCCTCCCTGGCTATCTATTGGATCTTTATTTTACTTCTAAATTGTTACTATTTTATTGTATTTGCTTTTATTCTTGTGTTTTGCTTTATCGTGTATCTTGTATCGTGATCCCTCTGCATCTCTATGCACACTGATATTGATCCAGATCAAAATCTTCTGTCTCATATCTACTCCAACCAGCACATTGATCATCATTATTGCAAGTATTTCACAGCACACCAGGCTAAAAACAAACTCCAAAATAGCACCTGTCTATCAGTTTACAACCAAAATGTTAGATCACTTGGTAAACATTTTGACGATTTAAATGCATTACTCACAGCACAAAGTACTAACTTACCGTTCATTATCTTAACAGAAACTTGGCTAAATAAAGACTATACCCAACTCTACAACTTAGCTGGTTATAAAGCCATTCATAACTGTAGGCCTAATAAAAAAGGTGGTGGCACAGCTATATATTACCGAGATACATTTATCTGCAACAGTGTTATTAGTGACAGAGATGACTACTGTGAATATACAATTTTACTCAGTTTACAATTAAATCCCTTAAATCCTCTTTGACTATTAGATCCATCTATAGATTTCCCAATACTAACATAGCTTCTTTCTCAGACAACCTAAGGAATCATTATAAACAACAATCTCAACAAAAACCACATCATTCTGAGAGGAGACTTTAATATTGACCTGGGTCAACAAAATTGCTCTCAAGTTGACTATTTCCTTAACAGCATGAACTCCTGTATGCTAATCCCCACAATCACCAAACCTACCCGAGTCACTCAAACATCAGCCACTACCTTGGACCACATATGGACAAACATAACAGCTCCCCTTGTATCTGGTATAATCTACGACAGAACAACTGACCACTATCCTACCTTTCTCATAGCGAACATGGACATAACACCCACCAAAAGCAAGAAACTTTCATTTAGGCTACACAGTGAATCAGCTTTAGGCAATCTTACAGATGCACTTCACAATATTAACTGGGATTCTGAATTCAATAATACCCAGGATATAAATTCATTAGCTAACATCTTCCTCTCGAAAACTCTAAGCCTCTACAACCTTCATTGTCCCCTTCTTACCAAGCAAGTAACTGACAAAAGATTAAACAATCCATGGCTCACAAGTGGCATTCTCAACTCAATCAACAAGAAACATGAATATGAAAAGAAACTTAGGATTGGCCTAGTTTCAAAGGAAGTAGCTAAAAGGTACTCATCAATGCTTACCAGTATCATAAGAAAGGCAAAACTTGCATATTATGTGAATAGATTCAATGAAGCAAAAGGCAACATGAAAAGCACTTGGAAAACAATCTCTAGTATCCTAGGAACTAAACAACACTTACATAACCGAATAAACTCTACAAGGATGGGGATATACCGTCAACTGATTTAGAAATGGCAAATGAATTTAATAGTTTCTTTTCATCGGTTGGTGCTAATCTTGCCAGTAAAATCCCACAGACTCAGACACATATTAACACATATCTCTCAGGCAGCTATCCAAACTATCTTCTCCTTTCACCAATCAGCCCGGCAGATGTTGTGTCCATCATACACTCTCTAAAAACCAAGGCAGGGAACACCAGTGAAATTCCGTCCATTGTGTACAAGAGAGCCTCCCATGCCCTTGCCCCACCCATAGCACTACTGTTCAACAAATCTATAGTGTCACACCTTCCCTCATATCCTCAAAAAAGCAAGAGTAACACCAGTCCATAAAGGAGGCAATCCGGCGGACATAAACAATTATAGACCAATATCAAATCTACCCATTCTATCAAAAATATTTGAAAAATTATTTACAAACAGCTCTATTCCTACCTCGTAAAATTCGACATACTCAGCCCCTGCCAGTTTGGCTTCTGGTCCCAAAAGAGCACCGACGATGCAATCATTAGTCTCCTTGACGTTATCTACTCAGCCCTTGACAAAAATGAGTTTCCGATTGGACTCTTCATTGACCTAAGAAAAGCCTTTGATACTGTTAATCACAACTACCTCTTACTTAAACTCCAGCATTATGGAATCCGAGGCGTTGCCCTTGACTACATCCGATCCTATCTTATTGACAGACACCAATATGTAACCATCAATGATACAACTTCTTCCACTCTACCAATTACTGTTGGAGTGCCACAGGGCAGTATCTTAGGACCTCTTCTATTTCTTATATATATAAACGATCTGTCTAATGTCTCTAATATTCTCAAACCTATATTGTTTGCTGACGATACTATCCTTATCTATTCAGACCTCAACCCACATACACTAAATAATGTTGTGAATAATGAATTAAAAAAAGTCCACTTATGGATGTCAACGAACAAACTAACATTAAACATCGAAAAGACTTACTACATCTTATTTGGAAGCAAATCATCAAATGCAATTCAGCTACAGATAGACAACATTAACATCAGTAATAAAAATAATGGCAAGTTTTTTGGCCTATTCCTAGACAAGAGACTCAACTTCAGCACCCACATTCAACACATAACTAAGAAAGTCTCTAAGACAGTTGGTATACTCTCCAAAATCAGATATTATGTTCCTAACTCTGCTCTCCTCTCACTATATTATGCACTAATCTACCCCTATCTTAATTATGGTATCTGTGCATGGGGGTCTACCACTGCAAACCACCTTAATCCCATCATCACGCAGCAAAAATCTGCTATTAGAATAATAACTAACTCTGCTTTCAGACAACACTCAGCTCCCTTGTTTAATTACAACTGAAGGTACGTATACAGAGGACAACGAAGAAATTAGTGAAATTCTAAGAAGCCAGTATGAGGCTATGTTTAGCACACCAATAAACAACATGAAAGTTGATGAACTCTGAAGATTTTGAAAGAGAAATTGACAATATGCCCATGCACTCAGCTTCTGGGCCTGACTCATGGAATTCAGTATTCATAAAGAAATGTAAAGTACCAATAGCGCGAGCACTCAGCGTAATATGGAGAAAGTTAGCTCCGATCCTGTGGGATGCGATGATCTGTTTTATGCTTCTCATCTCGCTTGTCGGAAGGCAGTGCTCGCTACCTCCAGGAAATCTGCCTGGGCCCTAGTTCTTAGGTTTTCTTCTCCTTTCTGTCCCTCGCTGTTTGAGGAATCTGCAGTTGTACGTATCACTCTTACGGACGTATCACTCAGCGTAATATGGAGAAAGAGCCTGGATACAGGGGAGATAGCAGCTGCACTTAAATCTACAGATATAGCTCCTCTGCACAAGGGGGGGTAGTAAAGCCTTGGCAAAAAATTATAGACCAGTTGCACTAACATCCCACATAATAAAAGAGTTTGAAAGAGTGATTAGGAATCAAATTTCTAGTTTTATGGAAAATAATGAGCTACACAACCCAGGACAACATGGATTTAGAGCGGGCAGATCCTGTCTGTCACAGTTACTCAACCACTAAACGTGAAGGTCTTATAACAATAATGAGAGAGATTATAGCGAGAGCGGATAACGATAGATCACGACTGTTGATAGTCGGTGACTTCAACTTGAAATCCATAGACTGGGAAGCATATGAAGCTAAAACAGAAGATTTTTGGACCTGTAAATTTGTAGACCTCATCCTGGAAACATTCTTGTATCAACATGTTAAACAAGCTACGAGGATGAGGGAAGGGGACGTTCCCTCCATGCTAGATTTGATATTTACCAGGAAGGAGGAAGAGATATTTGACATTCAGTACCTTCCTCCCTTGGGTAAAAGTGACCATGTCTTTTTGGGAATAAAGTATGCAATGCGTTATAAGCTGGAAGAAAATAAGGAGGTTGAAGCAGTTGAAAAACCAGACTTCAGGAGAGGACATTATGGTGACCTTAGAAATTTTTTTAGTGAGTATAATTGGACAGACTTGATGCTAGGCAAGGAAGTGAATGAGATGTATGGCAAGTTTTGTGAAATATATGATAAAGGCACAAAAAAATTTATTCCAAAACAGAGATGCAGAACTAGGAAACAGGATTGGTTCAATAGAAATTGCGAGAGGGCTAGAGACCGAAAGACACAAAAATGGAATCAATACAGGAAGAGGCCGAACCCCCAAACATACCAGCGATACAAAGATGCGAGAAACAACTACACGGCAGTGAGGAGAGAGGCAGAAAGAAATTTTGAAAAAGGGATTGCGGACAAATGTAAAACAGAACCAGGTCTATTCTATAAATTCATAAACAACAAATTGCAGGTAAAGGATAATATTCAGAGGTTGAAAATGGGAAATAGATTCACGGAAGATGAAAAGGAAATGTGTGAAACACTAAACGAAAAGTTCCAAAGTGTGTTTGTACAAAATGAAATCTTTAGGGAACCAGATACAATAAGAATTCCAGAGAACAACATAGAACACATAGAGGTGTCTAGAGACGAAGTGGAAAAAATGCTCAAGGAGCTCGGTAAGAACAAAGCAGCTGGCCCAGATGGCGTTTCACCATGGGTTCTGAGAGAATGTGCATCTGAGCTCAGCATTCCACTTCACCTGATCTTTCAGGCATCCCTGTGTACAGGAATCGTAGCAGACGGGTGGAAACAGGCTAACATAGTTCCAATCTACAAAAGTGGCAGCAGGGAAGACCCCCTCAATTATAGACCTGTATCATTGACAAGTGTAATAGTGAAAGTATTGGAAAAACTAATCAAAACTAAATGGGTAGAACACCTAGAGAGAAATGATATAATATCAGACAGACAGTATGGTTTTCGATCTGGAAGATCCTGTGTATCGAATTTACTCAGTTTCTATGATCGAGCCACAGAGATATTACAGGAAAGAGATGGTTGGGTTGACTGCATCTATCTGAACCTAAAAAAGGCTTTTGACAGAGTTCCACATAAGAGGTTGTTCTGGAAACTGGAAAATATTGGAGGGGTGACAGGTAAGCTTCTATCATGGATGAAAAATTTTCTGACTGATAGAAAAATGAGGGCAGTAATCAGAGGCAATGTATCGGAATGGAGAAATGTCACAAGTGGAGTACCACAGGGTTCAGTTCTTGCATCAGTGATGTTTATTGTGTACATAAATGATCTACCAGTTGGTATACAGAATTATATGAACATGTTTGCTGATGATGCTAAGATAATAGGAAGGATAAGAAATTTAGATGACTGTCATGCCCTTCAAGAAGACCTGGACAAAATAAGTATATGGAGCACCACTTGGCAAATGGAATTTAATGTTAATAAATGTCATGTTATGGAATGTGGAATAGGAGAACATAGACCCCACACAACCTATATATTATGTGAGAAATCTTTAAAGAATTCTGATAAAGAAAGAGATCTAGGAGTGGTTCTAGATAGAAAACTATCACCTGAGGACCACATAAAGAATATTGTGCAAGGAGCCTATGCTATGCTTTCTAACTTCAGAATTGCATTTAAATACATGGATGGCGATATACTAAAGAAATTGTTCATGACTTTTGTTAGGCCAAAGCTAGAATATGCAGCTGTTGTGTGGTGCCCATATCTTAAGAAGCACATCACAAACTGGAAAAGGTGCAAAGACATGCTACTAAGTGAACCCAGAACTGAAGGGCAAGAGCTACGAGGAGAGGTTAGAAGCATTAAATATGCCAAAACTAGAAGACAGAAGAAAAGAGGTGATATGATCACTACATACAAAATTGTAACAGGAATTGATAAAATCGACAGGGAAGACTTCCCGAGACCTGGAATTTCAAGAACAAGAGGTCATAGATTTAAACTAGCTAAACACAGATGCCGAAGAAATATAAGAAAATTCACCTTCGCAAATAGAGTGGTAGACGGTTGGAACAAGTTAAGTGAGAAGGTGGTGGAGGCCAAGACCGTCAGTAGTTTCAAAGCGTTATATGACAAAGAGTGCTGGGAAGACGGGACACCACGAGCGTAGCTCTCATCCTGTAACTACACTTAGGTAATTACACTTAGGTAATTACTATGACAAAATCACAGAAGCTCTAGAAGAAAAGCAAAATGCAGATGTTGTATTCACAGACTTTGCAAATGCTTTCGACAAATGTGACCATGGGGTGATAGCACACAAAATGAGGTCAATGGGAATAACTGGTAAAGTAAGATGCTGGATACTCAATTTCCTGTCGAACAGAACACAAAGAGTAACAGTCAATCAAATAAAATCGAGTCCAAGTGCAGTTAAAAGTTCTGTACCTCGAGGTACAGTCCTTGCACCACTACTGTTCCTTATTCTCATATCACATATAGACAAAAATACACGTCACAGCTTCTTGTCATCCTTTGCAGATGACACAAAAATCAGCATGAAAATTACCTCTGCTGAAGACATTGAAAAATTACAAGCAGATATCAACAAAGTTTTCGATTGGGCAGCAGAAAATAACATGATGTTTAACAGTGATAAATTTCAGGTACTCAGGTACGGTAAAAATGAGGATCTGAAACATAATACAGGGTACAAAACACAATCGAATCTGCCCATAGTAGGAAAACAGCATGTCAAGGATTTGGGAATAATGATGTCTGACAATCTAACGTTTAGGGAGCATATCCAAGCAAATATTGCGTCAGCCAGAAAAATGATAGGATGGATTACGAGAACTTTCAAATCCAGGGATCCCATCACATTGGTTGTACTCTTCAAGGCACTTGTGTTGTCCCGTCTCGAGTACTGTTCAGTACTCACTTCCCTCTTCAGAACAGGAGAGATTGCTGAAATAGAGGGAATACAGAAAACATATACGGCACGCATAGACGAGATAAAGCACCTAAATTATTGGGATCAACTCAAAGCTCTCCAAATGTACTCACTAAAAAGAAGATGAAAGAGATACAAAATAATATACATGTGGAAAATACTGGAGGGACAGGTCCCAAATCTGCACAGTAAAATAACAACGTATTGGAGTGAACGACATGGAAGAAAATGCAGAATAGAACCAGTGAAGAGCAGAGGTGCCATAGGCACAATCAGAGAACACTGTATAAACATCAGAGGTCCTCGGTTGTTCAACGTCCTACCATCGAACGTCAGAAATATTGTGGACCAACTGTGAAATATCGAAATTCAAATAAAGAAATATCGGAACAACTGTGGACATCTTCAAGAGAAAACTAGATTGTTTTCTTCAAGGAGTGCCGGACCAACCAGGCTGTGATAGGTATGTGGGCCTGCGGGCCGCTGCAAGCAACAGCCTGGTGGACCAAACTCACAAGTCAAGCCTGGCCTCGGACCTGGGCTTGACAGTAGAAGAACTCCCAGAACCCCTCAAGCAGGTATCACCACCACCACCATCACTGACACCACCAGCACCACTGACACCACCATCACTGACTCCACCACCACCACTGACTCCAACACTGACACCACCACCATCACTGACACCACCACCATCACTGACACCACCACCATCACTGACTCCACCACCACCACTGACTCCAACACTGACACCACCACCATCACTGACACCACCACCATCACTGACACCACCACCATCACTAACACCACCACCATCACTAACACCACCACCATCACTAACACCACCACCACCACCACTGACACCACCACCACCACTGACACCACCACCACCACTGACACCACCACTGACACCATTACCACCACTGACAACACCACCACCACTACTGACACCACCATCACCAGTGACACCACCACCACCACTGACACCACTGACAACACCACCACCACTGACACCACTACCACTACTGACACCACCACCACCACTAGTGACACCACCACTAGTGACACTACCACCACTGACACACCACCACCAGTGACACCGCCAGTGACACCATCATCAGTGACACCACCATCATCAGTGACACCACCACCACCACTGACACCACCAGTGACACCACCACCACCACCACTGACACCATCACCACCTGTGACACCACCACCACCAGTGACACCACCACCACTGACACCACCACCACCACCACTGACACCATCACCACCACTGACACCACCACCACCAGTGACACCACCACTGACACTACCACCACTGACACTACCACCACTGACACCACCACTACTACCAGTGACACCACCACCACCAGTGACAGCATCACCACCACTGACACCACCACTACCACTGACACCACCACTACCACTGACACCACCACCACCACTGACACCACCACCACCACTGACACCACCACCACCAGTGACACTACCACCAGTGAAACCACCACCACCACCAGTGACACTACCACCAGTGAAACCACCACCACCACTGACACCACTACTGACACCACCACCATCAGTGACAACACCATTACCACTGACACCACCACCACTGACACCAGTGACACTACCACTGGTTTTGGGCTTTGATACCCAATTCTGGGTAATTTATATTAATGTTGTACATTACCGTACAGGATGGAGGGTGAGAGGGATATTGCTAAGGAGGCAGTGTTGGTCCACTCTGAGCCAGTACCCGAAGGAACTCCTACAGTCCAAGGTAGGTAATTCGTCATGATTAATGATTTTAAAGTGTATGGTTTTTTCAGTATTGTCTATTATATACTTGCTTTATGGATTTTCAAGTGGGGAGGCCCTTTGTTTCTCCCGGTAGTTGTCTCCCCACTACTGGATCACATCAGTTGTAGGAGTCCTGTTTGGCTTCTGGAGACCAGAGCCAGAATCTGGCTCACAGAGGTACCTCACAGAGATACAAGGAACAAGGGGATGACTCTCACTGGGAAGCATCCAGAAAGTCAGCAGTGCTTTTTAAACATCTTCAAGGGTCATAAGAAATGAAGTATTGAAACAGCCAAATGATTTTGCAAACAATTCATTTACAAATTTGGTTCACTTGAAACTAGCTGAATCTTGTCAGTATTGATGGTTGCTACTAGGTGGCCCAGAGCCACTGGCTAACAACCAGTGTTAGCCAGTGGCTAACAACCAAAGTTGGTCCTGTTGCTGATGTTGACTTGCTTAGCAGTGCTCCTTGGATTGCCAACTGGCAGTGGTTCCTACTGCTTCTCAACTAAATGCTGGCCATTGTTTGGCTTTCATCCTGTGGGGGCCATTTGCTTGTTGTAGCATTCTTCTCTTTTCAGTAATTGTTTCACATGTGTGTATTCTTTCACTGCACTCTTGTGTGGACTTGGCAATTTTATGCTTCGAGCTGCATGTGCTCAGGGTTACTCTTCCCTGGGTGCTTATCTAACAAAGACTCTGCATTGACAGTTATTTTTCTGGTCTGTTTGGGTGTTTATAAGGGAGTTTCTGAGGGGAGCCTCTTCGGCTCCCTGGAGCTATCCAGGCTGATATGGCTACCTTGCCTTACCTTGAGGTTACCTTGAGGTGATTCTGGGGATTAGCGACCCCGCGGCCCGGTTGTCGACCAGGCCTCCTAGTTGCTGGACTGGTCAACCAGGCTGTTGGATGCAGCTGCTCCCAGCCTGATGTATGAGTCACAGCCTGGTTGATCAGGTATCCTTTGGAGGGGTTTGTCAAGTTCTCTCTTGAACACTGCGAGGGGTCGGCCAGTTATGCCCCTTATGTGTAGCGGAAGCGTGTTGAACAGTCTCGAGCCTCTGATGTTGATAGAGTTCTCTCTCAGAGTACCTGTTGTACCTCTGCTCTTCAACGGGGGTATTCTGCACATCCTGCCATGCCTTCTGGTCTCATGTGCTGTTATTTCTGTGTGCAGGTTTGGGACCAGCCTCTCTACTATATTAGACTTTGGCATCAGTTAATGTGAATGAAATTTTAGGCCTACCAGGGACCACAAGCCAGAACCTGGCCCCTTTAAAGAGGCACGAGGAGCGATGGCATACAGAAACCCTGTGAGGTTGGAAGCATTCTATGTCTGCCATCGACTGGGTCAGGCACCCCAGAAAGGTAAGCGTCCTATTCTGAATAAGAAATTGCTACTGAAAACCAAACTAGTGGACAGAACTCCCCAAATGAAAACAAATAAACGAGCATGATGTCACCATGTCACCGCGCCACTTGTCTGCGCAGCTGTCCCCTCCCTGGAAGGGGAAAAGGGGAAACCCCAGACCCTCATGCCAGCTATTCATACCTCAGTTCTTTGGCTGATGTGATTGGCAACAGTCGTGTGACTCTGGCTCCTGATTTTCTGTCCTCCTACAGCTCAGTACCTTGTGGTGTGGGGCTATTTCTCTGGTGGTGCAAGAGCCAAGAGTAATTTCACAAGTACTCGGGCTGCATGTGCCTAGGGTCACCTTCCCTAGGTGCCCTATAAGTACTGCCCTTGGGGCTTGAGGCCACCTTCCACAAGTCACCTTACCTTGAGGTTACCTTGAGGTGCTTCCGGGGCTTAGCGTCCCCACGGCCCGGTCGTCGACCAGGCCTCCTGGTTGCTGGACTTATCAACCTTGACCTTGGGATCTACCTCTGCTTGGTCTTTCGCTGCTCGGTGATTGACTGCCCTTAGTGTGCTGGTGTGTTTCATGCACCCTTGTTTGCCTATGGGTATGAGTAGTTTCCACTGGTAGGGGCACAAGGTACTGCACAGTTAGTTTTCACCTCTCATAGTAGCCGGCTTTGTTCCGCCTGGGTACGTTATCCTCTTGCAGTGTTTTTCTTTTATTTTTTGTTTCCTGCCTGGTGGGGGATTCTGCCTCTGGTTTTGGTTATCCCCTATTGTTCTATTGTTCTCTAGGTCCCCCTGTGAGTGGAGATGTCCCAGGGGGGGGGGGGGTCAGCTTTTAGCAGTTTTCTTGGTAGACTTGATTTGGGCACAGGTTAGCAGTACCCTACCTGGGCTTCCCTTAGCGTGTTTCCTGCCTAAGGGTTCTGGGAAACCCTGCGGGAGCACTTGGGTCTGATGGATGTGTCCCTTGGGTCCCCTCTCGCCTTGTGCGAATTTGAAGGTTGCTCTGTCCCCCGTCTCAGGGTGATATTCACCACTTCTGCCTCCGTCGTGCTGCTTGCTGGGTCAGTGACACCTTTGACCCAGAGTGCTGTGAGTTTTGTTGCTTGTTTGTGACTCAGTTCACCCAGTCCACTGATGACTCTGTTCGGGTGTAGGCAGCTCAGGCGTTGCATGCTAGGTTTAGGTTGCTGCAACGTGCTAGGTTGGTTGTTGACCCAGAAGCTCCGAGGCTGCTCCGTTTTGGTTATAGGGAATTGGACTTGGGGGTGTTGGTCGCTTCGACCTTGGTTCAGTCTGTGCCCTCTCTTCCTTCTCCTGCTGTGGTTCGTTCTGGTCCTCCCTCCCTTCTGCTTCTGGTTCCGAAGCATCTAAGGGTTTTGTTTGATTGGGACTCGGGCAGTCTCGGGGAATGCCCCTTTCGGAGTGGCGACTGAGGCTTTTGAGCCTGATCCTCCAACCGAAGCGTATGAGTCTGACCAGTGGGCCCCCTCCTGTCCTGCTTTTATGGCTACCCTGGCTTTTTCTTGTGTGGCCGTGGCTTTGGGGAACGGCTCGGTTCCGGGTCCTGCTCTGGAGGTTACCGGGGTGGGGGAAAGGCTGACTTGGGGGGTCTTGGGCCCCATTGGACCCCACTGGGAATTTTTCTTCCCTCTGAGCACGGTTTACTGTTACAGGGGTGGAGTTTTCTTTTTCCTCTGCCTCGTGAGTTGGATTTGGTGTCAGCCCCTCCCTGGGTTCGGTTCCGTGTCCCTTCGGATCCGTCGGTCCTGTCCTTCCGGAGGCTTCTCGTTTCCCACCTCATGAGGTGCAGGAAGTCATTGCAGTGCAACCCAGATTCTGCCTCCATAATGAATCCTTCTTCGTTCAGGTTTGAATCTTCATTTCCTCACTGGGTTCGTTATGAGGTTCTGGAGTCGTCCTGGCTAGCGGACTGCCCTGTCTTGTCATTGGAGGCTTGGCATATGTTCTGTCGGTCCAGTATGCTGGAGCAGCATGAGGCTGGGAGAGTGGTCCAGGTTTGCCTGGGGGACAAATTTGAGCACTTCAGTGTGTGCTTGTTCGCCCCTACCCTTCCTCGGGATATTAGCAAGGTGCAGCTTCACGTGCAGGTTCCCTCCCTTTGAGCTGCACTAGTTGCTGAGGACTTGCGCACTCGTGGGCTGTTGGCGTCGGTCTTGCGGTTCTTTTCCCTCCTTGAGCTGTCCTCGGATTGGCTTACGGAGGATGTGAAGGCGCTTGGGGTCGTTCCTGGGTCTGGTGCTTGGTCTCAGCGGCATGTGCATCGTTTGCACTACTGAAGCTGTTCGCGCCGATCCTGTGGGATGCAATGATCTGATTATGCTTCTCGTCTCGCTTGTTGGAAGGCAGTGCTCGCTACCTCCAGGAAATCTGCCTGGGCCCTGGCTCTTAGGTTTTCCTCTCCTTTCGGTCCCTCGCTGTTTGAGGAATCTGCGGTTGTACGTATCACTCGTATGAACGTATCACTCAGCGTAATATGGAGAAGAGCTTGGATACAGGGGAGATAGCAGCTGCACTTAAATCTACAGATATAGCTCCTCTGCACAAGGGGGGTAGTAAAGCCTTGGCAAAAAATTATAGACCAGTTGCACTAACATCCCACATAATAAAAGTGTTTGAAAGAGTGATTAGGAATCAAATTTCTAGTTTTATGGAAAATAATGAGCTACACAACCCAGGACAACATGGATTTAGAGCGGGCAGATCCTGTCTGTCACAGTTACTCAACCACTATGACAAAATCACAGAAGCTCTAGAAGAAAAGCAAAATGCAGATGTTGTATACACAGACTTTGCAAAGGTGTTTGACAAATGTGACCATGGGGTGATAGCACACAAAATGAGGTCAATGGGAATAACTGGTAAAGTAGGATGCTGGATACTCAATTTCTTGGCGAATGGAGCTCAAAGAGTAACAGTCAATCAAATAAAATCGAGTCCAAGTGCAGTTAAAAGCTCTGTACCTCAAGGTACAGTCCTTGCACCACTACTGTTCCTTATTCTCATATCACATACAGACAAAAATACACGTCACAGCTTCTTGTCATCCTTTGCAGATGACACAAAAATCAGCATGAAAATTACCTCTGCTGAAGACATTGAAAAATTACAAGCAGATATTAACAAAGTTTTCGTTTGGGCAGCAGAAAATAACATGATGTTTAACAGTGATAAATTTCAGGTATTCAGGTATGGCAAAAATGAGGATCTGAAACATAATACAGGGTACAAAACACAATCGAATCTGCCCATAGTAGGAAAACAGCATGTCAAGGATTTGGGAATAATGATGTCCGACAATCTAACGTTTAGGGAGCATATCCAAGCAAATATTGCGTCAGCCAGAAAAAATGATAGGATGGATTACGAGAACTTTCAAATCCAGGGATCCCATCACATTGGTTGTACTCTTCAAGTCACTTGTGTTGCCTCATCTCGAGTACTGCTCAGTACTCACTTCCACCTTCAGAGCAGGAGAGATTGCTGAAATAGAGGCAATACAGAGAACATACACGGCACACATAGACGAGATAAAAACACCTGAATTATTGGGACTGTCTCAAAGCTCTCCAAATGTACTCTCTAGAAAGGAGACGAGAGAGATACCAAATAATATATACTTGGAAAATACTGGAGGGCCAGGTCCCAAATCTACACAGTAAAATAAGAACGTACTGGAGTGAACGATATGGAAGAAAATGCAGAATAGAACCAGTGAAGAGCAGAGGTGCCATAGGCACAATCAGAGAACACTGTATAAACATCAGAGGTCCGCGGTTGTTCAATGTCCTACCAGCGAGCATAAGAAATATTGCCGGAACAACCGTGGACATCTTCAAGAGAAAACGACTGTTTTCTAAGAGAAGTTCCGGATGAGCCGGGCTGTGGTGGGTATGTGGGCCTGAGGGCCACTCCAAGCAACAGTCTGGTGGACCAAACTCTCACAAATTGAGCCTGGTCTCGGGCCGGGCTTGGGGAGTAGAAGAACTCCCAGAACCCCATCAATCAGGTATCAACCAGGTATCAATCCCTGGTCGCCTGTGGCATATGCCCCCGAGGGCCACTAGCACACCTGGCTCAAGATGCGCCAGTTGCCACAAATATATTTTTGTTCATTTTTTGTGCACAGTTCCAAATACATTTTATTTGTTTTTTGTGCCAATCCTATGTGTAATGAACACTTACACTATATTATGGCAGTAGAACATCCGTACTCTCCGAAGACAATGTGTTACGTGCATGACACATGTGTACACATATGTTGCATGTATTTCCCATGCATCATGCTAATTTATGTATATATACAATCTATTTACACACTATACACTATCGCACAGTATATTCATTCACCATCAATACACTCAGAACTCTACGAGTGTCAGCTGCCACATCCAGCCAGTCTCCCTCACTCCTCCAACATCTTACTCGCCAACATTGCTCCTCCCACCATACTGTTATTGTTTTTATTACACTATTTACACATGTTATGTATACCTATCTACATGTTTTATTCACCAGAACTGTGCAAGTAAGCCAGTATTGTGTCCAAACTTTACAGTGGGCACCATACACTGCATGAGAAATCACACAGCAGCCAGCAGATGACACTTCAATTACATCACCTCCCTCACCAAAATAGCTCCTCCCAGCGTACTCCTGTTGCAGTTATTACACTATATACACACATTGTATATACCCATGTATAAATGTGTTCGCCATAGCGAACCACTAAGCTAGTACAGTTAGCAAAGCAAGAGTGGCTGCCCCACACACACAGTGAGGCCACCTCGATTCTCTCCCTTGCTCCCTCACAACAATTCCTCCTCCCACAATACTATGCACCTATGTACATAGGTATATACACACACACATTGCATATACCCCATGTACAATTGTGTTCACAATAGCGAACCACTAGGTAGTATGATAAGCAAAACAAGAGTGGCTGCCCCACACACACAGTGAGGCCACCTCGATTCTCTCCCTCCCTCCCTCACCACAATTCCTCCTCCCACAATACTACGCTCAGCGTTAATTATCACCAAAATCCTGCTGTTATCACAATCCTGGTCACTAAATCTTGTAAATGAATAATTGACCACAAATTTATTTTGTAAAGGAACCTAGGAAGTCGTTTGAAGATTCCTAGATGGACGAAATTATGCTGTGGTGCTGTGGCTAGCGCTGTGAACATTGTAAACAGCATTAAATCACTGTCATTTGAACATTGTACACAGTCATTATCACACTCAGGCTCTTCTGTAATACTATCATGGCTAAATAATACAAGTTATATATATATATTTTGACATTATTTGGCGATGCTGTGGTCACAAGCTGAACAACAGTGCTGTGAGCTCATGCTGTGTGTGCCAGCCTTGGTTGCTCACTCAGTACTGAGGCTCTCACACCCAGGAATGTGGCCCATGATTTTTTTTAAAGATGGCATCTGTTTACAAGAGCCCTGGGAAAACTGATGTGAATCCCATGTAGCCGCAGGAGTTTTGAATGGAACACTAAAAATAAAAATACCCAGAGGCACATTGCGCACCCTAACGTGGGTCTGCAGGCGCGTTGTGCAGTTTAAGGGTTAAACGTAGCTCTCACTACAACACAGTTTACAGGAAAAGCCACTAAAAGCAAGCACTAAACCACTGAGCTGAACAGAACACCAGAGCCAACATGGGAGAGCAGCAACCTGGTAACCGCCACATCTGCACTAGAACTGGGAGCTCAGTTCTAGTGCAGACCCCAGCAGGTGGTGAGCTACCTCCCCCCCCCCCTTTTCCTAAATGAGTGGAGGAGGTGGTGAATGAGCTTGTGCTAGTTCTGAGAGAATTTGATCATTTGTTTACAGTTGGGGAAGTTCTTTAGGTGGGTTTTGAGACTTTCTCCTTTGAATCCAGTATTAGTTTGTTTTGACTCTGTGACTTTCTGGTTGCCTTTTCCGGTGAGGTGACGAATATAAATATCTGTGGGGGCTGGGTTCTAGCTCCAGTCCCCAGTAGGTCTGTAGAACTCCAAGGCTGATGTGACCCAGTAGATGGCAACCATATCAAAGTGTAGGTTCAGGGAGCCACAAGGGGCTTCACCCAGAAAAGCAAAGCAAAGTGAAACCCATGCATGTACTCAAAGGAGAAATGTGGAATAGATCCTAAGTGTATGAAATAAAATTCTTTCCAAGCGCAGGCTTGGAAAGAAGTTGGAAAGAAGTTACTAGTTGCAAAAAAGGCAGTGGTATAACTGGAAAGGAGCCAAACAGCTTTATAAAATATATTTTTGTGGGCTGTTGACTCTCCTCAAGCAGTGCCATGGAAGGAAACTGAAATTCAGCTCCAGCAGATTGCTCTAGTATAGTCAGTGGCACATATGAGATTGATATGTCACAAGTCTTGAAGAAAATGCCAACAAAAGACAATTTAATTGTCCTTTTTATAGCACTACCAATGTGATAGGTGGACATCATGACTAAAAGTGAGGATAGCCAGGTCCTCTGACCCCTCATGTGGTAGTGGTTTCCCCTGGTGGCAGGCAGTATAGCCTTTGATCCACTAAGAGTAGATTGCAGAACAATAATTACCAGTCTTGGTATTTCTATTTTCATTTGCAGTGATAATTTGAAGTGTGATTTGTTTCCTTAGTATTATTGTGAGCCGCTGCTCTTGGTGGTGGCTGAAGATACTTGTCACTATCCCTGTTTCCTAATATGTGTCATACAAACACACCTATGTACTCACCTATTAGGTGAGTACAAACCCTTGCCAAAATTCACTTCACATTGGGAAAGAAATCCTAGAGCCTGGTGGGCAATGTGAGTCCTGTGTGGATCATGAAGGAGCTAGCTTTGGGAGCATCTGAGGAACTTACCTCTTGAAAGTGATTGTAGAACCTAAAAGAGCATTCTTTTCACAGGCTATGACTTCAATGGTGGCATCAACTACCATGAACTTTTCCAGACATATAGATATTCTGGTTTTCAGGCAACAAGCTTTGGTTGTGCAGTGGAAGAAATTAAAAAGATGGTATGTGTTTAAGTTTTATGTTGCAACCTGTTGCCTTTATGTATCACTAGCTGTAAATTATTCACCACCTGCATGTAATGAAAGCTGTTTTATGAAATAAGTTAATGTGTTTTACTCTACATAATACTGTACATGTATTAGAAATTATTATGTAATGCAACCTTGATTTGATGAACCTCACTTTAGCAAATCTTACAATTGTGCATATATTGCAATATAATGCACACTTTGTAGGACGTATTTGCTCACAACTCCACCAAACACCCTGTTCGGCAGAGCAAGTTGTGTTTGAATATGACTTGGATGTGCAGCAGAGTTTACCGATCTATTACAGTGTCCTCACTTGAACGAACTATATGGGGGCAAAGTCGATTCGTTCCAGTGCGGAATTCGTTCCATCCGTCGAGCCCCAACAACCTTGTTAATTTTCTGGGGGAGCCCCGTCGGCTCCCCGGAGCTATCCCAGGCTGATATGCTAATGTCAGACTTTGGCATCAGTCATGTGTATGGAGTTCTTAGGCCTACCGGGGACCACGGCCAGAACCGGGCCCCCTCAGAGAGGCAAGGGGAGCAATGGCCTATAGAAGCCCCCGTGTAGTTGGAAGCATTCTATGTCTGCCATCGACCGGAACAGGCACCCAGAAAGGTAAGCGCCCCAAAACAAACCCCTATTCTGGTTAAAATTGCTACCTAATACCGAACTAGTGGATAGAACTCCCCAACCGAAAACAAGCAAATTAGTGTGACGTCACACACTGCCGCGCCGCTGTCTGCGCAGCTCCCCCCTCCCCGGGAGGGGGAAGGGGGAGCCCCAGACCCCCCGCGCCGGCTACCCACACCTCAGTTCTTGAGGCTGATGCTATTGGCGGTGGTCGTGTGCTCTGGCTCCGGTGTCGCTACTGCACTGTGCTTTGAGTGTGGTGTTAGTTTTGTGGGTGCGAGAGCCAGGAGTATCTTCAGTACTCGGGCTGCATGCGCCTAGGGCTGCCTTCCCTAGGTGCCCTGTAAGTACTGCCCTTGGGGCTTGGGGCCACCTTCCACAGGCTCCTCGGGGTCTGCCTCTGCTGGTCCGTTTTACCTTTCGGTTTTTCGGCCGCCTGTTGGGCTCTTGGGTGTTCTGTTCTCCCTTGTTACCGGCAGGTAAGAGGCAGTTTGCACTGGTAGGGGCGCAGGGTGCTGCTCAGCTTGTAATTCCCGACATCGCGGCCGGCTCTGTTCCTTGGGGTTCGCTGTCCTCTTGCGGGGTTTTGTTTTTCTTTTTGTTTTTGCCTGGTGGGGGGTTCTGTCATTTTATTCAGTTTGTTTTTGCCCTTCCACTGTTCTCCTCGGTGGCGCCCCCTGCTAGGTCCCCGTGAGTGTACACGTCCCTGGGGTTCAGCTTTAGAAGTTTGCTTGGTAGTTTTGGGCGCCGGTTTGCAGCACCCTGCCTGGGACTACCTGAGCGCGAGTCCTCTTAAAGTAAACGCTCAGGACCCTGGGAATCCCCTAGGGGGCGCGTGGGTCCGATGGATGTGACCCCGGAGTCCCCACTCGCTGTGTGCGAGTTTGAGGGTTGCTCGGTCCCCTTGTCTCAGGGTGACCCTCATTGTTTTTGCCTCTGCCACGCTGCCTGTTGGGTCGGTGATACTTTCGACCCTGAGTCCTGTGAGTGTTGCTGCTTGCTTGTGACTCAATTTACCCAATCCTCTGATGATTCTCTTCGGGTACAGGCGGCACGTGCGTTGCAGTCTAGGTTTCGTCTGTTGCAACGCGCTCGGTTGGTTGCTTCCCCGGATGCCCCGGGGCTGCCCCGCTTTGCTTTTCGAGACCCGGACTTGGGGGTGGGGGTCGCTTCGATCCTGGTTCAGTCCGCACCTCCTCGTCCTTCCCCTTCTGTTCGTTCTGGTCCCCCGCCCCTGCTTCCGGCCCCGAAGCGTCTGAGGGTTTCGGGGTCGGAGCAGGGGTTACTTGATCTCGAGACTCGGGCAGCTTCGGGGGTTGCCCCTTCCGGGGGGGCGGCAGAGGCATTCGAGTCTTGTCTCCCGGCCGAAGCTTCAGGGTCTGACCAGTGGGCCCCCCTTCCTCCAGCTTTTCCGGCTGCTCCGTCCTTGTCTTGTGGGGTCGGGGCTTGGGGAGAGGACTCGGCCTCGGGTCCTGTGGTGACGGACCTCGAGGCTGGGGAGGGGCTGACTTGGGGGCCTTGGGCCCCGCTGGACCCCGCCTGGGTTTTTCTTCCCACTGAGCGGGGCTTATTGTTACAAGGAGTGGGGTTTTCTTTCACCCCCTCTGCGTACGAGTTGGATTTGGTGTCGGCCCCTCCCCGGGTACGGTTCCGTGTTCCCCCGGGTACGTCGGTTCCGTCCTTCCGGAGGTTTTCGGCTTATCGCATCCAACCTGGTGTGGTGCGAGCGGCCTTTGCAGCTTACCTCCTGCGTGACCCGGATTATGCCTCGGAAATGGATCCGTCCACGTTCAGGTTTGGGACTTCGTTCCCTTTCTGGCTCCGTTACGAGGTTCCGGAGTCATCCTGGCTAGCAGACTGCCCCTTGTTTGGTCTGGATTCCTGGCATTCCTTCTGTCGTTCCCGCACGCTGGAGTGGCGGGAAGCTTCCACGGTGCTTCAGGTTTTCCTGGGGGGTGAACTTGAGTACCTGAATGAGTGCTTGTTTGCCCCTGCCCTTCCCCGCGATGTGGGCGTTATTCAGCTCCATGTGCAGGTTCCCTCCCTTTCGGCGGCGCTCGTGGCAGAGGACTTGCGCGCTCGGGGCCTTTTGTGTTCGGCCTTGCGGTTCTTTTCCCTCCTGGAGCTGTCTTCGGATTGGCTCGTGGAGGATGTGGGGACGCTTGGGTCCGTCCCGGGGTCCAGCACCTTGTCCTCGGCTGCGCGTTCGTCGGCTGCCTTGTTGAAGCTGTTCACGCCGATTTTGCGGGATGCGGTTTCCCTGTTCTATGCTTCCCGTCTCGCGTGTCGGCAGGCGGTGCTGGGTTCCTCCGTGGAATCTGCTTGGGCTCTGGCTCTTAGGCGTTCTTCACCTTTTTGTCCTCTCCTGTTTGGGGAGTCGGCCGTGGCGCAGTTTATTCAGGCTGCGTCGGCGGCTTGTCGCCCGATGTCGGACTTGTTGGTTTTCCGGGGGTCCCGGGGTGGGTCTTCCCGGAAAGGTCGTGCCAGGGCTCGGGGTTCCTCTCGTCGTGGTAGGCCTCTGGTGTCAGGTTTGGGGTTGGCTCCTCCTGCGGACCCTCCCTCGTCTGGTCGGCGCGGTGTTCGCGCTGTGCGGGGTTCTGGGTCTCGTAAGGGTCGCCGGCCTTTTCGCGGTTTGCCCCTTTGACGGGGCGATGGGGGGGCGGCTTGCGCTGTTCGCCCGCGCCTGGTCCCACGATTCGTGGGCCTTTCGGGTCGTGTCTCGCGGCCTGCGGTGGCGTTGGGTGGCCCCTCCCCCCTTTGGGGGGTCGGGGCTGGCGGGGCAGGCTTCTTCCCCTGCGCTCTGTCGAGTCGTCTTGGAGTGGGTACGCTTGGGCGTCGTCGAAACGACGTCGTCCCTCAGATGGGTTTCCCGTCTGTTTCCGGTTCCGAAACGGGACTGCGCGGACCTGCGGTTCATTCTGGACTTGTCCCGTCTGAACCCCTGGGTTCATTGCCCCTCCTTTCGGATGACTACGCTGTCTCAGGTTCGGCTCCTCTTGGAGCCGGGTGCTTGGATGGTGTCCCTGGACCTCCGGGACGCTTATTGGCATGTCCCAATTCATCCGCGGTTCAGGGACTGGCTCGGTTTTGTAGTGGGGCGTCTGAGTTACCGCTTTCGTTGTCTCCCGTTCGGGTTGAACCTGGCACCTCGCGTGTTCACACGCCTTACACGGGTTGTGGTGGCTCGTTTGCGTCTCCTAGGTGTTCGGGTGTTGGCCTACCTCGACGACTGGCTGGTTTGGGCTCCCAGCCAGTCAGCTTGCTTGCTAGCCAGGGATTTGGTTCTTTCCCAGCTCGCCGGGTTCGGGTTCTTGGTGAACTGGAGGAAGTCCCATCTGGTTCCCTCTCAGGTTCGGACTTGGCTGGGTCTCGTGTGGGACTCTCGGACCGCCTCCTTGTCTCTCCCTCCGGAGTCTCTCCTGCGGCTGCGGTCCCGCCTTCGTCTGTTTCTGGAGGGCCCTCGGGTCACCCGGCGGTTGCTCGAGGGGCTGTGCGGGAGCCTGAACTTCGCGATGGTGGTCTACCCGCCGGGTCGGGTTTGGCTTCGACGGCTGTTCTGGTTCCTTCGGGGTTCCCCCTTCCGCCTCTCTCGCGATCGCAGAGTTCGACCCCCGGGGGACTTGCGTCGGTTGCTGCGTCACCGGCTTCCTCTTCGGGTTTTTCGGGGTTCAGTGCCTTGGCGCCTACCCGAGCCCTCGCTCGATGTGTACACGGATGCGTCGTCTCTCGGCTGGGGTTTTGTGACCAGTGCTCACCAGGCCGGCCAGGGGCGTTGGGGTCCGTCCTTCCGTCGAGCTCACAGTACGGTGCGGGAGTTCGCAGCAGTGTGGTTTGCTCTGGGGAGGATTCGGGTGGCCCGCGGATCGACGATTCGGCTCCATTCGGACTGCTCTCCGGTGGTTCATTGCCTGAACCGCGGGGGTTCGATGCGGTCCTTGTCTCTTTGGGGTTGGTCGCTTCGGGTGACTCGTCTGCTGAGTTCTCGGGGTTTGGCTCTCCTGGCGGTTCACGTACGGGGCGTGTCCAACGTCTTGGCCGACGCCCTGTCTCGCTTCGTTCCCCTCTCCACGGAGTGGACGGTCGACGACGAGTCCTTCCGTTGGCTTTGCCAGACGTTCGGGCGCCCCGAGGTGGACCTCTTCGCTTCGGCGTGGTCGCGGCGTCTTCCCGTTTATGCGGCGCCCTTCCCCGATTGCGAGGCCGTCGGGGTCGATGCCTTTCGGCTCGACTGGTCGAGGTGGGGGTTCCTGTACCTCTTTCCCCCAGTTCGGCTGTTGCTCCAGGTCCTGACTCGCTTAGAGACTTACCAGGGGAGAGTTGTCCTTCTGGCCCCTTGGTGGCCGGCCCAGCCTTGGTTTCAGGCGCTGGTTGCTCGGTGTCCGAACCCGAGGGTTTTCCCGCGGCTCCGCCTCTTTCAGCAGATCGGGCCGGTACGTCACGTAGCTGGTTCGATCTTCTCCTCGAGTCTTCGCGTATGGTTTTTTTGACTCGAGTCTATCGTCATCTCTATGGTGATCAGGTGGCCTCCTTGTTGGTGTCCCACCTGAGGGCTTCTTCTCGGCGGCAGTATGAAGTTTCCTGGCGGTCCTTCCGTTTCTTTTTGCGTCTTCGTCGTGTTAGCTCCTTGTCTGTTCGGGTGGTCTTGTCCTTCCTCTCGTGGTTGTTTCAGGACCGTCATCTTATGCCTAACACTGTCGCTTCGTATCGTGCGGCGCTGGCGGAGCCGCTTCAGCTTGCTTTCGGTATCGATGTTACGTCTGCGCCGTTTCGCAAGCTGTCTCGTGCATTGTTTCACCTCCGGCCTGCTCATGCGTAGCCTGAGCCGTCCTGGTCTTTGGACAGAGTGCTCGCTTTCCTTTCATCTCCTCGTTTCGTTGTGGCCCCTTCGGTCCAGGTTTGTTTTTCCAAGGCACTTTTCTTGTTGGCTTTGGCCTCTGGGGGTCGGGTAGGGGAGCTTCATGCTCTCCTCCGGCGCAGGGGTTTCTGCTCTTTTGGTCGTGGTGATAGTTTTGTTCGTTTGCAGCCGTCTCCTTCTTTTCTGGCGAAGAATGAGACTGCTGCGTTCCGGAGGGGTCCATGGGTGGTTGATGCTTGGTTGGTCAGGCCGGGGGTGCATCATGTTTTGTGTCCGGTTGCGGCGCTTCGCCGTTATTTGCGCGCCACAGCTTCTGTGTCCGGGGACGCGCTGTGGGTTGATCCGGTTTCCCTTCTTCCCTGTTCGCGGGTTCGGGTCTCTCAGGTCGTCCGCAGGGTTATTAGGTCTAGCCAGCCTGCGGTCTATCCCCGTGCCCATGACGTTCGTAAGTTCGCGGCTCTTGTTGCCGTCTTTGGGAATATGTCTTGGTCTGATATTCGGGCGCGGGGATTTTGGCGGTCGAACAGGGTCCTGGCTGCTCGTTACCTTGTGAATGTCCCTGGCCCTCGTCGGGCCTGTGTTGCTTTGGGTCGGCGGTTGCAGCCAGTTGTCTCGGCTTCGAGTTGAGGGGTGAGCGACGACCGCCTCCCGGGTAAGTCCCTCTTTTTCTGTCTGTGGGTAGTTAGCTCCGGGGAGCCGACGGGGCTCCCCCCAGAAAACCAGCGTTGAATGTAATGAAACGCCATTTTCTGGGTGAGTCCCGGAGGCTCCCCGGCATCCCTCCCTCCCTCCGGTCGGCGGTTTTTCGCGTTTTTGACATCCAGCCTCAAGAACTGAGGTGTGGGTAGCCGGCGCGGGGGGTCTGAGGCTCCCCCTTCCCCCTCCCGGGGAGGGGGGAGCTGCGCAGACAGCGGCGCGGCAGTGTGTGACGTCACACTAATTTGCTTGTTTTCGGTTGGGGAGTTCTATCCACTAGTTCGGTATTAGGTAGCAATTTTAACCAGAATAGGGGTTTGTTTTGGGGCGCTTACCTTTCTGGGTGCCTGTTCCGGTCGATGGCAGACATAGAATGCTTCCAACTACACGGGGGCTTCTATAGGCCATTGCTCCCCTTGCCTCTCTGAGGGGGCCCGGTTCTGGCCGTGGTCCCCGGTAGGCCTAAGAACTCCATACACATGACTGATGCCAAAGTCTGACATTAGCATATCAGCCTGGGATAGCTCCGGGGAGCCTCCGGGACTCACCCAGAAAATGGCGTTTCATTACATTCAACGCTGGTTTTTTGGCCTTTGTGGAGCTTCGTCCTGACTGGCTCCATGAAGATGTTGATGTGCTCCACTCTGGGTCAGGTGTGGAGGAGGCAGTGGCCACGTTCTACTGTCCGTCTCGCATGTCAGCAAGCATATTACCCGGTCATTAGATTTACCTTGATTCTTCGCAACATCTTTCCAGATAATGTGTTTCTCAGTTATGTCTGAGGCGGCCACTTATTTGCCGGCCTAGTTCTGACCTTTTGTGTTCCAGGAGGCTCTTGTCCTTGCTCTCAGAGGGGGGTCTAGTGGTGCTGGAACTTTTTTCTTGCTGCTGGTTAGGGGTAAGCCCTGGTTGGAGCCAGATTCAGCGTCATATGTGCTTCCCGCTGTCTGTTTGTCTTCTCTTTGGCATCGCTCTCGCACTTCGTGGAAGGCTAACAATGATAGTGGATCATACTGGCCCTTTTGTGGTTGCCCCTTTGAAAGGGTGGTGAGGTAGGGTGATCTTTTCCAGCTTGTCAGCTCCTGGTCCCATGATATGTGGACTTTCAGGTGTGTTTCGTGTGACCTGGGATGGCATTAGTCAGTCTTTTCCCCTCCTACTGAGGGGGTCTTGGCTTTTTGGGCAGGCTTCTTTCCCTCACTTTCATTGGATCATTGTGGAGCGAGTGGCTTCCAGCATGGTCGTAACGCCTGCATCTCCACATCTCTTCGCTCCACATCTCTTCCCTCCACATCTCTTGTGTCGTCTCTTTCTGGTTCCAAAGTGGGACTCAGCATAGCTCTGTTTCATTTTTTATCTTTTGGGGTGGTAGAACAAGTTCATGATCTGCTTGAACACACCAGAGAAGAGAATTCTCTCTGTGTACGGCAGAGCTAGGGATCACACATGGAGGATAGGCCTTAGCACATGCAGCTCCAAGCACACAATAGTCAAGTCCATGCACAACAATACATAACAAGAGGCCAGACAGGACACAGTACAAAAATGGCTGGCACTTAGATGAAAAGCACTGCTGTTAGTCAAGGTAGGCCCTCAGTGGAGCAAGATTGTGGGTCACATGCGCTTTCAGGAACTAGTTCATCTGCTGGTCAGTGCTATTTTTGCACTTCACAGAGGGCTTCCGCTTGTCATTATTTGCACTGGCCTTTTTGCGGTTCGCGCCTTTGACGGGGCATTGGGGGATGGGGGTGGTAGCTTGCCTGGGTTACTGGCTCTTGGTCCCATGATTCATGGGTCTTTCTGGGGGGAGCCCCGTCGGCTCCCCGGAGCTATCCCAGGCTGATATGCTAATGTCAGACTTTGGCATCAGTCATGTGTATGGAGTTCTTAGGCCTACCGGGGACCACGGCCAGAACCGGGCCCCCTCAGAGAGGCAAGGGGAGCAATGGCCTATAGAAGCCCCCGTGTAGTTGGAAGCATTCTATGTCTGCCATCGACCGGAACAGGCACCCAGAAAGGTAAGCGCCCCAAAACAAACCCCTATTCTGGTTAAAATTGCTACCTAAAACCGAACTAGTGGATAGAACTCCCCAACCGAAAACAAGCAAACTAGTGTGACGTCACACACTGCCGCGCCGCTGTCTGCGCAGCTCCCCCCTCCCCGGGAGGGGGAAGGGGGAGCCCCAGACCCCCCGCGCCGGCTACCCACACCTCAGTTCTTGAGGCTGATGCTATAGGCGATGGTCATGTGCTCTGGCTCCGGTGTCGCTACTGCACTGTGCTTTGAGTGTGGTGTTAGTTTTGTGGGTGCGAGAGCCAGGAGTTATCTTCAGTACTCGGGCTGCATGCGCCTAGGGCTGCCTTCCCTAGGTGCCCTGTAAGTACTGCCCTTGGGGCTTGGGGCCACCTTCCACAGGCTCCTCGGGGTCTGCCTCTGCTGGTCCGTTTTACCTTTCGGTTTTTCGGCCGCCTGTTGGGCTCTTGGGTGTTCTGTTCTCCCTTGTTACCGGCAGGTAAGAGGCAGTTTGCACTGGTAGGGGCGCAGGGTGCTGCTCAGCTTGTAATTCCCGACATCGCGGCCGGCTCTGTTCCTTGGGGTTCGCTGTCCTCTTGCGGGGTTTTGTTTTTCTTTTTGTTTTTGCCTGGTGGGGGGTTCTTTCATTTTATTCAGTTTGTTTTTGCCCTTCCACTGTTCTCCTCGGTGGCGCCCCCTGCTAGGTCCCCGTGAGTGTACACGTCCCTGGGGTTCAGCTTTAGAAGTTTGCTTGGTAGTTTTGGGCGCCGGTTTGCAGCACCCTGCCTGGGACTACCTGAGCGCGAGTCCTCTTAAAGTAAACGCTCAGGACCCTGGGAATCCCCTAGGGGGCGCGTGGGTCCGATGGATGTGACCCCGGAGTCCCCACTCGCTGTGTGCGAGTTTGAGGGTTGCTCGGTCCCCTTGTCTCAGGGTGACCCTCATTGTTTTTGCCTCTGCCACGCTGCCTGTTGGGTCGGTGATACTTTCGACCCGAGTCCTGTGAGTGTTGCTGCTTGCTTGTGACTCAATTTACCCAATCCTCTGATGATTCTATTCGGGTACGGGCGGCACGTGCGTTGCAGTCTAGGTTTCGTCTGTTGCAACGCGCTCGGTTGGTTGCTTCCCTGGATGCCCCGGGGCTGCCCTGCTTTGCTTTTCGAGTCCCGGACTTGGGGGTGGGGGTCGCTTCGATCCTGGTTCAGTCCGCACCTCCTCGTCCTTCCCCTTCTGTTCGTTCTGGTCCCCCGCCCCTGCTTCCGGCCCCGAAGCGTCTGAGGGTTTCGGGGTCGGAGCAGGGGTTACTTGATCTCGAGACTCGGGCAGCTTCGGGGGTTGCCCCTTCCGGGGGGGTGGCAGAGGCATTCGAGTCTTGTCTCCCGGCCGAAGCTTCAGGGTCTGACCAGTGGGCCCCCCTTCCTCCAGCTTTTCCGGCTGCTCCGTCCTTGTCTTGTGGGGTCGGGGCTTGGGGAGAGGACTCGGCCTCGGGCCCTGTGGTGACGGACCTCGAGGCTGGGGAGGGGCTGACTTGGGGGCCTTGGGCCCCGCTGGACCCCGCCTGGGTTTTTCTTCCCACTGAGCGGGGCTTATTGTTACAAGGAGTGGGGTTTTCTTTCCCCCCCTCTGCGTACGAGTTGGATTTGGTGTCGGCCCCTCCCCGGGTACGGTTCCGTGTTCCCCCGGGTACGTCGGTTCCGTCCTTCCGGAGGTTTTCGGCTTATCGCATCCAACCTGGTGTGGTGCGAGCGGCCTTTGCAGCTTACCTCCTGCGTGACCCGGATTATGCCTCGGAAATGGATCCGTCCACGTTCAGGTTTGGGACTTCGTTCCCTTTCTGGCTCCGTTACGAGGTTCCGGAGTCGTCCTGGCTAGCAGACTGCCCCTTGTTTGGTCTGGATTCCTGGCATTCTTCTGTCGTTCCCGCACGCTGGAGTGGCGGGAAGCTTCCACGGTGCTTCAGGTTTTCCTGGGGGGTGAACTTGAGTACCTGAATGAGTGCTTGTTTGCCCCTGCCCTTCCCCGCGATGTGGGCGTTATTCAGCTCCATGTGCAGGTTCCCTCCCTTTCGGCGGCGCTCGTGGCGGAGGACTTGCGCGCTCGGGGCCTTTTGTGTTCGGCCTTGCGGTTCTTTTCCCTCCTGGAGCTGTCTTCGGATTGGCTCGTGGAGGATGTGGGGACGCTTGGGTCCGTCCCGGGGTCCGGCACCTTGTCCTCGGCTGCGCGTTCGTCGGCTGCCTTGTTGAAGCTGTTCACGCCGATTTTGCGGGATGCGGTTTCCCTGTTCTATGCTTCCCGTCTCGCGTGTCGGCAGGCGGTGCTGGGTTCCTCCGTGGAATCTGCTTGGGCTCTGGCTCTTAGGCGTTCTTCACCTTTTTGTCCTCTCCTGTTTGGGGAGTCGGCTGTGGCGCAGTTTATTCAGCCTGCGTCGGCGCCTTGTCGTCCGATGTCGGACTTGTTGGTTTTCCGGGGGTCCCGGGGTGGGTCTTCCCGGAAAGGTCGTGCCAGGGCTCGGGGTTCCTCTCGTCGTGGTAGGCCTCTGGTGTCAGGTTTGGGGTTGGCTCCTCCTGCGGACCCTCCCTCGTCTGGTCGGCGCGGTGTTCGCGCTGTGCAGGGTTCTGGGTCTCGTAAGGGTCGCCGGCCCTTTCGCGGTTTGCCCCTTTGACGGGGCGATGGGGGGGGGGGCAGCTTGCGCTGTTCGCCCGCGCCTGGTCCCACGATTCGTGGGCCTTTCGGGTCGTGTCTCGCGGCCTGCGGTGGCGTTGGGTGGCCCCTCCCCCCTTTGGGGGGTCGGGGCTGGCAGGGCAGGCTTCTTCCCCTGCGCTCTGTCGAGTCGTCTTGGAGTGGGTACGCTTGGGCATCGTCGACACGACGTCGTCCCTCAGATGGGTTTCCCGTCTGTTTCCGGTTCCGAAACGGGACTGCGCGGACCTGCGGTTCATTCTGGACTTGTCCCGTCTGAACCCCTGGGTTCATTGCCCCTCCTTTCGGATGACTACGCTGTCTCAGGTTCGGCTCCTCTTGGAGCCGGGAGCTTGGATGGTGTCCCTGGACCTCCGGGACGCTTATTGGCATGTCCCGATTCATCCGCGGTTCAGGGACTGGCTCGGTTTTGTAGTGGGGCGTCTGAGTTACCGCTTTCGTTGTCTCCCGTTCGGGTTGAACCTGGCACCTCGCGTGTTCACACGCCTTACACGGGTTGTGGTGGCTCGTTTGCGTCTCCTAGGTGTTCGGGTGTTGGCCTACCTCGACGACTGGCTGGTTTGGGCTCCCAGCCAGTCAGCTTGCTTGCTAGCCAGGGATTTGGTTCTTTCCCAGCTCGCCGGGTTCGGGTTCTTGGTGAACTGGAGGAAGTCCCATCTGGTTCCCTCTCAGGTTCGGACTTGGCTGGGTCTCGTGTGGGACTCTCGAACCGCCTCCTTGTCTCTCCCTCCGGAGTCTCTCCTGCGGCTGCGGTCCCGCCTTCGTCTGTTTCTGGAGGGCCCTCGGGTCACCCGGCGGTTGCTCGAGGGGCTGTGCGGGAGCCTGAACTTCGCGATGGTGGTCTACCCGCCGGGTCGGGTTTGGCTTCGACGGCTGTTCTGGTTCCTTCGGGGTTCCCCCTTCCGCCTCTCTCGCGATCGCAGAGTTCGACCCCCGGGGGACTTGCGTCGGTTGCTGCGTCACCGGCTTCCTCTTCGGGTTTTTCGGGGTTCAGTGTCTTGGCGCCTACCCGAGCCCTCGCTCGATGTGTACACGGATGCGTCGTCTCTCGGCTGGGGTTTTGTGACCAGTGCTCACCAGGCCGGCCAGGGGCGTTGGGATCCGTCCTTCCGTCGAGCTCACAGTACGGTGCGGGAGTTCGCGGCAGTGTGGTTTGCTCTGGGGAGGATTCGGGTGGCCCGCGGATCGACGATTCGGCTCCATTCGGACTGCTCTCCGGTGGTTCATTGCCTGAACCGCGGGGGTTCGATGCGGTCCTTGTCTCTTTGGGGTTGGTCGCTTCGGGTGACTCGTCTGCTGAGTTCTCGGGGTTTGGCTCTCCTGGCGGTTCACGTACGGGGCGTGTCCAACGTCTTGGCCGACGCCCTGTCTCGCTTCGTTCCCCTCTCCACGGAGTGGACGGTCGACGACGAGTCCTTCCGTTGGCTTTGCCAGACGTTCGGGCGCCCCGAGGTGGACCTCTTCGCGTCGGCGTGGTCGCGGCGTCTTCCAGTTTATACGGCGCCCTTCCCCGATTGCGAGGCCATCGGGGTCGATGCCTTTCGGCTCGACTGGTCGAGGTGGGGGTTCCTGTACCTCTTTCCCCCGGTTCGGCTGTTGCTCCAGGTCCTGACTCGCTTAGAGACTTACCGGGGGAGAGTTGTCCTTCTGGCCCCTTGGTGGCCGGCCCAGCCTTGGTTTCAGGCTCTGGTTGCTCGGTGTCCGAACCCGAGGGTTTTCCCGCGGCTCTGCCTCTTTCAGCAGATCGGGCCGGTACGTCACGTAGCTCGTTCGATCTTCTCCTCGAGTCTTCGCGTATGGTTTTTTTGACTCGAGTCTATCATCATCTCTATGGTGATCTGGTGGCCTCCTTGTTGGTGTCCCACCTGAGGGCTTCTTCTCGGCGGCAGTATGAAGTTTCCTGGTGGTCCTTCCGTTTCTTTTTGCGTCTTCGTCGTCTCAGCTACTTGTCTGTTCGGGTGGTCTTGTCCTTCCTCTCGTGGTTGTTTCAGGACCGTCATCTTATGCCTAACACTGTCGCTTTCGTATCGTGCGGCGCTGGCGGAGCCGCTTCAGCTTGCTTTCGGTATCGATGTTACGTCTGCGCCGTTTCGCAAGCTGTCTCGTGCATTGTTTCACCTCCGGCCTGCTCATGCGTCGCCTGAGCCGTCCTGGTCTTTGGAGAGAGTGCTCGCTTTCCTTTCATCTCCTCGTTTCGTTGTGGCCCCTTCGGTCCAGGATTGTTTTTCCAAGGCACTTTTCTTGTTGGCTTTGGCCTCTGGGGGTCGGGTAGGGGAGCTTCATGCTCTCCTCCGGCGCAGGGGGTTTCTGCTCTTTTGGTCGTGGTGATAGTTTTGTTCGTTTGCAGCCGTCTCCTTCTTTTCTGGCGAAGAATGAGACTGCTGCGTTCCGGAGGGGTCCATGGGTGGTTGATGCTTGGTTGGTCAGGCCGGGGTGCATCATGTTTTGTGTCCGGTTGCGGCGCTTCGCCGTTATTTGCGCGCCACAGTTTCTGTGTCCGGGGACGCGCTGTGGGTTGATCCGGTTTCCCTTCTTCCCTGTTCGCGGGTTCGGGTCTCTCAGGTCGTCCGCAGGGTTATTAGGTCCGGCCAGCCTGCGGTCTATCCCCGTGCCCATGACGTTCGTAAGTTCGCGGCTCTTGCTGCCGTCTTTGGGAATATGTCTTGGTCTGATATTCGGGCGCGGGGATTTTGGCGGTCGAACAGGGTCCTGGCTGCTCGTTACCTTGTGAATGTCCCTGGGCCTCGTCGGGCCTGTGTTGCTTTGGGTCGGCGGTTGCAGCCAGTTGTCTCGGCTTCGAGTTGAGGGGTGAGCGACGACCGCCTCCCGGGTAAGTCCCTCTTTTTCTGTCTGTGGGTAGTTAGCTCCGGGGAGCCGACGGGGCTCCCCCCAGAAAACCAGCGTTGAATGTAATGAAATGCCATTTTCTGGGTGAGTCCCGGAGGCTCCCCGGCATCCCTCCCTCCCTCCGGTCGGCGGTTTTTCGCGTTTTTGACATCCAGCCTCAAGAACTGAGGTGTGGGTAGCCGGCGCGGGGGGTCTGGGGCTCCCCCTTCCCCTCCCGGGGAGGGGGAGCTGCGCAGACAGTGGCGCGGCAGTGTGTGACGTCACACTAGTTTGCTTGTTTTCGGTTGGGGAGTTCTATCCACTAGTTCGGTTTTAGGTAGCAATTTTAACCAGAATAGGGTTTGTTTTGGGGGCTTACCTTGCTGGGTGCTGTTCCGGTCGATTGGCAGACATAGAATGCTTCCAACTACACGGGGCTTCTATAGGCCATTGCTCCCCTTGCCTCTCTGAGGGGGCCCGAGGTTCTGGCCGTGGTCCCCGGTAGGCCTAAGAACTCCATACACATGGACTGATGCCAAAGTCTGACATTAGCATATCAGCCTGGGATAGCTCCGGGAGCCTCCGGGACTCACCCAGAAAATGGCGTTTCATTACATTCAACGCTGGTTTTTGTTTTGTTTCATGTGGCCTGTGGTAGAGTTGCTCGGTCCCTGGTCTTGGTAGAGAGAGGCTGGTCTCAAACCTGCACACAAAAATAACATCACATGAGACCAGAAGGCATGGCAGAATGTGCAGAATACCCCCATTGAAGAGTAGAGGTGCAATAGTTACTCTGAGAGAGAGAGAGAGAACTCTATCAACATCAGAGGCCTGAGACTGTTCAACACGCTTCCACTTCAAATAAGGGCATAACTGGCTGACCCCTCTCAGTGTTCAAGAGAGTACTTGATAAACACCTCCAAAGGATACCTGATCAACCAGGCTGTGACTCATATGTCAGACTGCGAGCAGCCATAACCAATAGCCTGGTTGACCAGTTTTGCAACGAGATGGCCTGGTTGACGACTGAGCTGGGGACACTAAGCCCCGAAATCATCTCAAGGTCTCCTCAAGGTAACCTCAAGGTAACCTCAAGGTAACCTCAAGGTTACCTCAAGGACCTCCCACCCCACTTCACAGGGTCTGGGCTTTCGGGCAGGCTTCTTTCCCTCACATGCTTCTTGTCATTTTGGAAATGGTTGCTTCTGCATGGTTGAGACAACTGCATCTCTTCATTGTCTTGTCTTGTCTCTTTTTGATTCCGAAATGGGATTCATTGAAGTTTGAGGGTTATCCTCAATCTTTCTGGGCTGAAGAGGCCCTGACTTACATTTCTTATGGTCATTTTGGCCCCAGGTTTGCCTCATCTTGTAGGTGGGTGCCTGGATGATTTCCCTGGAACTTTGGGATGCATACTGGCACATCCCTATTCAACTGGGGTTCTGGGATTGGATAGGTTTTGCTGCAGGACATGAGGCCAACCTCTTTTGGGGTCTTCCCTTTGGCTTGAGTCTGGCACCTCATATTTTTCCCAGGTTGGCTAGGGGTCATGGCGACTTGTGTTTTCTTGTTGGGCATTTGTGTTCTGGCTTGTGTGGGCCCACAGTCAGTCAACATATCTGCTATCCAGAGATATAGTTCTCTCTCAGCTTGCTGGATTCGAGTTCCTGGTGAACTGGCAGAAGTACTAATAAGTTTCGTCCCAGGTTTGAACTTGGCTGGGCCTCGTATGGGACCCTCAATTGGTGTCGCTTTCCCCTGCTTCCTGCAGCTTTGCTTTGGCTGCTGTGCCACTTCCTGCTAGTGTTGAGGTTACCTTGAGGTGCTTCCGGGGCTTAGCGTCCCCGCGGCCCGGTCGTCGACCAGGCCTCCTGATTGCTGGACTGATCAACCAGGCTGTTGGACGTGGCTGCTCGCAGCCTGACGTATGAGTCACAGCCTGGTTGATCAGGTATCCTTTGGAGGTGCTTATCCAGTTCTCTCTTGAACACTGTGAGGGGATTGCCAGTTATGCCCCTTATGTGTAGCGGAAGCGTGTTGAACAGTCTCGGGCCTCTGATGTTGATAGAGTTCTCTCTCAGAGTACCTGTTGCACCTCCGCTCTTCAACGGGGGTATTCTGCACATCCTGCCATGTCTTCTGGTCTCATGTGATGTTATTTCTGTGTGCAGGTTTGGGACCAGCCCTCTAATATTTTCCACGTGTAAATTATTATGTATCTCTCCCGCCTGCGCTCAAGGAGTACAGATTTAGACTCTTTAGTCGGTCCCAATAGTTTAGGTGTTTTACTGAGTGGATTCTAGCAGTAAAGGATCTCTGCACGCTCTCCAGGTCAGCAATTTCTCCAGCTTTGAAAGGGGCTGTCATTGTGCAGCAGTACTCCACTCTAGAGAGCACAAGCGTTTTGAAAAGTGTCATCATCGTATAGCATCTCTAGTGTGAAAAGTTCTTGTTATCCAACCTGTCATTTTTCTTGCAGTTGTGACGGCTACTTTATTGTGTTCTTTAACACAATAAAGGTGTCCAAGGTGACTTAACGGTTGCTTGAGCAGATGAATGGGAGCCTAAACTTTGCCTGCATGGTTTTTCCATTGGGCAGGGTGTGATTTTGGGGATGTTCTGGTTTCTTCGGTTCTGCCTCTTTCACTGTTGCCATGAGAATTGGATTTGGACCCTGATTGCCCTTTGCCGGCTGCTGTGTTGCCAGCTTTTGGGCTTTTCAGGGGGTTCCATTCCATGGTGCCTCCTTCTTCTTTTGTCTACATCTTTACTGATGCTTTGCCTCTGGGTTGGGGCTTCGTGACCAATGCTCAACAAGCCTCTCAGGGTCGTTGGTCGCTCTTTTCATCGGACACACAGAATGGTGTGGGAGTTTGCATCCCTGTTGAGGATTCGGATTCCTCCGGGCTCCGATTCTGCTCAGACTGTGCCCTGGTGATTCATTGTCTCAATCAGGGGTAGCTTGCTTTGGTGTGTTGCTCTTTGAAGCTGGATGCTGCGTATAGCTCATCTGCTAGCTTCTTTGGGTTTGGTTCTCTGCACAGTTCACATTCAAGGTATGGCCAACATACTCAGCTATTCTGTCCCTGTTCCTTCCTGTCTCCATGGAGTGGACTGTTGATGCCATCTCCTTTCATTGGCTTTGCAAACCTTTCGGGCACCTCACATTGGATCTCTTTGCATCGGTTTGGAATCAGTACCTTTTGTTCCGTTAATGTCTTGTTCAGTGTTTCACCTTTAGCCTGTTCATGCACTGCTTGAGTCTGCTTGGTCCTTAGACCATGTTCTCATTTATGTTTCTTCTTCTCAGTTTACAGTGTCCCTTTGGTCCCCTTTTTCATGTTCCACCCATGCTAAATAATTTGTCTTTGTCCACCTTGTCAATTTTCTTGAGAATTTTGTAGGTGGTTATCATGTCTTACCCTTACTCTAAACCTCACTTCTCCCAGTGATGTGAGGTTTAGCTCCCATAGACTTTCCTTGTAGCTCATACCTCTCAGTTCTGGGACTAGTCTGCTGGCATACCTCTGAATCTTCTCTAACTTTGTCTTGTGTAAAACTAGTTATGGACTCCAGGCTGGAGCTGCATACTCCAGGAATGGTCTGACATAAGTGGTATACAAGGTCTTGAACAATTCCTTACACAAGTTTCTAAAGGCAGTTCTTATGTGTGCCAATCTAGCATATGCCGCTGATGATATCCTTTTGATGTGGGCTTCTGGAGACAGGTTCGGTGTGATATCAACCCCCAGATCTTTTTCTCTGTTTGGCTCTTATAGGATTTCACCTGTCAGAGCTCTTCAGTAAATTTCTCCAAAAATAATTTTTCTGAGGAAAAAATAAGATTCACCTTACAAATGCTTCCTGAAGGCATTTCTGGTTGCACCGAATTAGAGTTGGTCCAATATATTTCATTGAATTGAGGTTACACTATAATATATGCCTGACTCCTATTATGATTATCATAAATGTCATGAATCATTTATTTTCATGCCAGATAGCCTGCAGAGACATGCCAATGCCAGAAAACTTCAATGATGAATTGGAAGAAGATGAATACATCAAAATCCGCAAGAACTGTAATATTTTCCTTGGTTATACTTCCAATATGGTCTCATGTGGTGTTAGAGAAACAATCAGGTGAGTGCTTGTCATATCTTTCCTCACTTTTAGTTGCATCTAATGTTTTTTTTTTTTTATCTAAGGGGAGCCCCTTCGGCTCCCTGGAGCTATCGGACTACAGGCATACCTCAGTTTAAGAGTTTAATTGGTTCCTGGAGACGCCTCGTATTCCGAAAACTCACATTCCGAAGCTAATTTCCCCATAAGAAATAAAGGGAAATGAATTAATCCGTTCCTGACTACCCCAAAAACCCCACATCAAACTAAATTTTTATACCTAATTCATCTAAATAAACCTACAAAACTATGTTCAAGTTATTACTTACCTTGCTGTTGAATGCTGTAGGCGTATGGAAGATGGTGAGGAGGTGGAGGAAGAGAGGAGTTACTGTTTGGAAGGGGAGTCCCTTCCATTATAACATCAGGCAGTGAGGACTTCACTGGTATGCACACTCTGGCACATTTTGCCTGCATACCACTAGGACTTGCTTGTTTTACTAAGAATTTATCTAATGACACTTGTTTTTCCCTACATTTTAACACTTGTCTGTAGTAAGACATCACATTATCATTTAACAGGTCAATGCAACGGCCTGCTACAGCTTTATCTGGGTGAGTTTTTTCAACAAAACTTTGCAGTTCTTCCCATACTTCACACATTTTCTTAATCAAGAAGGGACATCCTCTACTGCCTCTACTCACAGCTATTTTCTTAGGTTGAACCTTACCAATGGCTTTCTTGAGACCCATGGCAAGATATATAATGACAACTTTTATGCTCAAATGGCCAAAAAACCGATAAAAAACTGTAAATCCTTGTGAAGAATTCAGGTGGTATAGTCACTGGACACGAGACACTGGTAAACTGAGGCGCGATCGCCATGCCACCACGCGCCAGTCGGCCTGTACACGTATCAACAAACTCGCGTCCCGAGGTAACCCTCGCCTTCCGAGACATATTTTTGGAGTAAATCCTGCTCGTCTTCCGAAAAACTCGCATACAGGGACACTCATGATGATAAATGCATATAGTCCACCGCCAAGCAGCACATGGTCAAAGGAGGAGCTAGATAGTAAACGTGAAGGTCTTATAACAATAATGAGAGAGATTATAGCAAGAGCGGATAACGATAGATCACGACTGTTGATAGTCGGTGACTTCAACTTGAAATCCATAGACTGGGAAGCATATGAAGCTAAAACAGAAGATTTTTGGACCTGTAAATTTGTAGACCTCATCCTGGAAACATTCTTGTATCAACATGTTAAACAAGCTACGAGGATGAGGGAAGGGGACGTTCCCTCCATGCTAGATTTGATATTTACCAGGAAGGAGGAAGAGATATTTGACATTCAGTACCTTCCTCCCTTGGGTAAAAGTGACCATGTCTTTTTGGGAATAAAGTATGCAATGCGTTATAAGCTGGAAGAAAATAAGGAGGTTGAAGCAGTTGAAAAACCAGACTTCAGGAGAGGACATTATGGTGACCTTAGAAATTTTTTTAGTGAGTATAATTGGACAGACTTGATGCTAGGCAAGGAAGTGAATGAGATGTATGGCAAGTTTTGTGAAATATATGATAAAGGCACAAAAAAATTTATACCAAAACAGAGATGCAGAACTAGGAAACAGGATTGGTTCAATAGAAATTGCGAGAGGGCTAGAGACCGAAAGACACAAAAATGGAATCAATACAGGAAGAGGCCGAACCCCCAAACATACCAGCGATACAAAGATGCGAGAAACAACTACACGGCAGTGAGGAGAGAGGCAGAAAGAAATTTTGAAAAAGGGATTGCGGACAAATGTAAAACAGAACCAGGTCTATTCTATAAATTCATAAACAACAAATTGCAGGTAAAGGATAATATTCAGAGGTTGAAAATGGGAAATAGATTCATGGAAGATGAAAAGGAAATGTGTGAAACACTAAACGAAAAGTTCCAAAGTGTGTTTGTACAAAATGAAATCTTTAGGGAACCAGATACAATAAGAATTCCAGAGAACAACATAGAACACATAGAGGTGTCTAGAGACGAAGTGGAAAAAATGCTCAAGGAGCTCGGTAAGAACAAAGCAGCTGGCCCAGATGGCGTTTCACCATGGGTTCTGAGAGAATGTGCATCTGAGCTCAGCATTCCACTTCACCTGATCTTTCAGGCATCCCTGTGTACAGGAATCGTAGCAGACGGGTGGAAACAGGCTAACATAGTTCCAATCTACAAAAGTGGCAGCAGGGAAGACCCCCTCAATTATAGACCTGTATCATTGACAAGTGTAATAGTGAAAGTATTGGAAAAACTAATCAAAACTAAATGGGTAGAACACCTAGAGAGAAATGATATAATATCAGACAGACAGTATGGTTTTCGATCTGGAAGATCCTGTGTATCGAATTTACTCAGTTTCTATGATCGAGCCACAGAGATATTACAGGAAAGAGATGGTTGGGTTGACTGCATCTATCTGGACCTAAAAAAGGCTTTCGACAGAGTTCCACATAAGAGGTTGTTCTGGAAACTGGAAAATATTGGAGGGGTGACAGGTAAGCTTCTATCATGGATGAAAAATTTTCTGACTGATAGAAAAATGAGGGCAGTAATCAGAGGCAATGTATCAGAATGGAGAAATGTCACAAGTGGAGTACCACAGGGTTCAGTTCTTGCACCAGTGATGTTTATTGTGTACATAAATGATCTACCAGTTGGTATACAGAATTATATGAACATGTTTGCTGATGATGCTAAGATAATAGGAAGGATAAGAAATTTAGATGACTGTCATGCCCTTCAAAAAGACCTGGACAAAATAAGTATATGGAGCACCACTTGGCAAATGGAATTTAATGTTAATAAATGTCATGTTATGGAATGTGGAATAGGAGAACATAGACCCCACACAACCTATATATTATGTGAGAAATCTTTAAAGAATTCTGATAAAGAAAGAGATCTAGGAGTGGTTCTAGATAGAAAACTATCACCTGAGGACCACATAAAGAATATTGTGCAAGGAGCCTATGCTATGCTTTCTAACTTCAGAATTGCATTTAAATACATGGATGGCGATATACTAAAGAAATTGTTCATGACTTTTGTTAGGCCAAAGCTAGAATATGCAGCTGTTGTGTGGTGCCCATATCTTAAGAAGCACATCAACAAACTGGAAAAGGTGCAAAGACATGCTACTAAGTGGCTCCCAGAACTGAAGGGCAAGAGCTACGAGGAGAGGTTGGAAGCATTAAACATGCCAAAACTAGAAGACAGAAGAAAAAGAGGTGATATGATCACTACATACAAAATAGCAACAGGAATTGATAAAATCGACAGGGAAGATTTCCTGAGACCGGGAACTTCAAGAACAAGAGGTCATAGATTTAAACTAGCTAAACACAGATGCCGAAGAAATATAAGAAAATTCACCTTCGCAAACAGAGTGGTAGACGGTTGGAACAAGTTAAGTGAGAAGGTGGTGGAGGCCAAGACCGTCAGTAGTTTCAAAGCGTTATATGACAAAGAGTGCTGGGAAGACGGGACACCACGAGCGTAGCTCTCATCCTGTAACTAGACTTAGGTAATTACTTTGGTAATTACATACAAGAAGGTACATTGGGATTGTGAGGATACATAGCATTGTAATTACATTCTTGTAAAGCCACTATTACGCACAGCGTAGCGAAACACTATATTAGTCTGGGGCATCAGTCAATGGAGCTCAGCCTACTGGGGACCACGCACCAGAACCTGGTCCCCTTAGAGAGGCACAGGGAGCAGTGACCTACGGAAACCCCCATGTGTTTGGGAACAGTCCATGTCTGCCATCGACCAGGGTTAGGCACCCAGAAAGGTAGATACAGTATATGTAGATATGGGCCCTGGAAAACCCCATCGGGGCTCGGTTGACTGATGGATGTGTCTTCCGAATTCCACCTCCCCTTGTGCAAATTTGAAGGTTGTTCTGTGCCCTTGCCTTAGGGTGACAGTCACTTATTTTGCCTCAGCCCTATTGCCTGTTGGGTCAACGACATCTTTGACCCGGAGTCATGTGTCTCTGCTTGTGCTCCAGTTTATCCATTCTATTGTCACTGAGGTTCGGGTTCAGGCGGATTCCACGTTGCATGCCTGGTTTATGTTGCCGCAATGTGTTGGTTGCCCGCTCAGATGCCCTGGGGCTGCCCCATTTTTGTTATAGGAACTTGGACTTGGGGGCGGTGTTTTACCTTCGTGGCGATCACTGCAGTGCTGTTGTGTGTGGTGGCCAGGTGTTCTTCATCAATGCCGGGGCTGCATGCACTTACGGGCTTCCGTCCATAGGTGCCCTGCCCTTGTGTGTTAGGGTTCCCTTCCCTGGTGCATTGGAGATAACTATTTCTGTAGGGGTTTTTGCTACTCGGTATTTATCCCACCCTTGGGGCCAGCTGGGGTTTTGTGGCCCCTTGTTTCCCCTTGGGTAGGGAGTGGTATCCTGCTGGTTGGGGCATCAGGGTGTTGTGCTGCCTGCCTACCTACATGGCAGCCGGTTCCTGTTTCCTTTGGGGACGTTGTACTTTTGCTGGGCTTTTCTTTTATTTTTGTTTTTCTTACCTGGTGGGGGTTCTGCCTGGTGTGGCTATCGTTCCACTATAATATTTTGGTAGCCCTCTGCTAGGCCCCCTGTGATTGTACACGTCGCAGGGATTTCAGTGTCTTGATCTCCCCCTTGTTAGCTTTGGGTCTTAAACCTGTTAGCAACACCTTGCCCAGGCTTTCCTTAACAATCGGCCTATGGACCATGGGAAAACCCTGTTGGGGCTCGGTGGACCTATGGGATGCATTTTCAGAGTTCCAGCCTTCCTTTTGCGAGTTCGAAGGCTGCTGTGTTCCCATGTCTCAGGGTGACAGTCACCTCTTTTGCCTCTGTCATGCTGCCTGTTGAGTCAACGACACCTTTGACCCGGAGTCTTGTGAGTCGAGTTCTCTGCATTCTCCAGTACTATTCTTATGATATTACTGTTAGGGTACAGGCAGCACCCACGTTGTATGGTAGGTTTAGATTGCTGCAATGCACTTGGTTGGTTTTCCACCCGGATGTCCTGCGGCTGCCCTCTCTTTGGTTATTGGGACCCAGACCTGGGGTGTTTGTCGCTTTGACTTTGATTCAGTCCGCGCTTCCTGGTCCTTTCCCTGTTGTTTATCCTGCATCTTTTCTCCCTTGCTTCCAGCTCCCAAACATCTGGGAGTTTTGGAGCTGGAGCAGGGTTTATGTGGTAATGAGACTTGGGCAGCTTCGGGGGCTGCCCCATTCCGGGTTGGAAACGGAGGCATTCAAGCCGGTTCCTCCTGCCAAGGCATCTGGGTATCACCTGTAGGCCCCCCCCCTTCTTTTCAGCCTTTTCCCTGGACCCCTTTTTCTTCAGGGGTGGAGGGTATGGGAGGACTGCTCTGCCCTGGGTCCCAACTTGGGGATTCCCAGTGCTGAGGAGGAGTTGACCTGGGGGTCCTTTGGGCTCCGTTTAACCCCTGCTTGGGTGTTAGTGCCTTCTTTGCGGGGCTTGTTGTTGCTGGGGGAGGGGTTTTCTTACCCTCCTTTCCTGTGTGAGTATGATTTGAGTTCGACTCCTCCCTGGGTTCGGTTCTGGGCTCCCTTGGGTTCCTCGGCCCTGTCCTTCCGGAGGCTTCCTGCCTCTCATATCTCTATGCGGGAGGTTTGGGAGGCTCTTGCTACATACCTCCTGCGAGACCCAGATTCCACCCTCTGTTATGGATTCATTCTTATTTGTGTCCGGTTCTTGTTCACCGTATTGGGTGCTTTTGGAGGTTCCGGAATCTTCCTGGCTGGCAGACTGCCTGTCTTTTCGTTGGGGCGTGGCCGCGGGTTCTATTGGTCCCACACGCTTCAGTGGCAAGAAACGTCTATCATTCTGCAGGTTTACCTTGGGACGTGAGTTTGAGTGGCCTTAATGTGTGTTTGTTCGCCCCTGTGCTTTCTCGGGATGTTGGCCTGTGCAGCTAGCATGTGCAGCTGCACAAGGCCAACATCAGGGTCCTATCCTGATGTTGGGGTCCTATCCTTTCAGCATCCTTGGTTGAGGAGGATTTGCACACCCGTAGGCATTTGGCTTCGGTCTTGCTCTTCTTTTACCTTCTCGAGCTGTCTTCGGCCTGGCTTGAGGAGGATGTGGAGGTGTTGAGTGCCAAGCCTTTGTCTGGTGTGCTGTCCTTGGTGGTTAGGGTGTCAGCCACACTGTTAAATCTGTTTGCGCCTATCCTGAAGGAGGCAGTGTGTCTGTTCTTTGTTTCTCTCCTTGTGTACCGTCAGACTGTGCTCGCCCTCTTTGGAATCTGCTTGGGCTGTGGCTCTTAAGTTTTCATCTCTGTTTTGTTTGTTGCTGTTTGCAAAGGCTGCTGTCATGCAGTTTTGCAGGCGGCTTTGTCTAGTTGTTGTTCTGTGTCGGACTTGTTGGTTCTCCAGGGCGGCCATTCTCAGGCCTTCTCGGAAGGGTCGTGCTAGGACTCGGGGTTCCGCTGGTCGAGCTGGGCTATTGGTGCCAGCTTCTGAGTGTTCTGTCTTGTGTTTGTCACAAGCTTGTTCACCTCATCCAAAACTGTTGTATCATATCACCTCACCCAAATGCTAGTATAAATATGGAAGCAAATGGCGGGTTTACAGGTTACAGTTGTGTGTGTAAACTAAAGTCTTTGAAAATGTAATAGGTAATTACGAAACGCATTCAGGCGTCACATCAGACTAGAAATAAAAATGAACTTTGGAGAATTGATTTTTCAATTACCATCAACAGTTAAAAGAAACATAAGAAATATTGAGAAAATGTGTTAGAATGATTAATCTCACTTTTTCGGTCATATTTAACAAAATAAATATATATATATATGTCGTACCTAGTAGCCAGAACGCACTTCTCAGCCTAGTATACAAGGCCCGATTTGCCTAATAAGCCAAGTTTTCATGAATTAATTGTTTTTTCGACTACCTAACATACCTAACCTAACCTAACCTAACTTTTTCGGCTACCTAACCTAACCTATAAAGATAGGTTAGGTTAGGTTAGGTAGGGTTGGTTAGGTTCGGTCATATATCTACGTTAATTTTAACTCCAATAAAAAAAAAATTGACCTCATACATAATGAAATGGGTAGCTTTATCATTTCATAAGAAAAAAATTAGAGAAAATATATTAATTCATGAAAACTTGGCTTATTAGGCAAATTGGGCCTTGCATAGTAGGCCGAGAAGTGCATTCTGGCTACTAGGTACGACATATATATATGTATTTATAAGTATTTATATATATATATATATATATATATATATATATATATATATATATATATATATATATATATATATATATATATATATATATATATATATATATATATATATATATATATATATATATATATATATATATATATATATATATATATATATATATATATATATATATATATATATATATATATATATATATATATATATATATATATACAGCAGTGTGTGTCCTCACTTGAACGAACTATATGGGGCAAAGCCGATTCGTTCCAGTGCGGAATTCGTTCCATACGTCCGGCCCCAACAACCTTCTTATTTTTTTTTTTTTAAACATATGCCAGGACACATTAGTTTGTTTCTTTGTTGTGTGGTGCTTCATTATAATATCTTTCATGCTCTTTTGGTGTCAATAATAATCTGAGATGCGAGAATCACCATCCCCCACACCACCCACACCATCCCCCACACCACCCACACCATCCCCCACACCACCCACACCATCCCCCACACCACCCACACCATCCTCACCATCCTCCACACCACCCACACCATCCTCCACACCACCCACACCATCCCCCACACCACCCACACCATCCTCCACACCACCCACACCATCCTCCACACCACCCACACCATCCCCCACACCACCCACACCATCCTCCACACCACCCACACCATCCTCCACACCACCCACACCATCCTCCACACCACCCACACCATCCCCCACACCACCCACACCATCCTCCACACCACCCTCCACACCACCCACACCATCCTCCACACCACCCACACCATCCTCCACACCACCCACACCATCCTCCACACCACCCACACCATCCTCCACACCACCCACACCATCCTCCACACCACCCACACCATCCCCCACACCACCCACACCATCCCCCACACCACCCACACCATCCCCCACACCACCCACACCATCCTCCACACCACCCACACCATCCTCCACACCACCCACACCATCCTAACACCATCCACACCATCCTCCACACCACCCACACCATCCCCCACACCACCCACACCATCCCCCACACCATCCCCCACACCACCCACACCATCCCCCACACCACCCACACCATCCCCCACACCACCCACACCATCCCCCACACCACCCACACCACCCACACCATCCCCCACACCACCCACACCATCCCCCACACCACCCACACCATCCCCCACACCCCCACACCATCCCCAACACCATTCGCCCCCACCACCCACACACCCCACACCATCCCCCACACACACCACATCATCCCCCACACCCCCCACATCATCCCCCACACCCCCCACATCATCCCCCACACACCCCACACCACCCACATCATCCCCCCACACCCAACCACACCACCCACACCACCCACACCAACCCACCCACACCACCCAAACCACACCACCCAAACCACACCATCCATGGGGTGTATTGAAGCAGCAGGCTTGGAAGCGTCTCAACTCGCCCGACAAAAAAAAAATGATGGGTTGACAGGTCTCCTCTCACACCTCCAGGACCCCCCCCACCCGCCACCCCATAGGTACCCTGCCATACACACCACAATGCCAAGTCAGCTATTGTTTTCTTCAGGAAACAATAAAACGTGTTAATGATTAATAATGTATATTAATACACGAAAATTAACATATTTTGGCATAAATATTTTACAGCTAAGATTGAGATTTATAATAGAGTATGAATGAGAGGTTTGGCAGCCATGCGTGGTCACCACCCTTCTCTCTCCACTTCCACCTCCCCTGACAACACCTTCCACCACTGACCCCACCTGCCTCCCCTGACCCCACCTGCCTCCCCTGACCCCACCTGCCTCCCCTGACCCCACCTGCCTCCCCTGACCCCACCTGCCTCCCCTGACCCCACCTGCCTCCCCTGACCCCACCTGCCTCCCCTGACCCCACCTGCCTCCCCTGACACCACCTGCCTCCCCTGACCCCACCTGCCTTCCCTGACACCGCTTGCCTCCCCTGACCCCACCTGCCTCCCCTGACACCACCTGCCTCTTTCCACCACCTGCCTCCCCTGACACCGCCTGCCTCCCCTGACCCCCACCTGCCTCCCTTGACCCCACCTGCCTCCCCTGACCCCACCTGCCTCCCCTGACACCACCTGCCTCCCCTGACACCACCTGCCTCCCCTGACACCACCTGCCTCCCCTGACACCACCTGCCTCCCCTGACCCCACCTGCCTCCCCTGACACCACCTGCCTCCCCTGACACCACCTGCCTCCCCTGACACCACCTGCCTCCCCTGACCCCACCTGCCTCCCATGACACCGCCTGCCTCCTCTGACACCACCTGCCTCCCCTGACCCCACCTGCCTCCCCTGACCCCACCTGCCTCCCCTGACCCCACCTGCCTCCCCTGACCCCACCTGCCTTCCCTGACCCCACCTGCCTCCCCTGACACCACCTGCCTCCCCTGACCCCACCTGCCTCCCCTGACCCCACCTGCCTCCCCTGACCCCACCTGCCTCCCCTGACCCCACCTGCCTCCCCTGACCCCACCTGCCTCCCCTGACACCACCTGCCTCCCCTGACCCCACCTGCCTTCCCTGACACCGCTTGCCTCCCCTGACCCCACCTGCCTCCCCTGACACCACCTGCCTCTTTCCACCACCTGCCTCCCCTGACACCGCCTGCCTCCCCTGACCCCCACCTGCCTCCCTTGACCCCACCTGCCTCCCCTGACCCCACCTGCCTCCCCTGACACCACCTGCCTCCCCTGACACCACCTGCCTCCCCTGACACCACCTGCCTCCCCTGACACCACCTGCCTCCCCTGACACCACCTGCCTCCCCTGACACCACCTGCCTCCCCTGACACCACCTGCCTCCCCTGACCCCACCTGCCTCCCATGACACCGCCTGCCTCCCCTGACCCCACCTGCCCCCCCTGACACCACCTGCCTCCCCTGACCCCACCTGCCTCCCCTGACACCACCTGCCTCCCCTGACCCCACCTGCCTCCCCTGACACCACCTGCCTCCCCTGACACCACCTGCCTCCCCTGACACCACCTGCCTCCCCTGACCCCACCTGCCTCCCATGACACCGCCTGCCTCCTCTGACACCACCTGCCTCCCCTGACCCCACCTGCCTCCCCTGACCCCACCTGCCTCCCCTGACCCCACCTGCCTCCCCTGACCCCACCTGCCTTCCCTGACCCCACCTGCCTCCCCTGACACCACCTGCCTCCCCTGACCCCACCTGCCTCCCCTGACCCCACCTGCCTCCCCTGACACCACCTGCCTCCCCTGACACCACCTGCCTCCCCTGACCCCACCTGCCTCCCCTGACACCACCTGCCTCCCCTGACCCCACCTGCCTTCCCTGACCCCACCTGCCTTCCCTGACCCCACCTGCCTTCCCTGACCCCACCTGCCTCCCCTGACACCACCTGCCTCCCCTGACCCCACCTGCCTCCCCTGACCCCACCTGCCTCCCCTGACACCACCTGCCTCCCCTGACACCACCTGCCTCCCCTGACCCCACCTGCCTCCCCTGACACCACCTGCCTCCCCTGACCCCACCTGCCTCCCCTGACCCCACCTGCCTTCCCTGACCCCACCTGCCTTCCCTGACCCCACCTGCCTCCCCTGACCCCACCTGCCTCCCCTGACCCCACCTGCCTCCCATGACACCACCTGCCTCCCCTGAGCCCACATGCCTCCCCTGAGCCCACCTGCCTCCCCTGAGCCCACCTGCCTCCCCTGAGCCCACCTGCCTCCCCTGACCCCACCTGCCTCCCCTGACCCCACCTGCCTCCCCTGACCCACCTGCCTCCCCTGACCCACCTGCCTCCCCTGACACTGCCTGCCTCCCCTGACACCGCCTGCCTCCCCTGACACCGCCTGCCTCCCCTGACACCGCCTGCCTCCCCTGACACCACCTGCCTCCCCTGACACCACCTGCCTCCCCTGACACCGCTTGCCTCCCCTGACACCGCCTGCCTCCCCTGACACTGCCTGCCTCCCCTGACACCACCTGCCTCCCCTGACACCGCCTGCCTCCCCTGACACCGCTTGCCTCCCCTGACACCGCCTGCCTCCCCTGACACTGCCTGCCTCCCCTGACACTGCCTGCCTCCCCTGACACCACCTGCCTCCCCTGACCCCACCTGCCTCCCCTGACACCGCTTGCCTCCCCTGACACCGCCTGCCTCCCCTGACACCGCCTGCCTCCCCTGACACTGCCTGCCTCCCCTGACACCACCTGCCTCCCCTGACACCGCCTGCCTCCCCTGACACCGCTTGCCTCCCCTGACACCGCCTGCCTCCCCTGACACTGCCTGCCTCCCCTGACACCACCTGCCTCCCCTGACACCACCACAAATGATGCCAGCCACCTCACCAAGGCCTAACGTTCACACGACCTGTGCTTGTTTTATTAGCCTCCTCAAAATTTATTCTAAATAGGTATTAGTACAGTACGTAGGCTGTTAGAGGAGGGAGGGAGGGATCCAGGAAACAACCCCCCCCCCTCCCACCTCCCACCCCCCCCAATGGCTCAGGGAGCGACCGGCCGGCCACACAATGCCAGCTGTTATCTACACCCCAATTGTATTAAAAATTCTGTGAAAAGGAAATGTGTTCAAACTGTTTAAAATATGTACTGTATATATTACAATTTTCACCATTATTATTGCTCCAATATGACATTTTTCTAATAAAAAGGCTATTTTCAGTGTAGATAATGCGATAATTATCATTAAATTGACTCTTGGCATCTGACGACGAGAGGAGAGTGAGTGGTCTCTGTGGTCAGGTGGAGGAAGGAGGGTGGGGGCGGGGGAGCACGTGTTGCCTCCTGACAACAACTCTCTCACCAATGCCCCCCTGACACCATTTTATCACCATTTTTATCACCATTTCTCCCTAGAAACAATGGGTAGGGATAATAAAACACTATAGATGAATAACTGTTTACACTCTGGCGAATCATAGTTGATGGCAGCCAGCTCTGACGCTCGGCCTCGGTGACCGCTTGGACGAACATTCCTCACTTAATCGAACATTTGTATGTTCCACTGAACATTTGGTACCGAATTCAATTTGTTCGGCTCTTCCGGGAATTCGATAGAGCGGGGTTCGTTAGTCTGAGGAAGCACTGTATATATATATATATATACGCCTGTATATATATATATATATATATATATATATATATATACAGTGGAACCTCTATTAACGAGTGGCTCTATTAACGAGTTTTTCCAGTAACGAGCAAGCCACTCGCAGCAAATTTGTCTCTATTGACGAGCTCGCCTCTATTAACGAGTGAAACCACATGGCGCTTCCTAGCGTCTCGCAGGTTCTCGCAAATTCTCGGACGCCTCCGATGCCAGTGTTGTTGTTGTATCTCACACGACAAGCATCCCTCTGGATTTATTTGAGCTTTTCTTTGGGTTTTTAGTGGTTTTGCGACTACAATTTGTAACACACGATGTCTCCAAAGAAGCTGCTTGCTAAAGATAGTGTTGTCAAGAGGAAGAAAGACACAATTACTGTGGATTTAAAGAAGGAAATTATAGCAAAGCATGAGTGTGGTGTCTGTGTGATTGATCTCACAAGGAAGTATGGCAGGTCCTCATCAACAATTTACACCATTAGTAAGGGAATGAGGAGGTAAGGGAGGATGCTGCCTCTTAAACTGAGATCAGGGAAGTGTTTGGAATGTTTGAAAAGGTGAACGCATTCTTGGAAAAGCTGCCCTGATAAAGCAGTGACAACCCGGTGTGTGAAAATGTTTAATTAATTTATCACTTTGTGATAACACTTTATGAAAGTGTTATCACTTTCGCAGGTATATGTTGCTTGAACGTAACACACTTTTTTTCTCTTGAATGCACCCAAACACCGCGCTCAAGCGTCATTTGAGCAAATATTTCTATAAAATCCAATTCTTATCCGATCGACTTGGGGATTGTATACAATTTTGCCATGAAATTTCCGTTTTCTTTAATAACCACATTGCCTATTTGAGAAAACGGCATTGTATTGTATCTTCGGGGTAAGACTATTATATTGTTGACACAACGAGTGTAATCAACGTAGTTTTTTATTTGGTGCTGGTCTAACGCATCCTTGTGTGACATTTGAAATGAAATTTGGGTGAAATTCCCAAGAAGAGAGAGTCCGCCTGACTCAGAGGTGGATTCTCCTTCCACACCATAACCCCTCTCCTCCTTCCCACCTCTCCATCGTCTCCCTCAAGCCAGCAACTACTCTTCATAAGGTAAAGTAAATATTAAAACACTACAACAAAACATTTATATTTACATGTGCAGTATTATATTTACATAAAAAAAAGTCATACAAGTATGGATGTTTTTGGGAGTGGAACGGATTAAATTTATTTCCTTTATTTTAAATGGGGAAATTTGTTTCCAAAGACGAGTTTTCCAGGTAACGAGCTCGGTGCCAGAACGGATTAAACTCGTTAATAGAGGTTCCACTGTATATATATATATATATATATATATATATATATATATATATATATATATATATATATATATATATATATATATATATATATATATATATATGCGGAAAATCCACAGAGAAATATGAAATGAGTCCCTAAGTTATAATCACGTCCCTAAGGCGAAACCAAAAATTATTAACTCATTGGTGGTACCTTATGCGAGTGGACTTGAAAAATTGTCTCTGATTTTTAAGAAACAATATAAATTTGTTGTTCACTAATAGTACGATCAAATCCAATTTAATAAAAAACTCCCCTGACACAGCAGGTTGTGTGTATTCGATTCCCTGCAATGATTGTGATTCTGTGTACCTTGGACAAACAGGAAAGTCCTTACAATTGCGGTTGTCACAACATGCTTATAGTATTAGAACTGCCCAAACGTCTAATGCATTGTATCTACATACGAGTTTATGCGATCACAATATTAACTGGAATGGGGCAAAAAGCATTACCAATTGTGGGGATTTCGTGGAATGGAATTTGATTGAGTCTGCTCTAATCAATCAGTGTCCAAATCTTCTTAATGTTAGTACTGGTATGTACAAACTTGATCCATTTTTAAGTTATAATATTGCACAACAGTTTAAGAAACAACTCTGATAGAGAGGCTTACAATGTCTCATTATAATTGTATATTCATATATTGTGTGTTCATGAGGCTTTTCTTTAATCTTTCATCCTTATTCTCTGACCGCTTAATCCTCTTTGACCATTCTAAGCTAAGCTATACCTGTTTTTGGTTAATTCTTTCCCTAGGGATGGGTTGGTCAGGTGTCGGCCTATATATCCTCCCCCTTCCCTTCTCCTTAGTCAGTCTGGTGTTGACAAAGGCTTTAACAAGCCGAAACGTTCACCTCATTTCATATTTCTCTGTGGATTTTCCGCATAAAATGATCAGTGTTTTGTGATCGTCAATTGCATATATATATATATATATATATATATATATATATATATATATATATATATATATATATATATATATATATATATATATATATATATATATATATATATATAAAATATATATATATATATATATATATATATATATATATATATATATATATATATATATATATATATATATATATATATATATATATATATATATATATATATATAATCTTTGGACAACACCCACCAGTGGGACTCGAACCCAGAAAGCACAACTACCTTCCAGTAGCTGGCATAACTAGTATGCTTTAACCCACTACGCCATCAGACCTTACAAAAGAAGTAGATAGTTCGAGATATATATATCTCAAACATCTCCACCTCCCGAAGGCACCAGATGAGTGAGGGGTCAGTCTGCATTTTTCGTCAAGCCACTGTCAATGTGAGAGAACTCGTGTCCAGCTTATAAGCCTATACTTGCATAAACCACAAGTGAAGATAAATAATCTTTGGACAACACCCACCAGTGGGACTCGAACCCAGAAAGCACAACTACCTTCCAGTAGCTGGCATAACTAGTATGCTTTAACCCACTACGCCATCAGACCTTACAAAAGAAGTAGATAGTTCGAGATATATATATCTCAAACATCTCCACCTCCCGAAGGCACCAGATGAGTGAGGGGTCAGTCTGCATTTTTCGTCAAGCCACTGTCAATGTGAGAGAACTCGTGTCCAGCTTATAAGCCTATACTTGCATAAACCACAAGTGAAGATAAATAATCTTTGGACAACACCCACCAGTGGGACTCGAACCCAGAAAGCACAACTACCTTCCAGTAGCTGGCATAACTAGTATGCTTTAACCCACTACGCCATCAGACCTTACAAAAGAAGTAGATAGTTCGAGATATATATATCTCAAACATCTCCACCTCCCGAAGGCACCAGATGAGTGAGGGGTCAGTCTGCATTTTTCGTCAAGCCACTGTCAATGTGAGAGAACTCGTGTCCAGCTTATAAGCCTATACTTGCATAAACCACAAGTGAAGATAAATAATCTTTGGACAACACCCACCAGTGGGACTCGAACCCAGAAAGCACAACTACCTTCCAGTAGCTGGCATAACTAGTATGCTTTAACCCACTACGCCATCAGACCTTACAAAAGAAGTAGATAGTTCGAGATATATATATCTCAAACATCTCCACCTCCCGAAGGCATCAGATGAGTGAGGGGTCAGTCTGCATTTTTCGTCAAGCCACTGTCAATGTGAGAGAACTCGTGTCCAGCTTATAAGCCTATACTTGCATAAACCACCCCCTCCCCGCTCAGCTCGTTGTCGCCGTCTGGGGGCTTAGTGGGCGGCTGCCGGAGTGTGATGCTCCTTGGGACAGTCCTCTGTCCTTTTCTAGCCTTGTGCTCCTGCTGCCGTCCTCTCCAATTCTGCTGGGCATCTTTTCCTTTTCCTTCTGTTTCGTTTTTCTCCCCCCTCTTCTCCTATCTGCTTGCCGTTTCCTGCCGACCTTTTGCTCGTTCTGGTTCTTCCCTTGGACTTCTTCTACTTTGACGCCCGGGTGCTTGAGGAGGCATACTCTTGCACCCGTAGAACTGCAGTACCCGACGTCGAGAGCGAGGGGAACCTTTTATTGTCAATCCCCACTTCGTCACTGAACCCGATCTCGACGGACTGTCGGTTTCTTAAGGTGGCGTTTGTGGGGCGTATACTCACGACGCACCCCTAGGAGGCCCCGACAAGATCGGCGATAGCTTCTTGTTGGGTGTCCTGCCTCTAATTGTGGCTCCATGGTGGGTGTGGGGGCACATTCGTGAGTGAATTCGTAATTTCGTCAAGATGATAACCCCTGTTTCGGCTGCTTCTGGCTTACCTTTTCAGGCTCGTGGGGTGGGCGACCAAGCCCCCGAGTCGGTCCGTATTGGAAGACCGGGCTCTGTAGCCTCCGCTGCATTGGGCCCCGACCTTGCTCCTCCTTTGGCCTCTCTGACTCCTTCCCCTGGCTCCCCTCCCTCCTCTGTGGTTGGGTCGAGCCCCAAGCCCCCAGTGGTGACTACCTCGTCCCCTGGCGCGGCTCCTTCTCTAGTTGTTACTACTGCGCCTTTTAACCCCTCTCTCTCTGGGGGTTCTCACCGCCGTTCTCGTCACGGCCGCCCTCGCTCGATTCCTTCCAGTTCTGCTACCTATCAAGCCTTGTTTGGTCCCGCTTCGTGGGCCAAATATTTTGATCTCCTCCCTCTTGATTCTGCGCCTCCTGACGATTTCTCCCTTCATCGACATCTCATTGATTCCGTGGATGCCTCCATTACTTTTAACCCCACTCGTCTCGGTACGCGTGTCGTTGCTGCTCCTTCTCAGGATGCTGCTTCCCGCTTGGCTGCCTTATCCTGCCTTGGCGAGACCCCCGTTCGGGTCTCGAAGAACGTCCAGTTGAATGCCAGTGTTGGCACTATTTTGCTCCCGCCCCATGTTGCGACCGGTGTTCGGGACCTACGCGACTGCCACGACGATATTCGACATATCCTCGCTGCCCAGGGCCATTCTATTCTCCAGGTGGACACGTTTACTCGTCCCCCTCGTGGTAGTCGCCGTCAACCCCTCCGGGTTGTGAAGATTACCTTTGATGGTAGGACCCTTCCACCCTCTGTCATTCTTGCTGGTGCCAGGTGCTCTGTCCAGGAGTACATTCCTTCTCCTCGGCTCTGCAACAAGTGCTGGAGGTTTGGGCATGGTGCCCTCCGCTGCTCCGGGACTGTCTCTCTCTGTCCTTTGTGTGGTGGCGAAGGTCACTCTAAGTCGGAGTGCGCTTCTCCCCAGGCTCGTTGCCTCAACTGCGGTGAGGCCCATCCTACCTTCTCCCGTGCGTGTGTCCATTACAAGCTTGAGGCAGCCGTCCTCAACTTGAAGCACCGGGAGCGTTTATCTTTTCCTGAGGCGAGGCGCCAGGTTCGCCGGCTCCCGCCTTATGCTAATATCTCTTATGCTCGCGTGTTGCGCTCTTCCTCTCCTCGTCCTTCCCGCCTTCCTCAGACTCACAACCGTTTCCAGGCCTTGGACCCTGATGCGCCCACTGCCCTCTCCTCTGTCCCTTTGGGTTCTCTCCCGAAGGATCCTCCTCCTGGTCCTCTGTCTGGGGTTCCCCTTCCTTCTACCCGGTCTGTCGTGTCTTCTGTGTCTCCTTCCTCGTCCCCCTCCGATCCTCCTTCCCATCCTCTTCCTCCATCTATCGGCTCTCCCCGCCGCCTGTCGGTGCGGGCGGATGTCCATCGCTCTCCTAACGGCCGTCGTGTGTGCTCTCGTTCGGCTTCTCCTGTTGAGACACTGGAGTCCGTTGCCCGGTACGTAGTTGCTGGGACACCGGTCTCTTTAAGTCAGAAGCGTAAGCCTGGCTCCTCTCCTTCCTCTTCCCCGGCGGGTAAGAAGGCTTCGCTTTCTTCCTCAGCTCCTCCTTCTGGCTCTGTTGCTCCTTCCACTCCCGTTTCAGTGCTTGCGCCCCCTGTTCCTGCTATGGAGGTTTCTTTGGCCCCTGCTTCCCTTTCGGTTGCTGCTCTTGCTGGGGTGCGCTCCTCTCTTTCTACTCCCCCTCTTCCTGCTGCTGTCCTTGACTGCTCCTCTCCGTTGTCTCCTCCTCCTCCTCCTCCTCCTCCGGACCCTGCCCGCCCACCTCTGATCTGTTCTCCCGTTTCCTTCCCTCCGTCTTTGCTCAGTTTACCCATGCCCCCTAACCCTGACTTTGCTGACCCTGATCCCGACCCTGATATTCTTTAACGTGCTCTGTTGGTCTTTCGCCTTTGTTTCTTCCTTGTTCTCTGTTTTTGTCCTTTCTCTTCTCGTCGTTGTCCATTCTTCAATGGAACGTTCGAGGTTATTACGCCAATTTCCTCGAACTCCAACTTCTGGTTTCGCGGTTTTCGCCCCTTTGTGTCTGTCTCCAGGAGCCGATGCTTGGTGCTCGTCCTGGTCGTTTTCGTGGCTATTCCTTTCTCTCCCCCCCCCCCAGCCATTGCTGGGGCTTCTAATTCTTCTGCTCTCTTGATTCGGGCTGATGTTCCCTTTGTTCCTTTACTTTTTCCTTCGCCTCTCCATTGTTCTGCTGCTCGTATCTTTGTGGGGAAATGGTACACAGTTTGTTCCATTTATCTCCCCCCGAGTGTCCCGCTCTCTCTTCCTGATTTGAAACACCTCCTAGACTCCTTGCCGGAGCCTGTGCTCCTGCTGGGTGACTTCAATTGTCGTCATTCTCTTTGGGGTGACGTTCTGACGAATACCCGGGGTCGCCTCCTTGAGCCGTTTCTCCTCTCTTCTTCCCTGTCTCTTCTGAATTCTGGTGAGCCCACTCATTTGGACTCTCGAACTCGCACCCTTTCTTGTCTTGATCTTTCTCTCTGCTCTTCTTCTCTTTACTTAGATTTCACATGGCAGGTTCTTGATGACCTCCATGGAAGTGATCATTTCCCCATCCTTGTTTCCTTTTTCTCTTTTCGCCCTTCCCTCTCTTTCCCTAGGTGGCAGTTTGCTAAGGCGGACTGGACCCTGTTTTCCCTCAGTGCTACTCTCTCTGACCTCTCCCTTCTGCCCCTCTCTCGCGCTCTCCTCCTTTTTCATGACACTGTCTTCGACGCTGCCCTCCGCTCTATTCCTCGCTCTTCCTCTCGGGGTCCACGGAAGTGCGTTCCCTGGTGGAATGCGGACTGTGCTCGGGCTGTCCGCTGTAAGCGTGCAGCCTGGAAGAAGCACCGCCGTAGGCAGACGACCGATTCTTTTCTTTTCTTTCGGAAAGCGAGTGCGGTGGCCCGTAGGGCCATCCGTACGGCTAAACGTGAATGTTGGGCATCTTATGTCTCGACAATTACGTCCGAAACCCCTCTGGCCCAGATCTGGAAGCGTATCCGCAAGATAGCGGGCAAGTTCGTTCCCGATGTTTCACCGGTCCTTCACCTCCATGATACTCTTGTGGCGGACCCGTTGCAGGTCGCTTCCGAACTGGGTTCCCACTTTTCTTCTGTTAGCTCTGGTCTTCATCTTCCCCAATCTTTCCTTCTTCGTAAACCTGTCCTTGAGTCTCGTCCTTTAGATTTCTGCACTCATCTTCAGCTTCCCTATAATGATCCCTTCTCTCTCTCTGAACTTCGTTCTGCCCTGGCCCTCTGCGGTTCTACGGCGGCGGGCTCCGATGGTATTCATTATGAGATGCTTTGCCATCTCCCTCCGAGCACGTCTCAGTATTTACTGAGTCTGTATAATCGGATCTGGGAGTCGTCGTCAGTCCCTGAGGACTGGCTCGATGCCGTTGTCCTCCCTGTTCGCAAACCAGGGTCTCTGGGTACTTCCCCTAAGGACTTTCGCCCTATTGCTCTCACAAGTTGTGTCTGCAAACTCTTTGAACGTATGGTTAACGTTCGTCTGATGTGGTTCCTGGAACACCATCACCTCCTCTCCCCTTCTCAATTTGGTTTCCGCAAGTGCCGCAGCACGACAGATGTCCTGGTGAACTTGGAGGTCTATATACGTACTGCTTTTGCTGCGAAGACCTCCGTTGTTGCCGTCCTTTTTGACCTAGAAAAGGCTTACGACACCACTTGGCGTTATCATATCCTATCTCAACTTCATTCTTTTGGCCTTCGTGGTCATCTCCCTCTCTTTCTCCGCAGCTTCCTCTCTCGTCGTTCCTTTCGGGTGCGCCTTGGTACCGCTCTCTCTCCCCCTTTTCAGCAATACGAAGGTGTGCCCCAGGGTAGTGTTCTGAGCACTACTCTTTTTCTGGTTGCCCTCAATGGTCTTCTTTCCTCTCTTCCTTCTGGTGTCTTCTCCGCTCTCTATGTCGATGATCTTACCCTTTGTTGTCAGGGTGATGATTCGCCTCTCCTTCAACGCCGGCTTCAACTTGCGATTGATGCCGTGTCGTCTTGGGCCACAGGTCATGGCTTCAAGTTCTCTACTTCTAAGACTTGTGCCATGACTTTTACGCGGAAACGGGTTGTTCTTCGTCCCTCTTTGTCACTTTATGGTCATCCCCTTGAATACAAAGATTCCGCGAAGCTTTTGGGGTTATTCCTTGACACTCGTTTGTCTTGGTCTCCCCATATCTCTTACCTCCGTGTTGAGTGCTCTAAGTCCCTTACCCTCCTTCGGGTCTTGTCCCATACTTCTTGGGGGGCAGATAGGCGCACTCTCCTTGCTTTACATTCCTCTCTCGTCCTGTCTAAGCTCGATTATGGTTGCCCTGCTTACTCGTCTGCTTCTCCTTCTACTCTTCGCCGTCTTGATGCTTTGCACCATACTGGGTTGCGCCTCAGTTCTGGTGCCTTTCGTTCGACTCCCGTCCTTAGCTTGTATGTTGACACTGGCTTCCTGTCTCTCCAGGACCGCCGTGATCGCTACTGTCTTCGCTATCTTGCGCGGTCCTTGCAACATCCTTCCTCTCGTCTCTGTCGTGCTTTAACTTTTACCCCTCCTGCGGTTCCTGTTCCTCTTCACCACCTCCCTCTTTCTGTCCGGTTATCTCGCCTGCAGGATTCTCTTTCCATTCGTATTTCTGATGTTTCTCCTCGTGTTGTTCCTTCTTTGCCCCCGTGGAGGGTCCCTCTTCCGCGGTTTTGTACATCCTTGACTCGTATCACTAAAGCTTTTACCCCTCCTACAGTTCTAAAACGCCTTTTCCTCGAGCACTTTTCTTCTCACTCCCGCTCCGTTTCTGTCTTCACCGATGGGTCTAAGTCAGCGGACGGTGTTGGCTACTCTGTTGTTTTTCCTGATCGCACTTATATGTGTCGCTTGCCTCCGGAGACTAGCATCTTTACAGCGGAACTTTATGCTATTCTCTATGCTCTTGATCTCCTGCTTTCTCGTTGTCGGTCTTCCTTTGTGGTTGTTGTTGACTCTCGTAGTGCCCTCATGGCTCTCGGGTGCTTTAATCCAGTTCATCCGGTAGTTGTCGAGATCCAGCATTGGCTGTTTCTCGTTCACAGTAAATTTAAGTCGGTTGAGTTTTGTTGGGTTCCCAGCCATATTGGCGTGTCTTTAAATGAGCGTGCGGATGCTGCCGCTAAGGAAGCTGTCCGCTCTTGTCCCATCTCTCGTAAAGGCATTCCGTATTCCGACTTTTACCCGGTTATCCATTCCTCAGTCCTTACCCGTTGGCAGGCTTCTTGGTTGTCTGTTACTGGTAACAAGCTACGTACTCTTAAATGTTGTGTTTCCTCGTGGCCGTCCTCCTTCCACCGTAACCGGCGGTGGGAAACAGCTCTGGCAAGGTTGCGTATTGGCCATACTCGCTTAACCCATGGTCACTTGATGGAGCGCCGCCCTGCTCCTTATTGTCCTAGTTGCATTGTCCCTCTTACGGTCGTGCATGTCCTTCTTGAATGTCCTGACTTCCAGGACGAGCGTGTGTCTTGCTTTCCGACCGCCCCTCGCGGTCACCTGTCCCTCGATAGAATTCTTGGTGACTCGGATACTTTTGATATCGTTCACCTTATGCGTTTTTGTTCTCGTATTGGCATCCTTGGTGATATTTAGCGCCCTCTGATTATTTTGCGTATTTGATGGTGCTACATAGCCTTCCCGGTTTGGTGCCTTCTTTTGATAATTACTTACTTACTTACTTGCATAAACCACAAGTGAAGATAAATAATCTTTGGACAACACCCACCAGTGGGACTCGAACCCAGAAAGCACAACTACCTTCCAGTAGCTGGCATAACTAGTATGCTTTAACCCACTACGCCATCAGACCTTACAAAAGAAGTAGATAGTTCGAGATATATATATCTCAAACATCTCCACCTCCCGAAGGCACCAGATGAGTGAGGGGTCAGTCTGCATTTTTCGTCAAGCCACTGTCAATGTGAGAGAACTCGTGTCCAGCTTATAAGCCTATACTTGCATAAACCACAAGTGAAGATAAATAATCTTTGGACAACACCCACCAGTGGGACTCGAACCCAGAAAGCACAACTACCTTCCAGTAGCTGGCATAACTAGTATGCTTTAACCCACTACGCCATCAGACCTTACAAAAGAAGTAGATAGTTCGAGATATATATATCTCAAACATCTCCACCTCCCGAAGGCACCAGATGAGTGAGGGGTCAGTCTGCATTTTTCGTCAAGCCACTGTCAATGTGAGAGAACTCGTGTCCAGCTTATAAGCCTATACTTGCATAAACCACAAGTGAAGATAAATAATCTTTGGACAACACCCACCAGTGGGACTCGAACCCAGAAAGCTCAACTACCTTCCAGTAGCTGGCATAACTAGTATGCTTTAACCCACTACGCCATCAGACCTTACAAAAGAAGTAGATAGTTCGAGATATATATATCTCGGGAGGTGGAGATGTTTGAGATATATATATCTCGAACTATCTACTTCTTTTGTAAGGTCTGATGGCGTAGTGGGTTAAAGCATACTAGTTATGCCAGCTACTGGAAGGTAGTTGTGCTTTCTGGGTTCGAGTCCCACTGGTGGGTGTTGTCCAAAGATTATTTATCTTCACTTGTGGTTTATGCAAGTATAGGCTTATAAGCTGGACACGAGTTCTCTCACATTGACAGTGGCTTGACGAAAAATGCAGACTGACCCCTCACTCATCTGGTGCCTTCGGGAGGTGGAGATGTTTGAGATATATATATCTCGAACTATCTACTTCTTTTGTAAGGTCTGATGGCGTAGTGGGTTAAAGCATACTAGTTATGCCAGCTACTGGAAGGTAGTTGTGCTTTCTGGGTTCGAGTCCCACTGGTGGGTGTTGTCCAAAGATTATTTATCTTCACTTGTGGTTTATGCAAGTATAGGCTTATAAGCTGGACACGAGATCTCTCACATTGACAGTGGCTTGACGAAAAATGCAGACTGACCCCTCACTCATCTGGTGCCTTCGGGAGGTGGAGATGTTTGAGATATATATATCTCGAACTATCTACTTCTTTTGTAAGGTCTGATGGCGTAGTGGGTTAAAGCATACTAGTTATGCCAGCTACTGGAAGGTAGTTGTGCTTTCTGGGTTCGAGTCCCACTGGTGGGTGTTGTCCAAAGATTATTTATCTTCACTTGTGGTTTATGCAAGTATAGGCTTATAAGCTGGACACGAGTTCTCTCACATTGACAGTGGCTTGACGAAAAATGCAGACTGACCCCTCACTCATCTGGTGCCTTCGGGAGGTGGAGATGTTTGAGATATATATATCTCGAACTATCTACTTCTTTTGTAAGGTCTGATGGCGTAGTGGGTTAAAGCATACTAGTTATGCCAGCTACTGGAAGGTAGTTGTGCTTTCTGGGTTCGAGTCCCACTGGTGGGTGTTGTCCAAAGATTATTTATCTTCACTTGTGGTTTATGCAAGTATAGGCTTATAAGCTGGACACGAGTTCTCTCACATTGACAGTGGCTTGACGAAAAATGCAGACTGACCCCTCACTCATCTGGTGCCTTCGGGAGGTGGAGATGTTTGAGATATATATATCTCGAACTATCTACTTCTTTTGTAAGGTCTGATGGCGTAGTGGGTTAAAGCATACTAGTTATGCCAGCTACTGGAAGGTAGTTGTGCTTTCTGGGTTCGAGTCCCACTGGTGGGTGTTGTCCAAAGATTATTTATCTTCACTTGTGGTTTATGCAAGTATAGGCTTATAAGCTGGACACGAGTTCTCTCACATTGACAGTGGCTTGACGAAAAATGCAGACTGACCCCTCACTCATCTGGTGCCTTCGGGAGGTGGAGATGTTTGAGATATATATATCTCGAACTATCTACTTCTTTTGTAAGGTCTGATGGCGTAGTGGGTTAAAGCATACTAGTTATGCCAGCTACTGGAAGGTAGTTGTGCTTTCTGGGTTCGAGTCCCACTGGTGGGTGTTGTCCAAAGATTATTTATCTTCACTTGTGGTTTATGCAAGTATAGGCTTATAAGCTGGACACGAGTTCTCTCACATTGACAGTGGCTTGACGAAAAATGCAGACTGACCCCTCACTCATCTGGTGCCTTCGGGAGGTGGAGATGTTTGAGATATATATATCTCGAACTATCTACTTCTTTTGTAAGGTCTGATGGCGTAGTGGGTTAAAGCATACTAGTTATGCCAGCTACTGGAAGGTAGTTGTGCTGTCTGGGTTCGAGTCCCACTGGTGGGTGTTGTCCAAAGATTATTTATCTTCACTTGTGGTTTATGCAAGTATAGGCTTATATATATATATATATATATATATATATATATATATATATATATATATATATATATATATATATATATATATATCTCCACATACATACATACATACATACACACACACACACACACACACACACACACACACACACACACACACACACACACACACATTGTTGCACTCACGGAGACAAAACTTGAAGATGTAATTTTAAATGAGGTCATATTCCCAAGGGGCTACTCAATTTGGAGACGGGACAGAAAAATTAGGAAAGGCGGTGGCGTTGCTGTGCTGGTAAAAGAACACCTAAAGGTGAAGGAAATAATGACTGCCAATCCACAAGAAGTTGACATAATAGCACTAGAGATCTGCTATGAGGATGATAAACTAATGATGATAAATGCATATAGTCCACCGCCAAGCAGCACATGGTCAAAGGAGGAGCTAGATAGTAAACGTGAAGGTCTTATAACAATAATGAGAGAGATTATAGCGAGAGCGGATAACGATAGATCACGACTGTTGATAGTCGGTGACTTCAACTTGAAATCCATAGACTGGGAAGCATATGAAGCTAAAACAGAAGATTTTTGGACCTGTAAATTTGTAGACCTCATCCTGGAAACATTCTTGTATCAACATGTTAAACAAGCTACGAGGATGAGGGAAGGGGACGTTCCCTCCATGCTAGATTTGATATTTACCAGGAAGGAGGAAGAGATATTTGACATTCAGTACCTTCCTCCCTTGGGTAAAAGTGACCATGTCTTTTTGGGAATAAAGTATGCAATGCGTTATAAGCTGGAAGAAAATAAGGAGGTTGAAGCAGTTGAAAAACCAGACTTCAGGAGAGGACATTATGGTGACCTTAGAAATTTTTTTAGTGAGTATAATTGGACAGACTTGATGCTAGGCAAGGAAGTGAATGAGATGTATGGCAAGTTTTGTGAAATATATGATAAAAGCACAAAAAAATTTATACCAAAACAGAGATGCAGGACCAGAAAACAGGATTGGTTCGACAGAAATTGTGAGAGGGCAAGAGACCAAAAGACACAAAAATGGAATCAGTATAGGAAGAGGCCAAACCCCCAAACATACCAGCGATACAAAGATGCGAGAAACAATTATACAGCAGTAAGGAGAGAGGCAGAAAGAAATTTTGAAAAAGGGATAGCAGATAAATGTAAAACAGAACCGGGCCTATTCTACAAATTCATAAACAACAAATTGCAGGTAAAGGATAATATCCAGAGGTTGGAAATGGGAAACAGATTCATGGAAAATGAAAAGGAAATGTGTGAAACATTAAATGAAAAGTTCCAAAGTGTGTTTGTACAAAATGAAATCTTCAGAGAACCAGACACAATAAGAATTCCAGAGAACAACATAGAGCGGATAGAGGTGTCTAGAGATGAAGTGGAAAATATGCTAAAGGAGCTCGGGAGGAACAAAGCAGCTGGCCCAGATGGCGTTTCACCATGGGTTCTGAGAGAATGTGCATCTGAGCTCAGCATTCCACTTCACCTGATCTTTCAGGCATCCCTGTGTACAGGAATCGTAGCAGACGTGTGGAAACAGGCTAACATAGTTCCAATCTACTAAAGTGGCAGCAGGGAAGACCCCCTCAATTATAGACCTGTATCATTGACAAGTGTAATAGTGAAAGTATTGGAAAAGCTAATCAAAACTAAATGGGTAGAACACCTGGAGAGAAATGATATAATATCAGACAGACAGTATGGTTTTCGATCAGGAAGATCCTGTGTATCGAATTTACTCAGTTTCTATGATCGGGCCACAGAGATATTACAGGAAAGAGATGGCTGGGTTGACTGCATCTATCTGGACCTAAAAAAGGCTTTCGACAGAGTTCCACATAAGAGGTTGTTCTGGAAACTGGAAAATATTGGAGGGGTGACAGGTAAGCTTCTATCATGGATGAAAAATTTTCTGACTGATAGAAAAATGAGGGCAGTAATCAGAGGCAATGTATCGGAATGGAGAAATGTCACAAGTGGAGTACCACAGGGTTCAGTTCTTGCACCAGTGATGTTTATTGTGTACATAAATGATCTACCAGTTGGTATACAGAATTATATGAACATGTTTGCTGATGATGCTAAGATAATAGGAAGGATAAGAAATTTAGATGATTGTCATGCCCATCAAGAAGACCTGGACAAAATAAGTATATGGAGCACCACTTGGCAAATGGAATTTAATGTTAATAAATGTCATGTTATGGAATGTGGAATAGGAGAACATAGACCCCACACAACCTATATATTATGTGAGAAATCTTTAAAGAATTCTGATAAAGAAAGAGATCTAGGAGTGGTTCTAGATAGAAAACTATCACCTGAGGACCACATTAAGAATATTGTGCAAGGAGCCTATGCAATGCTTTCTAACTTCAGAATTGCATTTAAATACATGGATGGCGATATACTAAAGAAATTGTTCATGACTTTTGTTAGGCCAAAGCTAGAATATGCAGCTGTTGTGTGGTGCCCATATCTTAAGAAGCACATCAACAAACTGGAAAAGGTGCAAAGACATGCTACTAAGTGGCTCCCAGAACTGAAGGGCAAGAGCTACGAGGAGAGGTTAGAAGCATTAAATATGCCAAAACTAGAAGACAGAAGAAAAAGAGGTGATATGATCACTACGTACAAAATAGTAACAGGAATTGATAAAATCGACAGGGAAGACTTCCTGAGACCTGGAACTTCAAGAACAAGAGGCCATAGATTTAAACTAGCTAAACACAGATGCCGAAGAAATATAAGAAAATTCACCTTCGCAAATAGTGGTAGACGGTTGGAACAAGTTAAGTGAGAAGGTGGTGGAGGCCAAGACCGTCAGTAGTTTCAAAGCGTTATATGACAAAGAGTGCTGGGAAGACGGGACACCACGAGCGTAGCTCTCATCCTGTAACTACACTTAGGTAATTACACACACACACACACACACACAGTGGAGTGGTAATCTAGTGGAGTGGGAGGGGTAATCAGGCAACTTCGAAGTGAAAAAGACTATAAGTGAATGTACTAGTGAATGAAAAAACCTTGGGTTTTGACCAGAGCCATAAGGTAGTGAAGAAAAACAGTTTAATTAGCATAATTCAAAATAGTTCAGGAAATACTGTGCAGTGTGGAAGCAGCAGACATCACCGACCTCTGACCGCGTGACCTCACCTCGCAGCAACCCTTCTACCACCACGTGGGACGACGATTGGAGATTCACTCACCTATTGTGTTGGCAGATTGTGCAAGGTATTGAGGAGCGCCTTTTTGGCTAGATTGTTACTGCAATGACTAGAAGGGGTTCAAGGTCAATCACCAGCAGGGATGAGGAGGAGGACAGATTTATAGACAAATTAATAGGGAAATTTGTAGAGAGAAGGAGTGATTGGTTGGAGGATCTAATCCAGGGGATTAAAAGTGAGGTATTTCAGCAAATACAGGATGCGGTAGAGAGGCAGAAACAAGAATTTATGCTCTATGTTCAGGAAGAGATTAGGAAGGGAAGAGAGGACTGGGAGAGGGAATGTGCTCGTATCACAAACGAATTAGGAAGGATTAGCAGCATGGCTAAGGATAGAGGAGTAATGGGGGATGGGTTAGTGACTGCGGTTGGGATGGGGAATCCCCAGGGGACAGGCTACCAGCATGACAATGAATTACTGAGGAGACGGTCTATTATAATACATGGATTATTCGAATCTAGGGCACCAACAAGACAAGAGAGAATAGAAACAGAAAAATACGAATTGCACGAGATATTGAGGTGTATTGGAGCAGAGATGGCAGAACGCGAGGTGGATATCAATCGACGGGTTGGACCTTACAATTGTACCAAGAATAGACCTGTTCTGGTGCAATTCTCCAATGAGGAGGCAGTGGAGTACATAATGAGGAGCAAGCATTTACTCAGAGGAAGTGAAACCCATTACAATGTGTTTATAGAGAGGTTTATGACGAAAGATGAGCAAACAGCCCACAAAAATAGATGGCAACAACGACACCGAAATAGTCTCTCAGGTAGTCTCACCTCCCAGGTCACATCCCAGGTCACCTCCCAGGGCACCTCCCAGGTCACCTCCCAGGTCGCATCCTCCCCAACTCAGCCCTCCTATACATCCCCCCTGCCTCAGCCTCCCACAACCCCCCTGTTCCTTCCACATTTGCACCTCCACAACGATTCCCCTGCCCCTGCTACATCACACTTGTCAGCGACCCCAGTGGGTCAAGCCATGCCCTCCCCAAACCCACCTTCCCATCCCCCCTCCCCAAATACCCCTTCCCACTCCCCTGCCCCTTCTACCCCATTGACTTCAATTCCATCTACTCCATCCCAGCTTCCACTGCACCCCTCTTCCACTCACCCCCAAACCCCACCCAACCCTCACCCCTCCTATGCACCTCCAGCCCACATTTAACCCCCTCACCTTGTGACCCCCTAACACCTTCCCCCATCTCCCTCTTCCCCTCTTCTACCCCAAAACCCCCACCTACCCCCGATTCCCCCCTAACTAATATACCCTCTCTTCCACTCCCAGCACCCATGCTCCATTCTCATCTCAGCTCTCCGCCCTCAGTATCCCTCTTCCCCCCAACCTCTCAACCTCTATCTGACTCTCAGTCTCACTCTATTTCTCAACCCCCCTATACTATTCAGACCCCTAACTTTCAGACCCATTATGCCCTTCCTACCCCCCTAGATGCCCAGACCCCATTCGCCTACCAGGCACTCCCAGGCACCCCCCTAGCACCCCCCCCACTCACCCCCACAGCCCCCACTTGCCCCCCAGACACCCCCCAGTTCCCCCCAGACCCCTGGTGAAAGGGGGAACTCTGACACCCGAGTTTCCAAGAAGAGTCTCAAGGTTTGGTACACCAATGCTGATGGGGTAGCCAATAAAGCAGAAGAGATAAAAGAAAGAGTTAGTGAGGCAGACCCAGACATAGTGGCAATAGTGGAACCTAAAATAAATGGCATGATCTCGGATGCAATCTTTCCAGAGGGGTACCAGGTGATAAGAAAAGAAAGGACACAGAGACAGGGAGGAGGAGTGGCACTACTAATAAAGCGGAAATGGAAGTTTGATGAGCTGGAAAATCCGGGTACCAATGAAAGCACAAGCTTCATACATGGAACTCTGACAGTGGATGGGAAGAAGATTGTAATCTTGATACTCTACAATCCCCCACCAAACAGTAGAAGGCCCAGGCAGGAGTACGAGGACAGCAACAAGACATGTATGGATGAACTGCAGAGGGCAGCAACTTTAGCGCATAGAATGAGAGCGAAGCTGCTGGTCATGGGGGACCTAAATCACGGAGAGATAAATTGGGAAACGAGGAATCCCCATGGCGGGGAGGAGACCTGGGGAGCGAAGCTGGTAGACGTTATTGACAGGAATTTCCTAACACAGCATGTGAAAGAAGATACTAGGGAAAGAGGAGGGGATACGCCCAGCCTATTAGATCTCATTATCACTCAGAATGTAGAAGACATCGAGCAGTTGGAACATGAAATACCACTAGGAGCTAGTGACCATTGTGTCCTAGTCTTTGACTACATGATGGAGCTTAAAATTGTGACCAAAGGACAAGAGGTCCGGGAAAGGAGACTTGATTACAGAAAAGGGGACTACAGAAGGATAAGGGACTACCTGGGAGAAGTGCAGTGGGAGGAAGAACTTAGAGGAAAAACAGTGCAAGGTATGATGAACCAAGTCATATTGAAATGCAAGGAGGCTGAAGATAGATTTATTCCAACAATAAAGGAAAAAAGCAGGAGGGAATATAATAACCCATGGTTTAATAGACAGTGTCAGGAAGCAAAGGTGAGAAGCAGGAGGGAGTGGAGGAAGTACAGAAGACAAAGGACAGAGGACAACAGGATTAGATGTAACAGAGCTAGGAATGATTACATTAACATAAGACGAGTGTCGGAAAGAAATTATGAGAACGATATTGCAGTCAAAGCGAAAAAGCAACCAAAATTACTACATAGCCATATAAGAAGGAAGATGTCGGTAAATGACCAAGTGACAAGACTGAGGAAAACAGAAGGGGCGTATACAGAAAGCGACAAGGAAATCTGCGAGGTACTGAATGCAAAATTCCATGGAGTGTTCACAACCGAGCCTGAGCAGCTCCCATTGTTAGAAGAGATTACCCAAGATGAAAGACTATCGGATATAGAGGTGACAGCAGAGGATGTAATGAAACAGTTGACAACACTGGATGCAAATAAAGCTGTTGGACCAGACAAAGTATCACCGTGGATACTCAAAGAGGCAGCGCAGGCTCTCAGCGTGCCTCTGGCAATGATCTTTAATGAGTCACTTATGTCGGGAGAATTGCCCAGTTGCTGGAAGGAGGCAAATGTCGTACCGATTTTCAAAAAGGGTGATAGGGAGGAGGCACTTAACTACAGACCCGTATCACTGACAAGCATCCCCTGCAAAATACTTGAAAGAATAATTAGGCTAAGACTTGTTGAGCACCTGGAGAGCATTGGGTTTGTAAACAAGCACCAACATGGGTTCTGGACAGGGAAATCATGCCTAACAAACCTTTTAGAATTCTATGATAAAGTAACAAGGATAAGGCAGGACAGAGAAGGCTGGGCAGACTGCATATTTCTTGACTGCCAAAAGGCCTTTGATACGGTACCGCACATGAGACTGCTATACAAACTTGAGAGGCAGGCAGGAGTAAGCGGAAAGGCCCTAGTATGGGTGAAGAACTACCTAACAGGAAGGAGCCAGAGGGTAATGGTAAAGGGCGAAAAGTCGGACTGGCGAACAGTAACAAGTGGAGTACCTCAAGGATCGGTGCTGGGACCAATCCTCTTTCTAATTTACGTAAATGATATGTTTACAGGAGTGGAATCATACATGTCAATGTTTGCAGATGACGCAAAATTAATGAGAAGAGTTGTGACAGACGAGGATTGTAGGATCCTCCAAGAGGACTTAAACAGGCTGCAGAGATGGTCAGGGAAATGGCTACTGGAGTTTAACACCAGTAAATGTAAAGTTATGGAAATGGGATCAGGTGACAGGAGACCAAAGGGACAGTACACAATGAAGGGGAACAGCCTACCTGTAACGATTCGAGAAAGAGACCTGGGAGTGGATGTGACACCTAATCTAACTCCTGAGGCACATATAAATAGGATAACGACAGCAGCGTACTCTACACTGGCGAAAATTAGAACTTCATTCAGAAACCTAAATGAGGAAGCTTTTAGGGCGCTTTACACTGCCTACGTGAGACCCGTCTTAGAGTATGCCGCGCCATCATGGAGCCCCCACCTGAAGAAACACATAAAGAAACTGGAGAAGGTTCAGAGGTTTGCGACGAGGCTTGTCCCAGAGCTACGAGGGATGGGATATGAAGAGCGGCTGAAGGAACTGAACCTTACGACACTAGAGAAAAGAAGGGAGAGAGGAGATATGATAGGGACATATAAAATACTCAGGGGAATTGACAAAGTGGAAATAGATGAAATGTTCACACGTAATAATAACAGAACGAGGGGACATGGGTGGAAACTGGAAACTCAGATGAGTCACAGAGATGTTAGGAAGTTTTCTTTTAGCGTGAGAGTAGTAGAAAAATGGAATGCACTTGGGGAACAGGTTGTGGAAGCAAATACTATTCATACTTTTAAAGCTAGGTATGATAGGGAAATGGGACAGGAGTCATTGCTGTAAACAACCGATAGCTAGAAAGGCGGGATCCAAGAGTCAATGCTCGATCCTGCAAGCACATATAGGTGAGTACACACACACACACACACACATACACACACACACACACACACATACACACACACACACACACACACACACACACTACAATAGGTTAGGCAAGGAAATTCAACAGGAGAAACAGCTTTTGTCAGCACAGATGGAGGAAGTTACACAGGGAATAGAACAGTGCAAGAAAGATATGCAACTCACTTATGCACAAGTGGCCAAGGAGAAGGAAAAAATAGAAGAAGCAGTAAAGGAAGTCAAACACTGCAGCAACCAAGATAAAACAAACATTAGGCTAGAAGTGAGGAAAGAATTGGCATCTAACCCGAAGTTGGTGCAAAACACAGTTGATCGGAGTAAGTCCCTGATCATTTTTGGCTGCAAAGAAAAGGCGATAACATCTAGGTCAGAAAGAGCTGTAGAAGAAGCTAAAGTAGTAGATAAAATTGTTGGCCTCGTGGAAGGTCTTACAAACAGAGAGAATGTGTGCGACTACAGGAGAATAGGCAGGTACGTAAAAGGGAAAGATCGACCTTTGAGGATCACCCTAAACGGTGCCAAACAGATGGAAGAAGTACTAAGGAATGCTAGAAAATTGCAAAGGGATGAGGATGGGAAAGGGTGGTCGTTAAGACGAGATCTTTCAAAAGAAGATAGAGAGAAGCTGAAACTGAACCTCGCCGAGGCAAAACATTTAAATGAGAGCAGGAATGAAGAAGAAATAAATTCTTTTTTCTACAAAGTGATAGGGGTAGGCAAACCAGTAAAGTGGTACATAAAGGCAAACCAACAAAATCAATAGAGAGAGGGGGAGTGAAGAATAAGGAGAGGGGGAACAAGTTCCTGAAGATTGCATACACCAACATAGATGGAGTGAGATCGAAGATACTGGAGTTAAGTGATGTAATACAGCTGCAGACACCAGACATTGTTGCACTCACGGAGACAAAACTTGAAGATGTAATTTTAAATGAGGTCATATTCCCAAGGGGCTACTCAATTTGGAGACGGGACAGAAAAATTAGGAAAGGCGGTGGCGTTGCTGTGCTGGTAAAAGAACACCTAAAGGTGAAGGAAATAATGACTGCCAATCCACAAGAAGTTGACATAATAGCACTAGAGATCTGCTATGAGGATGATAAACTAATGATGATAAATGCATATAGTCCACCGCCAAGCAGCACATGGTCAAAGGAGGAGCTAGATAGTAAACGTGAAGGTCTTATAACAATAATGAGAGAGATTATAGCGAGAGCGGATATCGATAGATCACGACTGTTGATAGTCGGTGACTTCAACTTGAAATCCATAGACTGGGAAGCATATGAAGCTAAAACAGAAGATTTTTGGACCTGTAAATTTGTAGACCTCATCCTGGAAACATTCTTGTATCAACATGTTAAACAAGCTACGAGGATGAGGGAAGGGGACGTTCCCTCCATGCTAGATTTGATATTTACCAGGAAGGAGGAAGAGATATTTGACATTCAGTACCTTCCTCCCTTGGGTAAAAGTGACCATGTCTTTTTGGGAATAAAGTATGCAATGCGTTATAAGCTGGAAGAAAATAAGGAGGTTGAAGCAGTTGAAAAACCAGACTTCAGGAGAGGACATTATGGTGACCTTAGAAATTTTTTTAGTGAGTATAATTGGACAGACTTGATGCTAGGCAAGGAAGTGAATGAGATGTATGGCAAGTTTTGTGAAATATATGATAAAGGCACAAAAAAATTTATACCAAAACAGAGATGCAGAACTAGGAAACAGGATTGGTTCAATAGAAATTGCGAGAGGGCTAGAGACCGAAAGACACAAAAATGGAATCAATACAGGAAGAGGCCGAACCCCCAAACATACCAGCGATACAAAGATGCGAGAAACAACTACACGGCAGTGAGGAGAGAGGCAGAAAGAAATTTTGAAAAAGGGATTGCGGACAAATGTAAAACAGAACCAGGTCTATTCTATAAATTCATAAACAACAAATTGCAGGTAAAGGATAATATTCAGAGGTTGAAAATGGGAAATAGATTCACGGAAGATGAAAAGGAAATGTGTGAAACACTAAACGAAAAGTTCCAAAGTGTGTTTGTACAAAATGAAATCTTTAGGGAACCAGATACAATAAGAATTCCAGAGAACAACATAGAACACATAGAGGTGTCTAGAAGCGAAGTGGAAAAAATGCTCAAGGAGCTCGGTAAGAACAAAGCAGCTGGCCCAGATGGCGTTTCACCATGGGTTCTGAGAGAATGTGCATCTGAGCTCAGCATTCCACTTCACCTGATCTTTCAGGCATCCCTGTGTACAGGAATCGTAGCAGACGGGTGGAAACAGGCTAACATAGTTCCAATCTACAAAAGTGGCAGCAGGGAAGACCCCCCTCAATTATAGACCTGTATCATTGACAAGTGTAATAGTGAAAGTATTGGAAAAACTAATCAAAACTAAATGGGTAGAACACCTAGAGAGAAATGATATAATATCAGATAGACAGTATGGTTTTCGATCTGGAAGATCCTGTGTATCGAATTTACTCAGTTTCTATGATCGAGCCACAGAGATATTACAGGAAAGAGATGGTTGGGTTGACTGCATCTATCTGGACCTAAAAAAGGCTTTCGACAGAGTTCCACATAAGAGGTTGTTCTGGAAACTGGAAAATATTGGAGGGGTGACAGGTAAGCTTCTATCATGGATGACAAATTTTCTGACTGATAGAAAAATGAGGGCAGTAATCAGAGGCAATGTATCAGAATGGAGAAATGTCACAAGTGGAGTACCACAGGGTTCAGTTCTTGCACCAGTGATGTTTATTGTGTACATAAATGATCTACCAGTTGGTATACAGAATTATATGAACATGTTTGGTGATGATGCTAAGATAATAGGAAGGATAAGAAATTTAGATGACTGTCATGCCCTTCAAAAAGACCTGGACAAAATAAGTATATGGAGCACCACTTGGCAAATGGAATTTAATGTTAATAAATGTCATGTTATGGAATGTGGAATAGGAGAACATAGACCCCACACAACCTATATATTATGTGAGAAATCTTTAAAGAATTCTGATAAAGAAAGAGATCTAGGAGTGGTTCTAGATAGAAAACTATCACCTGAGGACCACATAAAGAATATTGTGCAAGGAGCCTATGCTATGCTTTCTAACTTCAGAATTGCATTTAAATACATGGATGGCGATATACTAAAGAAATTGTTCATGACTTTTGTTAGGCCAAAGCTAGAATATGCAGCTGTTGTGTGGTGCCCATATCTTAAGAAGCACATCAACAAACTGGAAAAGGTGCAAAGACATGCTACTAAGTGGCTCCCAGAACTGAAGGGCAAGAGCTACGAGGAGAGGTTAGAAGCATTAAATATGCCAAAACTAGAAGACAGAAGAAAAAGAGGTGATATGATCACTACATACAAAATAGTAACAGGAATTGATAAAATCGACAGGGAAGACTTCCTGAGACCTGGAATTTCAAGAACAAGAGGTCATAGATTTAAACTAGCTAAACACAGATGCCGAAGAAATATAAGAAAATTCACCTTCGCAAATAGAGTGGTAGACGGTTGGAACAAGTTAAGTGAGAAGGTGGTGGAGGCCAAGACCGTCAGTAGTTTCAAAGCGTTATATGACAAAGAGTGCTGGGAAGACGGGACACAACGAGCGTAGCTCTCATCCTGTAACTACACTTAGGTAATTACACTTAGGTAATTACACACCCACACACACACCTCCTCCCTTGGGAAAAAGAGTGATCACGTCCTGTTAGACATTAAATATGCTTTAAGATATCATCTAGAAGAAAATGAGGACATTGAAACAGTTGATAAACTCGATTTAAGGAGAGGCAACTATGGGGAACTTCGAAATTTTTTTAATGAGTGTAATTGGACAGAATTGTTGCTAGGCAGGGAAGTAAATGAAATGTATGCCAAATTTTTAAAACTATACGAGGAAGGCACACAAACATTCATATCAAAACAGAGATGCAGGGCCAGAAAACAGGATTGGTTCGACAGAAATTGTGAGAGGGCAAGAGACCAAAAGACACAAAAATGAAATCAGTATAGGAAGAGGCCAAACCCCCAAACATACCAGCGATACAAAGATGCGAGAAACAACTATACAGCAGTAAGGAGAGAGGCAGAAAGAAATTTTGAACAAGGGATAGCAGATAAATGTAAAACAGAACTGGGCCTATTCTACAAATTCATAAACAACAAATTGCAGGTAAAGGATAATATCCAGAGGTTGAAAATGGGAAATAGATTCACGGAAAATGAAAAGGAAATGTGCGAAACATTAAATGAAAAGTTCCAAAGTGTGTTTGTACAAAATGAAATCTTCAGAGAACCGGACACAATAAGAATTCCAGAGAACAACATAGAGCGGATAGAGGTCTCTAGGAATGAAGTGGAAAATATGCTAAAGGAGCTCGGGAAGAACAAAGCAGCTGGCCCAGATGGCGTTTCACCATGGGTTCTGAGAGAATGTGCATCTGAGCTCAGCATTCCACTTCACCTGATCTTTCAGGCATCCCTGTGTACAGGAATCGTAGCAGACGTGTGGAAACAGGCTAACATAGTTCCAATCTACAAAAGTGGCAGCAGGGAAGACCCCCTCCATTATAGACCTGTATCATTGACAAGTGTAATAGTGAAAGTATTGGAAAAGCAAATCAAAACTAAATGGGTAGAACACCTGGAGAGAAATGATATAATATCAGACAGACAGTATGGTTTTCGATCTGGAAGATCCTGTGTATCGAATTTACTCAGTTTCTATGATCGAGCCACAGAGATATTATAGGAAAGAGATGGTTGGGTTGACTGCATCTATCTGGACCTAAAAAAGGCTTTCGACAGAGTTCCACATAAGAGGTTGTTCTGGAAACTGGAAAATATTGGAGGGGTGACAGGTAAGCTTCTATCATGGATGAAAAATTTTCTGACTGATAGAAAAATGAGGGCAGTAATCAGAGGCAATGTATCGGAATGGAGAAATGTCACAAGTGGAGTACCACAGGGTTCAGTTCTTGCACCAGTGATGTTTATTGTGTACATAAATGATCTACCAGTTGGTATACAGAATTATATGAACATGTTTGCTGATGATGCTAAGATAATAGGAAGGATAAGAAATTTAGATGATTGTCATGCCCTTCAAGAAGACCTGGACAAAATAAGTAGATGGAGCACCACTTGGCAAATGGAATTTAATGTTAATAAATGTCATGTTATGGAATGTGGAATAGGAGAACATAGACCCCATACAACCTATATATTATGTGAGAAATCTTTAAAGAATTCTGATAAAGAAAGAGATCTAGGGGTGGTTCTAGATAGAAAACTATCACCTGAGGACCACATAAAGAATATTGTGCATGGAGCATATGCGATGCTTTCTAACTTCAGAATTGCATTTAAATACATGGATGGCGATATACTAAAGAAATTGTTCATGACTTTTGTTAGGCCAAAGCTAGAATATGCAGTTGTTGTGTGGTGCCCATATCTTAAGAAGCACATCAACAAACTGGAAAAGGTGCAAAGACATGCTACGAAGTGGCTCCCAGAACTGAAGGGCAAGAGCTACGAGGAGAGGTTGGAAGCATTAAACATGCCAAAACTAGAAGACAGAAGAAAAAGAGGTGATATGATCACTACGTACAAAATAGTAACAGGAATTGATAAAATCGACAGGGAAGATTTCCTGAGACCTGGCACTTCAAGAACAAGAGGTCATAGATTTAAACTAGCTAAACACAGATGCCGAAGAAATATAAGAAAATTCACCTTCGCAAATAGAGTGGTAGACGGTTGGAACAAGTTAAGTGAGAAGGTGGTGGAGGCCAAGACCGTCAGTAGTTTCAAAGCGTTATATGACAAAGAGTGCTGGGAAGACGGGACACCACGAGCGTAGCTCTCATCCTGTAACTACACTTAGGTAATTACACACACACACACACACACACACACTCACTCACTCACTCACTCACTCTGTCTGTTATGATCTCAGCCTACAGGAGAAACAAGTCTTCCCCTTGAGAGTTATTCAACAAGCCTGACCTAACTAGAAAGTATAGGAAATATAGAGGCGATAACACAGATGTAAAATAGTTTGTTGGATTTAATGAACAATTTAAGATTATGGGCAGTAAATAAGGAAATAGATAAATGACTGGTTAGGAGATGTGGATAATTTGCTGGAGGCGTGAGGCTCGCTTCTGGAGGGCTTTGAGCTCACTTGAGCGCCAAACATCGCAGGGGAAAGCCGCGCTCCGTTTGAGCTCCCGTCAGAAAGGAACCCCTAGTGATATATCTCCAAGAGAGAAGTGTGCAGACGTGCCAGCTGTAGAATCAAGCTGGGAATGTTGTGGTCTCAAGTCCTGGACGGCGAGGAGTGTTTATTAAGCCGCCCAGAGACACTATCGTGGGCCGTGGTAGTGCCCTGACCAGACTCCGTCAGACGGAGGAGCGCCCTCGACCAGACAATCTGTGGTAAGCACGATTTAAGCCAGTTCATAGGGATTGCTTGTAGTTGGTCGTGTGCCCAGCGACAGTAGCAATGTTTATTTATAAGTTAGAAATGTTTTGGAAAGGCAGGAAGCCTAAATGAGAGGACAGAGATGAGAGAGACAGCTGGAGGGACGAGCAGCGTGTCTTCTCCCGTCGACTGCCTGAAGCCAACTGACGGAGCCCAGCTCCTGGCGGCGGAGGACCCTCCCTGAGTGAGTGAGGCCCGCCGGGCGAGGTGGAGCATGGACCAGCCCAAAAACGGGGGAGTCCACTCTCACAGTATGTAGAAAGCAGATAGATAGATGTTGGAGGCAAACATATTGTGTGATTATTTTTCTGTATGTGTTTAAGGGGAAACATTTTTATTGGAGTGTGAATGGGTTGCAGGTTTGTCTTTGGGGAAGAAGTTGCTGAGAACTTCGAAGCCAGCACAGAGGGAGTAGCTGATGAGACTCCAAGGTAGTGGAGGAGAGGACCTCGAGCTGTGAGGAGAAGCAGTGGAGAGGAGTGTCACACGCTTCTGTAGAGGTGGTGAAGCACCATAGTTGCTCGAGGAAACTTCATGGTGTAGCAGCCAGGAGAGCTGTGGAGGACCCTAGTAGAAGTAGTGAAGCACCATAGTTGTTCAAGGAAACTTCATGGTAGCAGCCTGGAGGAGCTGCAGAGGATCCTGGTAGTTAAGCCCGGAAGAACCTGAAGAGATCAGTGTAGTGAACTTCCAGATGTGGGACGGAAGTTCTAAATGATTACTTGTAGGGAGGTAATCGAGTGTTTGGTTGTCATTAGCGTGCAAGACGCAGTGAGAGGTGGGTGATTGTTTGCATTCTTATGTCAAGGAGTGTTTTATACTGAAGTTTAGAGTTACAGTCGTAGGCTGGATTACCTACAGATGTATGTGTTCTAGGACTGATAGGGTGATCGATTGATCATTGTTGTGTATCAAGGAACATTTATACTGATGTATATGTGTTATTGCACTCATACCCTGATTTTCCTTGTACATGTTTACAGATATATTCTCTCGCTAATAGTGCAACATTGTAGTATAAGACTTGATCTACTTAAGGAGGTTGATAGCATCAGGTGGTGAATCAGAAGATAGGATACCACTTGATAAGCTGATGATAGAGTTCTGATGGTGTTGGAGTGCAACCTGATTGTACTAGTATAGAGTATAGGATTCATTATTATTATATGTGTGTATGTATTGTGTATGTGCTTTGTCCAGTAAATGTATTCCAATTTGCTGGTGTTTGCCCTTGTCCTAGTGAGGCTTCCCAGGAAATAGTAAAGAAGGAGAGAGAGAAAGAAAGGACCACTGCTGTGGACAGGGTAGAAGGTAATACAGTGGTACCTCGCATAACGAATTTAATCCGTTCCATGTTCATCATGTGAAACGGATGTCATACAAAACGAGTGTCCCCCATGTAACCAGTGTGATGCACTGTGTTTATTGTGAAATATCCCCAGTGTGCATGACATCAAATGTTCCCCAAAATATAATTTTTCTTTGTAAAATGATAAATTACCGTCCCTGAACATGTCTATGTAAAAATAATTACCAAATTCCACTTACTTTGGCTGTGAGGGTGTGGACAAGGTGCGCTGTGACGTCATCAGGGGCTGGTCGCCCGTGTGTGAAGCTCCCAGACACGGTCGCGCAGGCCATTCAAGCACCGCGTGTTGCCACAAATATATTTTTAAATATTTTTTCTATGCATTTCCAATGCGGTTTTATTTGTTTCTTTTATAGTATATGATGCATATTTGTGACCTTTACAATATGTATACAGTAGAATGTTCATAATTTTCCATGAAACTGTGATACATGTGTCAGTAATGTATCCACAATAAATGTTTATTGTCACAATATTACGTGGTAAAAATTCACTAAAATTACAATATGTACAGTTTCACACACTATTTACACAGAAACACACTGTATTACACACTCAGTACTTTGGAGGTGCGTAATAGTCAACGAAGTAGTCCATGGTACACAGCGCGACTTTGCTCTCCTTGCACCAGCTACAGATAGATTTTCGTTTCATGTTTCATCGTTTTGTGTGCTTGCAAATAACGCACTCGCGTGCACCCTTGGCTTTAGTACTTGTAGGTGGTATGTAGCCAAGCTTGTAAAGCATAAAGTAGTATTGAAACGATTATAGGAAAAGCTCAATTTGTAAGGTAGTCTTGAAAAGATCGCTTTGTAAGGTCCCACACAGGAAGAGAGGAAGAGATTCAGCTAGCCTCAAAGAGTGTCCATCAGTCAGGAAGAGATTCAGGTATTCTTGAAAATATCAATGAACACCACCACCATGGAAGCCGCTAACACTTCATCTATGCTACTTGTATCAGATGCATCATCACTGAACGCAGAAAACGATTCATCTATGTATCATCTTTATACATTAGAGATGGCAAGGGTGGGGCTCAGAGTTACAACTGGATACGCTCGCTGTATCATCCTCATAGGTGCTGTATCACTGGCATCCGACCGTTGTGTTAAGCCTTTATTGCGCCTAGCTTCACCAATGTTATGACCCTTATGTTTTTCAAACAATAGGGTCTGAATTGCACCGACTGAGCACAGTCTTTTAACACCGTGTGGGACAGGTGTTTGAGAGCCAGAGGCATGTGTGCCACAAATGGTTGCTCACGCACTACTAACCCAGCCAGCAGGCCTTGTCTTTCATATTCGTTATAGCAAAAGGTTCGTTCAGTGTTTGTTGGGTAGGCTGCTCCATTATGACAATTTTTCTTTGTTTCAAATGTGTTCCATTTGTTTTGTATTTGTCACTTAAGTCTCAATAATGGAGCAGCCTACCCGACAAACACTGAACGAACCTTTATGACATTTGTCCATTTTTCAAATTGTTTCAAGAGTTTTTTATTTTTATTTTTTTTTTTTTTTTTAAGAAACATGGAGCAGCCGACCTGTAGAGCACCGAACGAACCTTTTTGACATTTGTACTGATTTTCAAAATTCTTCATTTTTTTTATTATTTACGTTTTTTGTATGTAAGAAACATGGAGCAGCCTACCTGCCGACCACTGAACGAACCTTTTGCTATAAGACAAATGAAAAATAAATATTGAACACATTTGAAGAAAGGAAAATGTCATAATGGTTTATTCAGTGTATGTAAGGTAGGCTTCTCCATTATTGAGACTTAAATGACAAATACAAAACAAATGGAACACATTTGAAACAAAGAAACATTGTTATAATGGAGCAGCCTACCTGCCGAACACCGAACGAACCTTTTTGACATTTGTTGTATATCAGACATTTCATTTCTTTTTTCCTACAAAAACGTCAATGCTTTGCAACATCTCAGCAGTCACCCTTTTATATCCCAGCATCATTAGCATCTTTAACCCCTTAACTGCGTTGCCTCCAAATGTGACACCCCCGTAGTGCGCAGGAAATAAATTCTCTGGAAAAAATTCTTTTTTCTTTTTAAAGTGTCAAAAACCCTTCCCTCAGTATGGGTATGTAAAAAAAAGTTGAAATTGTACTTACTTTGGCTGCTATGGGGTCCGGAAGTTGGGGCGTGACGTCATCATTCCCCGTGCGCCCGTGCCGTAAGCTCTCGGGGGCGGTGGGGCGCGCGAGTTGCCGCGAATATATTTTCGTTCATTTTTTGCGCACCTTTCCAAATACATTTTCATAGTTTTTATGTGCCAATCCAATGTATAATGAACTCGTACACTATAATATCGCAGTACAACATCTGTACTGTCCGTAGACACTGTGTTACGTGCATGAAACTTGTGTACACATATGCAGCACATATTTACTATGTATCATGCTAATTTGTGTATATATACAATCTATTTACACACTATACACTGTCACACACTATATACATTCACCATCAACACATTCAGAACACCGCGTAGCAGCTGCTTCGTATGGGCCAATAGCAGCTGCCTCGTATGGGCCAATAGTAGCTGCCTCGTATGGGCCAATAGCAGCTGCCTCGTATGGGCCAATATCAGCTGCCTCGTATGGGCCAATAGCAGCTGCCTCGTATGGGCCAGTAGCAGCTGCCCCGTATGGGCCAATAGCAGCTGCCCCGTATGGGCCAATAGCAGCTGCCCCGTATGGGCCAATAGCAGCTGCCCCGTATGGGCCAATAGCAGCTGCCCCGTATGGGCCAATAGTAGCTGCCCCGTATGGGCCAATAGCAGCTGCCCCGTATGGGCCAATAGCAGCTGCCCCGTATGGGCCAATAGCAGCTGCCCCGTATGGGCCAATAGCAGCTGCCCCGTATGGGCCAATAGCAGCTGCCCCGTATGGGCCAATAGAAAAAACGAAATTAAATTAAATTTTCGTTTAAGAATTAAACGAAAAAGCTAATAATATTATAATAGGAGTAATATATAGGCCACCAAATTTAGACAGAATGGAAGCAAAGCATCTATGGGATGAAATATCTAGAGCATCTAGATCTAACAGTATTTATGTCATGGGTGACTTTAATTTTAGCGGAATAAACTGGTTGAACAAAACAGGGAATAGTGAAGCAGAAGATTTTCTAGAATTAATTGACGATTGCTTTCTTACGCAACACATTAACCCTTAAAGTGCGCATCACTTCATATGAAGTGTAAATCGTTTTACCAGTCAACTGCGCTTCACTTCATATGAAGTGTATGGGTACCGCGCACGATTTGAATGGCCCGCGGTGTAGCTGGGGGTCCCATACGCTGCCCAGGGGCTCTAGTAAACAGCGGCCATTTTGAAAAAAAATCCAGCTCACGCTCCGATGGCATGGGAGGCCTCAGTTTAGCGAGAGTCACCATGGCGAGCGCACGGTCAAACGCCTCACGAGCACGCATCACTCAGTCCCTCACCCCAGAGCAAATAGCCCACGAATTATTCTCTGAAGGTGAAGAAAGTGTGTTTGACGATTCAGACAACGATGAGGATTATACACAGTTGTCGGGAGATAGTAGCAGCAGCAGTGAAAGTGAAAATGACCGCCATGCCATGGCGAGGCCTATACGCTCTCCCATGCCTCCTCGCCCATTTTCTACCCCAATTCTACCACGACCTCACAGTTCCTGTGGATATTTTCTGTTTGAGGGTGACGAGTCAGAGGGAGGTGACTCCTTTTCTGGGTTTAGTGACTCAGATCAAAGTTTTATTGAGCCTGTGGCTGGTACCAGTGGTGTAACTGGGCGAGAAATTGTCGCGTCAGCAGCATCTCGCCCAGCCAAGCGCCACCGCATGGCACCACATGAGGGACCAAGACCCTCGTGTTCACGTGCATCCACCTCACGTGCATCCACCTCACGTGCATCCACCTCACGTGCATCCACCTCACGTGCATCCACCTCACGTGCATCCACCTCACGTGCATCCACCTCAAGTGCATCCACCTCACGTGCATCCACCTCACGTGCATCCACCTCACGTGCACCCACCTCACGTGCACCCACCTCACGTGCACGTAGCCGCCGTGCTTCTCGCAGACGGTATTCAGCTCCTGGTCGCCGGTATGCATCGCTTCCTCGCCGTCCTTCCTCTGCATCTCGCAGGACGCCTGGTATACTTGAGTGGAGTGATGGTGACGATTTTATTCCTAATATTCCTCACTTTGACGATAAAGATGTAGGGATTACAAACCTTTTCCCTAATCAAGGTGAGGACATGGCTGAGATGGAATATTTTACAGCATTCTATGATGAACCACTCATGGAATACATTGTACACCAAACGAACCTGCATGCTGCTTACCTGATTGAGAGGGAAATCACAGAATTTTCACGACTGCAGCGTTGGAAAAATACCACAGTGGCGGAAATGTATGTGTTTTTGGCACTCTGTTTGTTGATGAAGCACTGTCACAAACATGCAATAAATGACTATTGGAGCAAGGACAAGACAATACCAACACCTTTATTCGGGAAATATATGTCACGAGACAGGTTTCAGATACTCCTCAGGTGTCTACATTTTGGAAGTGTTCAGGACCGAACACCTGATGATAGACTGTGGCGAGTGAGGCACTACATGAACGATGTTATTGGAAAATTCAGAGATTTTTACGTACCAGCACAGAAGCTGGTGGTTGATGAATCTCTCATACTTTTCAAGGGACGTGTTCCATTCAAACAGTACATTCCCTCAAAACGAAACCGATTTGGCCTGAAATTTTTTGTTCTTTGTGATTGTGAGACAGGATACGTGTTACACATGATTCTGTACTCGGCTAGTGATGTAGACATTCCCGGTAACGACGAACATGGATTCTCGGGGAGTGTAGTGAAGACCATCATGGCTCCGTGGATGAACAAGGGACACATTTTATACACAGATAATTACTATACAAGTCCCTTGCTAGCTCGGTTCTTGCTAGAAAATAGAACCGGATTGGTTGGTACAGTAAAGCCACAACGAAGGGAAATGCCTGTGTTTGACAACGACATTGCAGTTGGTGAGTGTCAGAGAAGGAAAAGTGATAACATTCTGTCAGTTCGGTGGAAAGACAAAAGAGAGGTGAACTTGTTGACAACAATTCATGATGGAACAATGGTGAACAGTGGGAAAGTGAGCCATAAAACAAACGCACCACTATATAAGCCAGACTGTGTTTTAGACTATAATATCAACATGCGGTTGATTGATAAATCAGACATGATGATTGGCACTGCAGAGTGTGTGCGGAAGACATGTAGGTGGACGAAAAAAGTGTTCTTCCATCTTGTGGACATGAGCATGCTGAACTGTTTCAACATGTACCTTGTGAGAACTGGACGTAAGCCCACTTTCCGTGACTTTGTATTTGATGCTGCAATACAGTTATTAGGAAAGTTTGCAAAAGATGTCCCAGGTATTCAGCGGCCCATCATAAACCCACTGTTGCAGCATGCTGGTACTCCACGCCTCGCTCACACTGAAGGCTTCCTAGCACACAAACTTAAGTATTTGCCACCTGGTGTGAAGCATGCAATAGCCCAACGTGATTGCTTGGTGTGTAAAACAACGACACGTAGAGACAAGAAACGGAAGCTTGTGCAAACATGGTGTGAAACGTGTGGTATCCCATTATGTGCTGTCGACTGCTTCAATGACTACCACAGTCTAGAAATCTTCTAAGTGTGCTTCAAAGTGTGTATAGCGTGTGCCAGTGTGTAAATATGTAAACATATAAGCAGAACATATAATATAATAGACTGTAATGACATATTATATTGCCGTAATTGAAAACATTTGTGTGCGCCTGTGTATACTCAAATATGCAACAATTATTGATACAAAATATGTTCAAACAGTATGTGAAACACAATTAGTGAAAAAAAATTAGATAAAATGCGCTTAGACATTGTAAATAAATAGCGCGAAAATATATTTGTGGCAACTCTGGCTGTTTGAGGACCGCGCGCAACATCTCCCGGGCGTGTACTGCATGAGCGACCATGCAGATTGTGACGTCATCGCAGAGCTTCTCGGCTCTATTGCAACAAAAGTAAGTACAATAGAATTTTTTTTTTATTTTTCCCGTGATCAGTGAACAGAACTTAACAGATTAGCAAAACAAAAAATTTTTTTTTTTTTTCAAAATGACATGCGCCTGTGTGGATAGCAGGATATTAGACCCCGAGCATGTTAAGGGTTAAGGAACCAACACGGGAAAATAATATTTTAGATTTAGTGTTAACTAACAGGGAAACGCAAATTAATGACATCGAAATAGGGAGTGAGCTAGGGAGCAGTGATCACAAAGAAATCAGATTTAGCATAGAATGGAATAGACCAGTAGGAGAAAATTCTGTTAAAGTGCCAGATTTTCGAAAAGCTGATTTTAATAGCCTAAGAAATTTTTTGGGTCAAATTGATTGGAAAGGCTTGGGTATGGGGTGTGGGCCGGTCTTGGAGCGAGACATGAACCCAGCGTTAGGTGACTTAAATGGGGATTTCGATGTGGATTCAATATATAACTTATTTAAGAATATTCTAAACAAAGCACAGGAACGTAGTATACCATACAAATTGAATAGATCGTATACTAATAACCCAAAGTGGATAACAAAGAATTTGAAGAACCTTATAGGTAAAAAGAGAGCTTGGTACAAAAGGATTAAAAATGGGGAGGTCACTTTAGAACAGGAATTCGTACAACTGGTTAGAAATGTTAAAAAAGAGATAAGGAAAGCAAAAAGGAACTATGAAGTTCGCATAGCAGGGCAAGCAAAGACAAATCCTAAAGGGTTTTTTCAGTTATATCGTACTAAGACTAGGGAAAGGATAGGTCCATTAAAAACTGAGACAGGTCAAATAACAGATAGTGATGAAGAGATGAGTAGTATTTTTAATAAATATTTTGTATCTGTATTTACTAAAGAGGAACTTAACAATATGCCTTCAGCCGAACAAGTCTATGTGGGTGGGGACGAGGACAGGTTGACGAGTTTAGCAGTTACCAGGGAGGATGTTCTTAAACAAATAGTAAAACTCAAACCAAACAAATCCCCAGGGCCGGATGAAGTGTTTGCCAGGGTGCTTAAAGAATGCAAAGAGGAGCTTTGTGACCCACTGTCAACCATATTTAATAAATCAATAGAGTCAGGCAGAGTGCCAGAGTTTTGGAAAGTTGCTAATGTGATACCAGTTTTTAAGAAAGGAGATAGATCACTTGCGTCTAACTATCGACCAATTAGCCTAACGTCTATTGTGGGAAAGTTACTCGAATCTATAATAGCAAATAAAATTCGTCTTCATCTTGAAAAACATAAATTAATAATTGAGTCGCAACATGGTTTTATAAATGGCCGTTCATGTTTAACAAATTTGTTATCTTTTTATTCTAGCATTGTTGAGGCAGTTGATAGTGGTAAGGATTGCGATGTTGTATACCTTGACTTTAGCAAAGCTTTTGATACAGTGCCACATGAAAGACTGATTAAAAAAATAGAGTCTCATGGTATTGGGGGTGCTATATTAAGCTGGATTAGGGCATGGCTATACCAAAGGAAACAGAGAGTTAGTATAAATGGTATCAAGTCAGAGTGGGAAAATGTTGTAAGTGGAGTGCCTCAAGGCTCTGTCCTGGGACCTCTGTTGTTTATAATATATATAAATGATTTAGATTCAGGTTTGAGTAGCAACATTTGCAAATTTGCCGATGATACGAAAATCGGTAGGGAAATTAATTCGGAGGAGGACTCATTATCACTTCAAGTTGATCTAGATAGGGTTTTGAAATGGTCAAAGGATTGGCAGATGCAGTTTAATGCTGATAAATGTAAAGTTCTGAGGTTAGGTAATGATGATAGAGTTACAAGATACGAGCTAGATGGTGTTGTGATTGCGAAGTCGGATTGCGAAAGGGATCTGGGAGTTATGATTAGTAAGAATTTAAAACAAAAGGATCAATGCATAAATGTTCGTAATAAGGCAAATCGGACACTTGGATTTATTAATCGCAGCGTTAGTAACAAGACACCTGGTGTGGTTCTCAAGCTATATCTTGCTCTAGTTAGGCCCCATTTAGATTATGCAGTTCAGTTTTGGTCGCCATATTATAGAATGGATATAAATTCACTTGAACGTGTCCAGCGTAGGATGACTAAGTTAATTCCCCAAATTAGAAATCTTTCATATGAAGAAAGATTAACAAAGCTTAAGTTGCATTCACTGGAAAGGCGAAGAGTTAGGGGTGACATGATAGAGGTTTACAAGTGGATGAATGGACATAACCGGGGGGATATTAATAGGGTATTAAAAGTATCAACACAGGACAGAACACGAAACAATGGATATAAATTGGATAAGTTTAGATTTAGGAAAGACTTGGGTAAATACTGGTTCAGTAACAGGGTTGTTGATTTGTGGAACCAATTGCCGCGTAACATTGTGGAGGTGGGGTCCCTCGATTGTTTCAAGCACGGGTTGGACAAGTATATGAGTGGGATTGGGTGGTTATAGAATAGGAGCTGCCTCGTATGGGCCAATAGGCCTTCTGCAGTTACCTTTGTTCTTATGTTCTTATAGCAGCTGCCCCGTATGGGCCAATAGCAGCTGCCCCGTATGGGCCAATAGCAGCTGCCCCGTATGGGCCAATAGCAGCTGCCCCGTATGGGCCAATAGCAGCTGCCCCGTATGGGCCAATAGCAGCTGCCCCGTATGGGCCAATAGCAGCTGCCCCGTATGGGCCAATAGCAGCTGCCCCGTATGGGCCAATAGCAGCTGCCCCGTATGGGCCAATAGCAGCTGCCCCGTATGGGCCAATAGCAGCTGCCCCGTATGGGCCAATAGCAGCTGCCTCGTATGGGCCAATAGCAGCTGCCTCGTATGGGCCAATAGCAGCTGTCTCGTATGGGCCAATAGCAGCTGCCTCGTATGGGCCAATAGCAGCTGCCTCGTATGGGACAACAGCAGCTGCCTCGTATGGGCCAATAGCAGCTGCCGCGTATGGGCCAATAGCAGCTGCCTCGTATGGGCCAATAGCAGCTGCCTCGTATGGGCCTATAGCAGCTGCCGCGTATGGGCCAATAGCAGCTGCCTCGTATGGGCCAATAGCAGCTGCCTCATATGGGCCAATAGGAGCTGCTTCGTATGGGCCAATAGGAGCTGCTTCGTATGGGCCAATAGGAGCATTTGGCCATGAACACATTCAGAACACCTCGAGTGAGAGCAGCCACACCCAGCTAGTCTCCCTCACTCCAACATCTTACTCGTCAACATTGCTCCTCCCACCATATTGTTATAGTTCTTATTACACATGTTCTATATACCTATCTACATGTTTTATTTACCAGAACTATGCAAGTAAGCCGGTATTGTGTCCAAACAGTACAGTGGCCACCATACACTGCATAAAAATCATACAGACGACGCTACGATTACGTCACCTCCCTCACCAAAATAGCTCCTTTCAACATTCTCCTGTTGCTGTTCTTACACTATATACACACACTATATATACCCATGTACATATGTGTTGCCCATAACGAACCACTAAGCTAGTATGGTGAGCAAAACATGAGTGGCAGCCACACACACAATGAGGCTACCTCAATTCTCGCCCTCCCTCCCTCATCAAAATTCCTCCTTCCACAATACTACGCACAACGCTAATTATAACCACATTCCTGCTATTATCACAATCCTGGTCACTAATTCCTGTAAATGAATAATTGACCACACATTTTGAAAAGGAACCTAAGAAATCATTTGAAGATTCCTAGATGAACGAAATAATGCTGTGGTGCTGTGGCTAGCACTGTGAACGTTGTGAACAGCATTGAATCACTGATATTTGAACATTGTACCCAGTCATTATCACACTCAGGCTCTAATATAACACTATCATAGCTAAATAATACAAGTTATATATATATTTTGACATTATTAGGCGAAGCAGTGGTCTCATGCTGAACAGCAGTGCTGTGCGCTCATGCTGCAAGCGCCAGCCTTGGTTGCTCACACACCCGGGAATGTGGACCACGATTTTTTTTAAAGATGGCGTCTGTTTACAAGAGCCCTGAGGAAGCTGATGTGAACCCCATGTGGCCGCGGGAGTTTTGAATGGAACGTGAAAAATACAAATACCCGTGAAAAATACAAATACCCGGAGGCGCGTTGCGCAAACCAGACGCGAGCCTGCAGGCGCGTTGCGCAGTTTATGGGTTAAACAAGAACAACATAATTTATGTGCATCTAAGGCGGAGGCGTCTAAGAATGTGCAAGAAGCAGCGCGACCCCACCATGTGGTGTTGACGTTACTCAAACCAGCGTTCGTCATACGGGACAATTTGACGCCGATCGGGCCGTTCGTTACCCAAAATATTCGTCTTTTGGGGCAATCGTTATGCGAGGTACCACTGTACTAATAAGTCAATGGGGATTGAGAAGATCATATCACCTAAGGAGAGAGTGGGGAGTCACAGCGGCTCGAGTGGGTGTGTGCACGTGACAACGAGGCTAAGTATTGGAGCCGCATCCCCTAAACGTGTGACGTTGAGCCCCTCTCCAAGAGCCAGAAGCGCCCAGGATGATCTCCTGATAAAGTATAAGCACTCCACCGAGTTGTGGGTTGGGTTGTCCGTAAAGAAGGATCAACAACACGACGACAATACCACCAACCCACAAACTATAACACACACACACACACACACACACACACACAAGTTTTATGTCTTGAGGGTTTAGTGAAAGACTTGCGCAAGGATAAGAATCAATTGGAAACAAATTGCAAAGCCATGGAAGAAGAAAATAAACTCTTAAAAATAGCTTTGGAAGAAGTTAAAGTAAATTTAAACATAAATGACTACAATAGGTTAGGCAAGGAAATTCAACAGGAGAAACAGCTTTTGTCAGCACAGATGGAGGAAGTTACACAGGGAATAGAACAGTGCAAGAAAGATATGCAACTCACTTATGCACAAGTGGCCAAGGAGAAGGAAAAAATAGAAGCAGCAGTAAAGGAAGTCAAACACTGCAGCAACCAAGATCAAACAAACATTAGGCTAGAAGTGAGGAAAGAATTGGCATCTAACCCGAAGTTGGTGCAAAACACAGTTGATCGGAGTAAGTCCCTGATCATTTTTGGCTGCAAAGAAAAGGCGATAACATCTAGGTCAGAAAGAGCTGTAGAAGAAGCTAAAGTAGTAGATAAAATTGTTGGCCTCGTAGAAGGTCTTACAACCATAGAGAATGTGTGCGACTACAGGAGAATAGGCAGGTACGTAAAAGGGAAAGATCGACCTTTGAGGATCACCCTAAACGGTGCCAAACAGATGGAAGAAGTACTAAGGAATGCTAGAAAATTGCAAAGTGATGAGGATGGGAAAGGGTGGTCGTTAAGACGAGATCTTTCAAAAGAAGATAGAGAGAAGCTGAAACTGAACCTCACTGAGGCAAAACATTTAAATGAGAGCAGGAATGAAGAAGAAATAAATTCTTTTTCTACAATGTGATAGGGGTAGGCAAACCAGTAAAGTGGTACATAAAGGCAAACCAACAAAATCAATAGAGAGAGGGGAAGTGAAGAATAAGGAGAGGGGGAACAAGTTCCTGAAGATTGCATACACCAACATAGATGGAGTGAGATCGAAGACACTGGAGTTAAGTGATGTAATACAGCTGCAGACACCAGACATTGTTGCACTCACGGAGACAAAACTTGAAGATGTAATTTTAAATGAGGTCATATTCCCAAGGGGCTACTCAATTTGGAGACGGGACAGAAAAATTAGGAAAGGTGGTGGCGTTGCTGTGCTGGTAAAAGAACACCTTAAGGTGAACGAAATAATGACTGCCAATCCACAAGAAGTTGACATAATAGCACTAGAGATCTGTCATGAGGATGATAAACTAATGATAATAAATGCATATAGTCCACCGCCAAGCAGCACATGGTCAAAGGAGGAGCTAGATAGTAAACGTGAAGGTCTTATAACAATAATGAGAGAGATTATAGCGAGAGCGGATAACAATAGATCACGACTGTTGATAGTCGGTGACTTCAACTTGAAATCCATAGACTGGGAAGCATATGAAGCTAAAACAGAAGATTTTTGGACCTGTAAATTTGTAGACCTCATCCTGGAAACATTCTTGTATCAACATGTTAAACAAGCTACGAGGATGAGGGAAGGGGACGTTCCCTCCATGCTAGATTTGATATTTACCAGGAAGGAGGAAGAGATATTTGACATTCAGTACCTTCCTCCCTTGGGTAAAAGTGACCATGTCTTTTTGGGAATAAAGTATGCAATGCGTTATAAGCTGGAAGAGAAAATAAGGAGGTTGAAGCAGTTGAAAAACCAGACTTCAGGAGAGGACATTATGGTGACCTTAGAAATTTTTTTAGTGAGTATAATTGGACAGACTTGATGCTAGGCAAGGAAGTGAATGAGATGTATGTCAAGTTTTGTGAAATATATGATAAAGGCACAAAAAAAATTATACCAAAACAGAGATGCAGAACTAGGAAACAGGATTGGTTCAATAGAAATTGCGAGAGGGCTAGTGACCAAAAGACACAAAAATGGAATCAATACAGGATGAGGCCGAACCCCCAAACATACCAGCGATACAAAGATGCAAGAAACAACTACACGGCAGTGAGGAGAGAGGCAGAAAGAAATTTTGAAAAAGGGATTGCAGACAAATGTAAAACAGAACCAGGTCTATTCTATAAATTCATAAACAACAAATTGCAGGTAAAGGATAATATTCAGAGGTTGAAAATGGGAAATAAATTCACGGAAGATGAAAAGGAAATGTGTGAAACACTAAACGAAAAGTTCCAAAGTGTGTTTGTACAAAATGAAATCTTTAGGGAACCAGATACAATAAGAATTCCAGAGAACAACATAGAGCACATAGAGGTGTCTAGAGACGAAGTGGAAAAAATGCTCAAGGAGCTAAGTAAGAACAAAGCAGTTGATTCAGATGGAGTTTCACCATGGGTTCTGAGAGATTGTGCACCTGAGCTCAGCATTCCACTTCAACTGATTTTTCAGGCATCCCTGTGAACAGGAGCTGTAGCTGATGTGTGGAAAAAGGCTAACATAGTTCCAATCTACAAAAGTGGAAACAGGGAAGAACCCCTTAATTATAGACCTGTATCATTGACAAGTGTAATAGTCAAAATATTGGAAAAAATAATTAAAACTAAATGGGTAGAACACTTGGAGGAAAACGACATAATATCAGACAGACAGTATGGTTTTCGATCTGGAAGATCCTGTGTAACGAACTTGCTCAGTTTTTATGATCGAGCCACAGAGATATTACAGGAAAGAGATGGTTGGGTTGACTGCATCTGTCTTGACCTAAAAAAGGCTTTCGACAGAGTTCCACATAAGAGGTTGTTCTGGAAACTGGAAAATATTGGAGGGGTGACAGGTAAGCTTCTATCATGGATGAAAAATTTTCTGACTGATAGAAAAATGAGGGCAGTAATCAGAGGCAATGTATCGGAATGGAGAAATGTCACAAGTGGAGTACCACAGGGTTCAGTTCTTGCACCAGTGATGTTTATTGTGTACATAAATGATCTACCAGTTGGTATACAGAATTATATGAACATGTTTGCTGATGATGCTAAGATAATAGGAAGGATAAGAAATTTAGATGATTGTCATGCCCTTCAAGAAGACCTGGACAAAATAAGTATATGGAGCACCACTTGGCAAATGGAACTTAATGTTAATAAATGTCATGTTATGGAATGTGGAATAGGAGAACATAGACCCCACACAACCTATATATTATGTGAGAAATCTTTAAAGAATTCTGATAAAGAAAGAGATCTAGGGGTGGTTCTAGATAGAAAACTATCACCTGAGGACCACATAAAGAATATTGTGCAAGGAGCCTATGCTATGCTTTCTAACTTCAGAATTGAATTTAAATACATGGATGGCGATATACTAAAGAAATTGTTCATGACTTTTGTTAGGCCAAAGCTAGAATATGCAGCTGTTGTGTGGTGCCCATATCTTAAGAAGCACATCAACAAACTGGAAAAGGTGCAAAGACATGCTACTAAGTGGCTCCCAGAACTGAAGGGCAAGAGCTATGAGGAGAGGTTAGAAGCATTAAACATGCCAAAACTAGAAGACAGAAGAAAAAGAGGTGATATGATCACTACATACAAAATAGTAACAGGAATTGATAAAATCGACAGGGAAGATTTCCTGAGACCTGGCACTTCAAGAACAAGAGGTCATAGATTTAAACTAGCTGAACACAGATGCCGAAGAAATATAAGAAAATTCACCTTCGCAAATAGTGGTAGACGGTTGGAACAAGTTAAGTGAGAAGGTGGTGGAGGCCAAGACCGTCAGTAGTTTCAAAGCGTTATATGACAAAGAGTGCTGGGAAGACGGGACAGCACGAGCGTAGCTCTCATCCTGTAACTACACTTAGGTAATTACACACACACACACACACACATATAAGTATCCACTCAATTTAACAGCCTCTTTTATACCGATCTGCCGGTAATAATGACCGGTTTGGGAGACTGGTATTTAGAGCCTCATATAACGGTCTGGCGGTCGATATTACCGAAGGTCGGTATTGGGTTTGTCTTGGCATCAGAGCGTCCTCACATGGCAAGCAGGCTGCCTACCCCTTTCATCCCCTCCCTCGCCCTCCCTGAACCTCTCCCCCAACACCCTCACTTTCTGCCTCCCCCCTCCCCATAAGACTTCTGGGAAATGGCTCAGTAGACTGCCAGCCAGCCAGAGACAGCCTGGAGAATCTCCATCTAATAAAGCATTCATGAAACAAGAATTTTATAACTTTTTATTATCCTAATATTATTACTAAACAAAATCTGTAAGCAAAAATATATATGATGTACATCCAGAATTTAATTAAGAAACATCTGGTTAACTGGGTCATGTGTTAGGCTTATCTCTTCCCTTCCCCACCACTGACACACACACCCCCACCCGCCTCCCCCCCCCATACTTCCCATACACACCCTCTCTCTCTCTGCTTCACCTCATCATCCATTGTGCTCCTTCCCTCCCTCTCTTCTTTCCTCCCATCCAACCATCCCTCCCTCCCTCCTTCCCTCCCTCCATCCAACCATCCCTCCCTCCCCTCCATCCCTTCCTCCCTCCTTCCCTTCCTCCCTCCCTTCCTCCCTCCCTTCCTCTCTCCTTTCCTACCTCCCTCCTTCCTTCCATCCCTCCCTCCCTCCTTTCCTACCTCCCTCCTTCCTTCCATCCCTCCCTCCTACCTTCCCTCCCTCCCTCCATCCCTCCCTCCCTCCCTCCCTCCCTCCCTCCCTCCTTCCTTCCTTCCATCCAAACATCTGGTTAACTGGGTCAAGTGTTAGGCTTATCTCTTCCCTTCCCCACCACCAACACCCCCACACCCGCCCCCCCCCCATACTTCCCATACACACGCTGTCTGCTTCACTTCAACATCCATTGTGCTCTATCCCTCCCTCCCTCCCTCCCTCCTTCCCTTCCCTCCCTCCTTCCCCTCCCTCCCTCCCTCCCTCCCTCCCCTCCCTCCCTCCCTCCCCCTCCCTCCCTCCCTCCCTCCTTCCCCTCCATCCCTTCGTCCCTCCCCTCCATCCCTCCTTCCCTCCCTCCCTCCCTCCCTCCCTCCATCCCTCCCTCCCTCCCTCCCTCCCTCCCTCCCTCCTTTCTTCCATCCCTTCCTCCTTTCATTCCTCCCTCCTTCCCTCTATCCCTTCCTCCCTCCATCCCTCCTTCCTTCCCTCCCTCCCTCCTTCCATCCCTCCTTCCATCCTTCCCTCCTTCCATCCCTCCCTCCCTCCTTCCATCCCTCCCTCCCTCCTTCCATCCCTCCCTCCTTCCATCCCTCCCTCCCTCCTTCCATCCCTCCTTTCCTCCCTCCATCCCTCCCTCCTTCCTTCCATCCAAACATCTGGTTGCGAACAGGTTCCTTCCCCCACCAACGACATCCCCCGCCCCCCCCCAAACTTACCATACACACGCTCTCTCTGCTTCACCCCAACAACCATAGCTCCATTCCTCTCTCCCTCCATCCATCTCCATCCTACCATCCACTCCCTCCCTGCCTACCACCCAGCCTCTGCCTGCCTGCCTGCCTGCCTCCCTCCCTGCCTCTGCCTGCCTGCCTCCCTCCCTGCCTCTGCCTGCCTGCCTGCCTCCCTCCCTGCCTCTGCCTGCCTGCCTCCCTCCCTGCCTCTGCCTGCCTGCCTCCTTCCCTGCCTGCCTCCCTCCCTGCCTCTGCCTGCCTGCCTCCCTCCCTGCCTCTGCCTGCCTCCCTCCCAAGCTCTGCCTTCCTCCTTGCCTCTCCCTCCTTGCCTACCTCCCAGCCTCTCCCTGCCTGCCTGCGTACATTTCAGCCTCTCCATCCCTGCCTGCCCATCCACCCACCAGTCAGCCATCACTGACATAACGGGTGCATTTGGAGCCGACATGGTGCACGGATGTTCCTTGATTGTGCCGATATGTCCAACAAAGTCACGGAATGAATATTCCAGCCTCATGACAAATCAAAACAATGTGCCGTGAATCTGTGATGTCACAGGGTAGAAGGCACTACAGTGGTGGACCCAGTGGCTGTCTGTATAAAATATATCTTAACTGAACCTTACTTGGAAAATTACCGAGACTTGACTTCGGAAATACTAGAGCTCCGGAAATAACGACCAGGGTACAGCTCCATATAGGCCGTTAAATCGAGTGGATAACTTAAGTGTGTGTGTGTGTGTATATATATATATATATTATATATATATATATATATATATATATTATATATATGTATATATATATATATATATATATATATATATATATATATATATAAATACATATAAATACATATATATATGTTGTACCTAGTAGCCAGAACGCACTTCTCAGCCTACTATGCAAGGCCCGTTTTGCCTAATAAGCCAAGTTTTTCTGAATTAATATATTTTCTCTAATTTTTTTCTTATGAAATGATAAGGCTAACCATTTCATTATGTATGAGGTCAATTTTTTTTATTGGAGTTAAAATTAACGTAGATATATGACCGAACCTAACCAACCCTACCTAACCTAACCTATCTTTATAGGTTAGGTTGGGTTAGGTAGCCGAAAAAGCTAGGTTAGGTTAGGTAGGTTAGGTAGTCGAAAAAACATTTCATGAAAACTTGGCTTATTAGGCAAATCGGGCCATGCATAGTAGGCTGAGAAGTGCGTTCTGGCTACTAGGTACGATATATATATATATATATGTCGTACCTAGTAGCCAGAACGCACTTCTCAGCCTACTATGCAAGGCCCGATTTGCCTAATAAGCCAAGTTTTCATGAATTAATATATTTTCTCTATTTTTTTTCTTATGAAATGATAAAGCTACACATTTCATTATGTATGAGGTGAATTTTGTTTTATTGTAGTTAAAATTAACGTAGATATATGACCGAACCTAACCAACCTTACCTAACCTAACCTATTTTTATAGGTTAGGTTGGGTTAGGTAACCGAAAAAGGTAGGTTAGGTTAGGTAGGTTAGGTCGGCGAAAAAACATTAATTCATGAAAACTTGGCTTATTAGGCAAATTGGGCCTTGCATAGTAGGCTGAGAAGTGCGTTCTGGCTACTAGGTACGACATATATATATATATATATATATATATATATATATATATATATATATATATGTATGTATGTATGTATGTATGTATGTATGTATATATATATATATATATATATATATATATATATATATATATATATATATATATATATATATATATATATATATATATATGTCGTACCTAGTAGCCAGAACTCACTTCTCAGCCTACTATTCAAGGCCCGATTTGCCTAATAAGCCAAGTTTTCCTGAATTAATATATTTACTATAATTTTTTTCTTATGAAATGATAAAGCAACCCTTTTCTCTATGTATGAGGTCAATTTTTTGTTATTGGAGTTAAAATTAACGTAGATATATGACCGAACCTAACCAACCCTACCTAACCTAACCTAACCTATATTTATAGGTAAGGTTAGGTTAGGGAGCCAAAAAAAGCTAGGTTAGGTTAGGTTAGGTAGGTTAGGTAGACGAAAAAACATTAGTTCATGAAAACTTGGCTTATTAGGCAAATCGGGCCTTGAATAGTAGGCTGAGAAGTGCGTTCTGGCTATTAGGTACGACATATATATATATATATATATATATATATATATATATATATACAGTACAACCTCCATTCAACGTACCATATTGGACCACCCCCAGTTCGTTGGAGCGTTGGATTCGTTGCAAGAGGTGACCTATAAGAGGCGTTTGCGTCAGTGTCTTTTTTTTTCTTGTACACAATAAAAATGCATTGTATCATATTACTTACTGTACCTATATTTTACTACTCTACTAAAAATACTGTAATTCATGTATTTACCTTATTGTTACAGTTATGTCCATCTTGAAGTTTTGTGAAGTTGTGAATGCTCTACAGTAAATAGGTACTGCAGTGCATTAAGCCGTTAGCACTGTATTATTAAAAGTGGTTTTGCTGTATGTTGAGTACTACAATACAGTTCTTGAAAACTATTGTACATTAGAATTATTGCAACTTTAATTTTAACACTATGTACACACTTGAATTTAACACTTATTTTAATTGTTCACTTCACACACGATGTTTTTAGATGTTTGCATCAGCTTTGCTGGTGCTCGCTGCTGCTGTGTTGGCTTCAGCTGCTTTTGTGCTGGTGCTGGGTACAGCTGTGCTGGTGCTGGGTACGGCTGTACTGGTGCTGGGTACGGCTGTGCTGGTGCTGGGTACGGCTGTGCTGGTGCTGGGTACGGCTGTGCTGGTGCTGGGTACGGCTGTGCTGGTGCTGGGTACGGCTGTGCTGGTGCTGGGTACGGCTGTGCTGGTGCTGGGTACGGCTGTGCTGGTGCTGGGTACGGCTGTGCTGGTGCTGGGTACAGCTGTGCTGGTGCTGGGTACGGCTGTGCTGGTGCTGGGTACGGCTGTGCTGGTGCTGGGTACGGCTGTGCTGGTGCTGGGTACGGCTGTGCTGGTGCTGGGTACGGCTGTGCTGGTGCTGGGTACGGCTGTGCTGGTGCTGGGTACGGCTGTGCTGGTGCTGGGTACGGCTGTGCTGGTGCTGGGTACGGCTGTGCTGGTGCTGGGTACGGCTGTGCTGGTGCTGGGTACGGCTTTGCTGGTGCTGGGTACGACTGTGCTGGTGCTGGGTACGGCTGTGCTGGTGCTGGGTACGGCTGTGCTGGTGCTGGGTACGGCTGTGCTGGTGCTGGGTACGGCTGTGCTGGTGCTGGGAACGTCAACAGTGCCAGTAACATTTTGTATAATCTCATCATCTGTTAAATGACCATTGATTAAATGATTTATTAATTTTATTATTTCGGAGCCGTAGTCACTGAACTGTGGCGACGAATTGAAACGAGAAATGCATGGTGTATGTGTACAGGGATTAGACCCGTCCACTCGCTCACGCTGGAGTTGTTCCAATAACAAATAATTTCTCAAATAGCAGATGTCTATCATATTACAGTATATTTTCGGTTTTATTTAGTTTAGTTTAATTAGGATAATAAAAAGCTATTAAAGCATTGGTTTTAGAAATGATTTATTAGTCTGAAACTTTCAAAGTCATGGGTCACTGAACTATAACGACACAGACGAAGGAAAACCAAGTGAGGTTTACAGAACAGTATTCCCTTATCTGTCCACCCTCACTCACCTTGTTTTATCACAGAAAATGTCTATAAGGAGATTTTACGACATGTAGCTAGCTAATCACGCTTCAGCCTTTAAATTAATTTACAAAGATACGTCTGCCACAAATCAGTGGGAGGTTGGGAGGGAGGTGGGCAGGCAGAGCTTGTGAGGGAGAGGCAGGGAGGGAGGCAAGCACGGAGGGAAACAGGCACGGAGGGAGGCAGGCAGAGCTTGGGAGGGAGGCAGGGAAGGAGAGGATGGAGATGGATTGATGGTAGGATGGAGGGAGGGATGGAAGGATGGATGATTTGAGGGTGTGTGTGTGTGTATGGGCTGTAGGGGTGGGGGGGGGGGGAGGTGTGTCGGTGGTGGTGAAGGGACCGACTCGCTGATAACCCTAACTCTGACCCAGTTAACTTTTTTTTTTTTTACTTGATTTGTTTCTTCAATTCTGGATGGATGGAGGGAGAAAGGGGATGGAGGGAGGGGATGGATGGATGGATGGATGGAGGGGGGATGGATGGATGGATGGAGGTGATGGATGGATGGAGGGAGGGAGGGGATGGATGGAGTGGATGGATGGATGGATGGAGGGAGGGAGGGGATGGATGGAGTGGATGGATGGATGGATGGAGGGGGGATGGATGGATGAATGGAGGGAGGGGATGGATGGATGGATGGATGGAGGGGATGGATGGATGGAGGGAGGGGATGGATGGATGGATGGAGGGAGGGGATGGATGGATGGATGGAGGGAGGGGATGGATGGATGGATGGACGGAGGGGATGGATTTATGGATGGAGGGAGGGGATGGATGGATGGAGGGAGGGGATGGATGGATGGATGGAGGGAGGGGATGGATGGATGGATGGAGGGAGGGGATGGATGGATGGATGGAGGGAGGGGATGGATGGATGGATGGTGGGAGGGAGGGGATGGATGGATGGATGGAGGGAGGGGATGGATGGATGGATGGATGGATGGAGGGGATGGATGGAGGGAGGGGATGGAGGGGATGGATGGATGGATGGAGGGGATGGATGGATGGATGGATGGATGGATGGATGGAGGGAATGGATGGATGGATGGATGGATGGATGGATGGATGGAGGGAGGGAGGGGATGGATGGATGGATGGATGGATGGAGGGAGGGAGGGGATGGATGGATGGAGGGAGGGAGGGGATGGATGGATGGAGGGAGGGAGGGGATGGATGGATGGATGGAGGGAGGGGATGGATGGATGGACGGAGGGAGGGAGGGGATGGATGGATGGATGGAGGGAGGGGATGGATGGATGGATGGATGGAGGGGATGGATGGATGGATGGAGCGGATGGATGGATGGATGGGATGGATGGATGGATGGATGGAGGGAGGGGATGGATGGAGGGGGAGAGAGGGGGGGATGAGAGAGAGAGAGAGAGAGAGAGAGAGAGAGAGAGAGAGAGAGAGGGGAGAGAGAGAGAGAGAGGGGGGAGAGAGAGAGAGAGGGGGGAGAGAGAGAGAGAGAGAGGGGGAGAGAGAGAGAGAGAGAGAGGGGGAGAGAGAGAGAGAGGGAGGGAGGGGGAGAGAGGGAGGGAGGGAGGGAGGGAGGGAGGGAGGGGGAGAGAGGGAGGGAGGGAGGGAGGGAGGGAGGGAGGGATGAAACAAGCATGGTGTGTGTACAGGGATTAGACCCGTCCACTCACGCTAGAGTTGTTCCAATAACATACAGTAATTTCTCAAAGAGCAGATGTCTATCATGTTACAGCATATTTTCGGTTTTATTTAGTTTAGTTTAATTAGGATAATAAAAAGCTATTAAAACACTGGTTTTAGAAATTATTTATTAATATGAAACTTTCAAAAGTCATGGGTCACTGAACTATGACGACACACAGACGAAAGTGAGTGAAACCTCACTGTAAAGTGAGGTTTACAGTATAGTATTCTCTTATCTGTCCACCCTCACTCATCTTGTTTCATCACAGAAAATGTCTATAAGGAGATTTTACCACATGTAGCTAGGTAATCACGCTTCATCCTTTAAATTAATGTACAAAGATACGTGTGCCCCAAATCAGTGAACGAAAATCATGGAAACTCAGTTGTTCACTTGTGTGGATCACTGGCTGGTGTTTGTGTGGACCATTTTGGCTGGTGTTTGTGTGGACCATTTTGGCTGGTGTTTGTGTGGACCATTTTGGCTGGTGTTTGGTTCATATGGTTCACTTGTGTGATCCAACTTCTTATGAAGGAATTATTAATTGTAATCTGTGATAGAATGAGAAAGTTTTCCACCACTCTGTGAACTCTGTCCCAAAATTGTAAGCTTGTGGACCACTTGTGGTCCACATGTGTGGTCCATTTGTGTGGTCCACTTGTGTGATCCAACTTGTCATATGAGAGAATTATTAATTGTAATCTGTTATAGAATGGGAAAGTTTTCCACCAGTCTGTGAACTCTGTCTGGACATCGTAAGCAAATCCGAACATCCCTTGCTTCGGCGAACCATTGTTCGTCGAACCGGGTGAGTAAATTCGGCCTGAAAAGTGTGTGAACTAGCCGGAGATTCGTTGAATCGGGGTACGTTGAATCGAGGTTGTACTGTATATATATATATATATATATATATATATATATATATATATATATATATATATTATTAGTATATGTTGGTAGCAGTCTTTCCTGTAGACATATATTATTAAATATGACCGAAAAAGTAAGATTAATAATTCTAACACAAATTTTTTCAATGTTTCTTATATTTTTCTTCGCTGTTGATGGTAACTGAAAAATCAATTCTCCAAAATTCATTTTTATTTCTAGTCTGACGCGACACTTGAGCGCGTTTGGTAAAACTTGTTACATTTTCAAAGACTTTAGTTTACACAGACACAACTATAACTGAACAGAGCTTAAACATCTTCGATTTTATACCTGCATTTGGGTGAGGTGATATGTTACAACAGTTTTGGATGAGGTGAAAACAAACGTTCAACACAAGACAGAACACGAAACAATGGGTATAATATTTTGTAAGTTAAAGGGAAGAATGAAAGTAACTGCAAAGGGCATATTGGCCCATATTTCTTGATGCTTCTATATTGGTGCGGAGTCTTGAAGTGGGTAGAATATAGTTGTGCATTAATTGGCTGTTGATTGGTGGTGTCGACTTCTTAATGTGTAGTGCCTCGCAGATATCTAGCTGCCTGCTATCGCTGTATCTATCGATGATTTCCGTGTTTTTTGTTAAGACTTCTCTGGTGATGGTCTGGTTGTGGGAAGAGATTATATGTTCCTTAATGGAGCCCTGTTGCTTATGCATCGTTAATCGCCTGGAAAGAGATGTTGTTGTCTTGCCTATATGCTGAATTCTTTGAGGCTTGCAGTCCCCAAGTGGGCATTTGAAGGCATAGACGACATTGGTCTCTTTTAAAGCGTTCTGCTTTGTGTCTGGAGAGTTTCTCATGAGTAGGTTGGCCGTTTTCTTGGTTTTATAGTAGATCGTCAATTGTATCTTCTGATTTTCGTCTGTAGGGATAACGTTTCTATTAACAATATCTTTCAGGACCCTTTCCTCCGTTTTATGAGCTGTGGAAATAAGTTCCTGTAAAATAGTCTAATAGGGTGTACAGGTGTTGTGTTAGTTGTCTCTTCAGAGGTTGCATGGCGTTTCACCTTCCTTCTTATGATGTCTTCAACGAAACCATTGGAGAAGCCGTTGTTGACTAGGACCTGCCTTACCCTACAGAGTTCTGCATCGACTTGCTTCCATCCTGAGCTGTGGCTGAGAGCACGATCGACATAAGCGTTAACGACACTCTTCTTGTACCTGTGGGCAGTCACTGTTGGCATTGAGGCACATTCCTATGTTTGTTTCCTTAGTGTAGACTGCAGTGTGGAAACCTCCGTTCCTTTCCATGACTGTTACATCTAGAAAGGGCAGCTTCCCATCCTTCTCCATCTCGTAAGTGAAACGCAACACAGAATTCCGCTTAAATGCCTCCTTCAGCTCCTGCAGATGTCTGACATCAGGTACCTGTGTAAAAATGTCGTCAACATACCTGCAGTATATGGCCGGTTTCAAGTTCATGTCGACTAAGACCTTTTGTTAGATGGTACCCATGTAGAAGTTTGCAAACAGGGTACATATGGGAGAACCCATGGCAACCCCATCTACTTGCTTATACATGTGCCCATCCGGGCTCAAGAAGGGTGCCTCTTTAGTACAAGCTTGGAGTAGTTTCCTTAGAATGTTTTCTGGTATGTTAAGAGGAGTACAGGCCGGATCACAATACACTCTGTCCGCCATCATCCCGATTGTTTCATCCACAGGTACGTTGGTAAACAGTGATTCTACGTCCAACGAGGCTCTTATCCCTGTGGCCCGTGTTCCCCGCAGTAAGTCAAGAAATTCCTTTGGAGACTTTAGGCTGAAGGTGCAAGGGACATAAGGAGTCAGCAAGCCGTTGAGTCGCTTTGCCAGTCTGTACGTGGGTGTGGGTATCTGGCTAATGATTGGCCGAAGTGGGTTTCCAGGCTTATGTGTCTTGACATTTCCATACGCGTATCCAGGCTTATATTCCCCAATAATCTTTGGCAGGTGGAGTCCGGATTTCTTGGCGTTTACAGTTTTGATCAATTTGTTGACCTTTGCTTTCAATTCGGCTGTAGTGTCCTTCGTTACCCTTTGGAATTTAGTTTGGTCAGAGAGTATGAGGTTCATTTTCGCCAGATATTCATCTTTTTTAAGAATGATGTCTATTGGCGACTTGTCACCACTCCTGACGACTATCTCCTTGTTCTCACGAAGGCTCTTAGCTGCCGCTTTGAGCTCCGGGGACAGTATGGTGCTTCTGTGTGTATATATATATATATATATATATATATATATATATATATATATATATATATATATATATATATATATATATATATATATATATAATGTCATAACTAGTAGCCAGAACGCACTTCCTGAATTAATATATTTTCTCTAATTTTATTCTAATGAAATGATAAAGCTACCCATTTCATTATGTATGAGGTCAATTTTTTTTGTATTGGAGTTAAAATTAACGTAGATATATGACCGAACCTAACCAACCCTACCTAACCTAACCTAACCTATCTTTATAGGTTTGGTTAGGTTAGGTAGCCGAAAAAGTTAGGTTAGGTTGTCGAAAAACAATTAATTCATGAAAACTTGGCTTATTAGGCAAATCGGGCCTTGCATAGTTGGCAGAGAAGTGCGTTCTGGCTACTAGGTACGACATATATATATATATATATATATATATATATATATATATATATATATATATATATATATATATATATATATATATATATATATATATGTATATATATATATATATATATGTATGTCGTACCTAGTAGCCAGAACGCACTTCTCTGCCTACTATGCAAGGCCCGATTTGCCTAATAAGCCAACTTTTCATGAATTAATTGTTTTTCGACTACCTAACCTAACTTTTTCAGCTACCTAACCTAACCTATAAAGATAGGTTAGGTTAGTTTAGGTAGGGTTGGTTAGGTTCGGTCATATCGGTCATTTCCTGCCCGAAACGCATTGCGTAATAGTGGCTTTAGGCATTGTATGTACTAGCTCTATCTATATATCGATCCATTAATGTAACATTACTTGTATGTATGTACCTTACCTGAATAAACATATTTATTTTATTTATTTTATATATCTACGTTAATTTTAACTTCAATAAAAAAAAATTGACCACATCCATAATGAAATGGGTAGCTTTATCATTTCATAAGAAAAAAAAAATAATAGAGAAAATATATTAATTCAGAAAAACTTGGCTTATTAGGCAAATCGGGCCTTGCATAGTAGGCTGAGAAGTGCATTCTGGCTACTAGGTACGACATATATATATATATATACAGTGGTACCTCGCATAACGATTGCCCCAAAAGACGAATATTTTGGGTAACGAACGGCCCGATCGGCGTCAAATCGTCCCGTATGACGAACGCTGGTTTGAGTAACGTCAACACCACATGGTGGGGTCGCGCTGCTGCTTGCACATTCTTAGACGCCTCCGACGATGCACATAAATTATGTTGTTCTTGTTTAAAGATGCTGATGATGCTGGGATATAAAAGGGTGACTGCTGAGATGTTGCAAAGCATTGACGTTTTTGTAGGAAAAAAGAAATGAAATATCTGATATACAACAAATGTCAAAAACGTTCGTTCGGTGTTCGGCAGGTAGGCTGCTCCATTATAACAATCTTTCTTTGTTAAAAATGTGTTCCATTTGTTTTTTATTTGTCATTTACGTCTCAATAATGGAGAAGCCTACCTTACATACACTGAATAAACCATTATGACATTTTCCTTTCTTCAAATGTGTTCAATATTTATTTTTCATTTGTCTTATAGCAAAAGGTTCGTTCGGTGGTCGGCAGGTAGGCTGCTCCATGTTTCTTACATACAAAAAACGTAAATAATAAAAAATATGAAGAATTTTGAAAACCAGTACAAATGTCAAAAATGTTCGTTCGGTGGTCTACAGGTCGACTGCTCCATGTTTCTTAAAAAAAAAAAAAAAACGAAAAATAAAAGAACTGTTGAAACAATTTGAAAAATGGACAAATGTCATAAAGGTTCGTTCAGTGTTTGTCGGGTAGGCTGCTCCATTATTGAGACGTAAGTGATAAATACAAAACAAATGGAACACATTTGAAACAAAGAAAGATTGTCATAATGGAGCAGCCTACCCAACAAACACTGAACGAACCTTTTGCTATAACGAATATGAAAGACAAGGGCTGCTGGCTGGGTTAGTAGTGCGTGAGCAACCATTTGTAGCACACATGCCTCTGGCTCTCAAACACCTGTCCCACACGGTGTTGAAAGACTGTACTCAGTCAGTGCAATTCAGACCCTATTGTTTGAAGAACATAAGGGTCATAACATTGGTGAAGCTAGGCGCAATAAGGGCTTAACACAGCACCTATGAGGATGATACAGCGAGCGTATCCAGGTGTAGCTCTGAGCCCCACCCTTGCCATCTCTAATGTATATAGATGATACATAGATGAATCGTTTTCTGCGTTCAGTGATGATGCATCTGATACAAGTAGCATAGATGAACAGTGTTAGCGGCTTCCATGGTGGTGGTGTTCATTGATATTTTTAAGAATACCTGAATCTTTTCCTGACTGATGGACACTCTTTGAGGCTAACTGAATCTCTTCCTGACTGATGGACACTCTTTGAGGCTAGCTGAATCTCTTCCTGTGTGGGACCTTACAAAGCGATCTTTTCAAGACTACCTTACAAATTGAGCTTTTCCTATAATCGTTTCAATACTACCTTATGCTTTACAAGCTTGGCTACATACCACCTACAAGTACTAAAGCCAAGGGTGCACGCGAGTGCATTATTTGCAAGCACACAGAACGATGAAACAGGAAACAAAAATCTATCTGTAGCTGGTGCAAGGAGAGCAAAGTCGCGCTGTGTACCATGGACTACTTCGTTGACTATTACGCACCTCCAAAGTACTGAGTGTGTAATACAGTGTGTTACTGTGTAAATAGTATGTGAAACTGTACATATTGTAATATTAGTGCATTTTTACCACGTAATATTGTGACAATAAACATTTATTGTGGACACATTACTGACACATGTATCACAGTTTCATGGAAAATTATGAACATTCTACTGTATACATATTGTAAAGGTCACAAATATGCATCATATACGATAAAAGAAACAAATAAAACCGCATTGGAAATGCATAGGAAAAATATTTGAAAATATATTTGTGGCAACACGCGGTGCTTGAATGGCCTGCGCGACCGTGTCTGGGAGCTTCACACACGGGCGACCAGCCCCTGATGACGTCACAGCGCACCTTGTCCACGCCCTCACAGCCAAAGTAAGTGGAATTTGGTAATTATTTTTACATAGACATGTTCAGGGACGGTAATTTATCATTTTACAAAGAAAAATTATATTTTGGGGAACATTTGATGTCATGCACACTAGGGAAATTTCACAATAAACACAGTGCATCACACTGGTTACATGGGGGACACTCGTTTTGTATGACGTCCGTTTCACATGACGAACATGGAACGGATTAAATTCGTTATAGGAGGTACCACTGTATATATATATATATATATATATATATATATATATATATATATATATATATATATATATATATAAATATATATATATATATAAAATGGCCTCTTTTTTACCGATCTGCCGGTGATAACGACCAGTTTGGGAGATCGGTATCTGGACCCTCATATACCAGTCTGGCGGTCGATATTACCGAAGGTCGGTATTGAGTTTGTTTTGGCATCGGCGGCCCTTCACGTGGCAACAGGCCACCGACCTCCAAGGCCTTGCGGGAGGGATGGGAGGCAGTGATTGATGGAGGGAGGCATTGAGGGGGAGACGCAGGGAGAGTGTTGGGGGTGGTAGTGAGGGTGGTTGGGAGAGTATTGGTGGTTGTAGTGAGGGAGGGAGGGAGGGAGAGGGGTGGTGTTGAGGGAGGCAGGGAGAGTGAGGTGGTGTTGAGGGAGGCAGGGAGAGTGAGGTGGTGTTGAGGGAGGCAGGGAGAGTGAGGTGGTGTTGAGAGAGGCAGGGAGAGTGGTGGTGTTGAGGGAGGTAGGGAGAGGGGTGGTGGTGAGAGGGGTGGTGTTGAGGGAGGCAGGGAGAGGAGTGGTGTTGAGGGAGGCAGGGAGAGTGAGGAGGTGTTGAGAGAGGCAGGGAGAGTGGTGGTGTTGAGGGAGGTAGGGAGAGGGGTGGTGGTGAGGGAGGCAGGGAGAGGGGTGGTGTTGAGGGAGGTAGGGAAAGAGGTGGTGGTGAGGAAGGCGGAGGGCAGAATTGCTGACCAAGGCGATGGTGCCAAACCACTCGCCCCATACTGTATTAAATTTTGTAATCTTAGATGTTAAATATTTATGCCAAAATATGTTAATTTTCGTATATAACTATACATTATTAATCAATAACATGTTTTATAGTTTCCTATTTGTTAATTAAACAAATATAGTTTTATTTATGAATTATGCACAGCTGGCATCTGCGAGCAGGTGCTGACAGATGTCCGGGTAGCCATGCCTTGACCCTGTTATAGTAGCTCCCTCGACCACATTAGTAGCTCCTTCCTCCATCACCTGCTGTTCTCATGTTATGAGGAATGCAGTGAGGGAGGGGATGGAAGATGATGAGGGAGGGGATGGAAGATAATGAGGGAGGGGATGGAAGATGATGAGGGAGGGGATGGAAAATAATGAGGGAGGGGATGGAAGATAATGAGGGAGGGGATGGAAGATAATGAGGGAGGGGATGGAAGATAATGAGGGAGGGGATGGAAGACATTGAGGGAGGGGATGGAAGATAATGAGGAAGGGGATGGAAGACATTGAGGGAGGGGATGGAAGATAATGAGGGAGGGGATGGAAGATAATGAGGGAGGGGATGGAAGATAATGAGGGAGGGGATGGAAGATAATTAGGGAGAGGATGGAAGATAATGAGGGAGGGGATGGAAAATAATGAGGGAGGGGATGGAAGATAATGAGGGAGGGGATGGAAGATAATGAGGGAGGGGATGGAAGATACTGAGGGAGGGGATGGAAGACATTGAGGGAGGGGATGGAAGATAATGAGGGAGGGGATGGAAGATAATGAGGGAGGGGATGGAAGACATTGAGGGAGGGGATGGAAGATAATGAGGGAGGGGATGGAAGATAATGAGGGAGGGGATGGAAGATAATGAGGGAGGTGTTGGATATTTCCAACATCGAATACAGCATTGTTGTATTCTCATTACTTATTATTAACCATACTTAATATTGTAGTAAGTAAAATTAACAACTCGTAGAATTCTCATGTACTAATAATTCATCTGTGCATTAGGCTAGAATTCTCACGTCACCTGACGCCAGTATTGCGTCAGATTTCTTTACAGTAAAACACATTATATTCAATTTGTGTGAGAATTAAATACGATTCTCCATAATTAAAGCATTCTGTATGACAACTGATTGCAGACGAATTGTTCTCTAACTAAAAGCCGAATAGAGCGTTAGAATCATAGCGTCTACCTCACGATAGAGTTAACGTCATCAATGAATGCCATGGGGAGACATTAATTCCTCTCCCTTATATATTTACTATTCTTAAATAGTTAAATAATAATATTTCGTTCCTCTAAATAATAAACCCGTCCAGTCTTTAAAGTTTCAAGCGCGAATGCGAGAAAGATTAATGTTCGTGAAAATAATTTGTGTTATGTATGTCGACTCGGCGTGGGTTGGAGGGACGCCTTCCCCTTCAGTCGGTGAGTCGGTCGGTACGCGGACACGTGCAGAGCCGGAAGGAGGCAGAACTGTACTTACCGTACTCATAAACGACGCCATTGCCCAGCAAATCGGGCAGGTGTTATTCATCCGCAGATGAAAGCCGCCACTGTGAGGCGTGAACGACCTTGCAGATAATATCTTCAACTAGTGCTGGTGTTAAATGAGGGACCCCTAGACTTGGTTCCTGATCACACATGATCAGCCAGCTTGAAGCGCATCAATCCAGGATAGGTTCACCGGAGCCTGGGATGCGAAATTACGGCAATCTTAATACTTATACAGTGCCCACAGCTAAGTACCCTTTATTTGATGCATCATTTACAGGTTTAATAATAGCGGGGTGATTGTTCGTCACGCGGCGAGATAACACCTAATAACAGGTGATTAGAATTCCATCTGTAGATATCAATAATCTTGAATATGAATTGAGTAGTTAAATCAATTGCTACTGGTAGTTATTTATCTTGCAGCTCGAGAGACGAATTCCTCATGCTGTCTTCTCCATGTTAACCGTGCCATTCGTCAGTGTAGCAGACTTGGAGATTAAGAGGACTTCCAGGGTTATCTAAAGGAACCTACTACAAGCTAAGGCTTATTTCTTTTTTTCCATATTCTAGCAATTTGATACATTCAGAATGTTTCAACATAATGTGTGATTTACTGTAACTCATTACTATGCTCATATTCATGTCCTTCTTTATATGAATAATATTATATTCAGCATTATTTATAGGATTAGATTATTATTAATTGAATTAGTGAACGAACCACACTGATTCCTGGACGTACTGACCTCCAGTAATAACCCCCCAATGTAGGCGTTTGAGGTTTGTTTCTTTAATAATACAGCCCATTAATTATTCTTATGATCATACTTTCTAGTCATATCCATAGTCACTGGTTTTCTCTAGAATTTTATCTAATGATCTGAAATTCTCAGTTTCCCTCTTTACTTTAAAAGCGGGTGGTCCTTCGTAATTTAATTTACTATTTTAATTATTAATTAATCAGAATCAAGCCCAAATAACCCACATTATGGTCCTTATTGAACCGGATAGGCATTAAATTTATAATTAAAATATTAACCATTAATAACTAATCCTTGTGTGACATAAGCTAGACTAACTATTTAATTTATTGTGTCAACTAACAGTGTAACACATCAGTTAGTCTAGATCACACTAACATAGCTACCTTATACGTAGCTTTAGTGGGTCATAGCCAATTACCCACAACATTTAGACCTACACTTCATACTGAAGTAGAATCCTTAGGTCACCAAGAGCAACAGCTCATAACCTTATATTAATCACTAGCACCAATTAAGTGTTAACCATTTAGGCTATACCAATGCTTCAATATATTGCTGTCAGCAGATTGTCCATCATAGCCTGAATCCATGTTAAAGTTACTGCTTCACTCAAGTCAGTGGATCATTAACATTTAGGGATCCAGTATACTAATATAAATTACTGATCTCATACTAGTTAATCATTACTAACCCTGATAATATTTTATTCCACAATTAGGAGTACATTTAGGAGTTAGATAATATTTACGGCAGTAGAATACTTGCCAAACACAATTAATTCTTTTGTGTTCATTTAATTTCTTATACACATAATTACACAAGTGTATATTATATAAAATACAAAAAACCCAAAAACACAGCACAATTATTTGCACATTACTGCACCATAAAATAATCTTTGCCAACCTTCATTAGGTAGCAATTTAGGCTGTGATTGTGTTGAATTTGGCACAAGCACAGACTAAATATAGTTGTAGTTTCTCAAGTAGAAATTCTCACGACTAGGCTTGAGCTAGTTAGTGACATATATATTATTCTTTTGTGCTGACCCTATCAAGGGTGGGATTAACCATTTATTGTGTAATTATTTTATTGCATTTTTCTATGTATGTCTTTGAGTGTTACTGTAAGTCTGCTACCCATCCGAGGCTGATTTAGAAGAGCTAAGCTGAGGAACACCTGTAGTGAGACCAAGGTACCACTCAAATCTTAGTTGCTTATTATTAGGTAGGTAGCTAACCTCTAAATGAGGTAAATTACAACCAGCCTCAAGAAATATCAGGCTGTCAATAATTATACCTGCTCTGCATCAAGGAGCAGACACCATAGCTATACCACTAGCTATATAAGCCCTATCAGGCTGTCAATAATTATACCTGCTCTGCATCAAGGAGCAGACTATAGCTATACCACTAGCTACATAAGCCCTATTAGGCTCAGTTTACCGCAAGAATGAATCCTTTAGAAAGGAACGCAAGATTCTTGACAGCTCTTCAAGGTCCTTTAGGAAAACTGCTTATGAAATGTCATTTCTGTGTCGAAACTGACCCAGGTGACGTCTATAGACTAGCAAGTTACATAAAGTACGCCATCCAAAAATATGATTATATCAAGACTGTAATCGAGACCCACAGGAATTTACTCCAAGCCGGTCATACTGTCTCAGACCACTTAAGTCTAACAGAATCTGATCTCGATAACTATGAACATTCTGTTCAAACCAGTTTAGACCGATATAAGGAGGTGCTTGCGAAGCAAGATATTCCCGAGTGGGTGGATCAGATCATTAATAGACCTGTATCCAAGCTAACACTCAGCTCAGATGAAATACTTGAGCTAAATCAAGACGAGGAGAATCCTCTAATCAATGCTGATCACTATACAAGATCAGCAACTGAAGATCAACCTTCATTTTCTAACCTCTCATCTGACACAGCTTCATGTGATGATTTGTTTACAGAGTCTGATCAAATTTCAGACCACTCTTCTCAATGTTCCCTGGATTCTATAAGTTCGATACATAATGCTACTGAATTAACTAGCTTATCACCAGAACCCAGAGAAACAAGTGAAGCTGCAGATGAAACAAGTGAAGCTGCAATGATCAGTGAATCTGAACCAGAAAATGATAAAGCTAATGCTGCAGCAGCAGCCGAAGCTGTAATCAAAGCTGAGGCTAAGCAAGAAGCCTTAAGCAACACAAGTAATGGTCACAATTGCTCACTACAGCCTTCTAAAGTAAGTGCTGACAATGAGAAGACTATTATAAACCTTGTGCACCAATTATTAAATTTATCTTCACCAGAACAATCAGTTAACTCTTTACAAGCCTTTAGTTTTCAGCTTGAGTCACTGATAAATTCTTTCAGTAAAGAGGTGGATCACCCAACTACTGAGTGGATGACTAAAATTATCATCCAAAGAAAATTGTCTGGTGACACACTTAACCCTTAAACTGGGCAACGCGCCTGCAGGCTCACGTCTGGTTTGCGCAACGCTCCTCCGGATATTTGTATTTCTCACGTTCCATTCAAAACTCCCGCGGCTACATGGGGTTCACATCAGCTTCCTCAGGGCTCTTGTAAACAGACGCCATCTTTAAAAAAAATCGTGGTCCACATTCCCGGGTGTGGGAGCCTCAGTAGTGTGTGAGCAACCAAGGCCGGCGCTCGCAGCATGAGCGCACAGCACTGCTGTTCAGCATGTGACCACAGCATCGCCTAATAATGTCAAAATATATATATATAACTTGTATTATTTAGCTATGATAGTGTTATATTAGAGCCTGAGTGTGATAATGACTGGGTACAATGTTCAAATATCAGTGATTCAATGCTGTTCACGATGCTCACAGCGGTAGCCGCAGCATTATTTCGTTCATCAAGGAATCTTCAAATGATTTCTTAGGTTCCTTTTCAAAATAAACGTGTGGTCAATTATTCATTTACAGGAATTAGGGACCAGGATTGTGATAATAGCAGGATTGTGGTTATAATTAGCATTGTGCGTAGTATTGTGGAAGGAGGAATTTTGATGAGGGAGGGAGGGCAAGAATTGAGCTAGCCTCATCGTGTGTGTGTGGCTGCCACTCTTGTTTTGCTCACCATACTAGCTTAGTGGTTCGCTATGGGCAACACATATGTACATGGGTATATATAGTGTAAGAACAGCAACAGGAGAATGTTGAGAGGAGCTATTTTGGTGAGGGAGGTGACGTAATCGTAGCGTCATCTGCTGTGTGATTTTTCATGCAGTGTATAGTGGCCACTGTACTGTTTGGACACAATATCGGCTTACTTGCATAGTTCTGGTAAATAAAACATGTATATAGAACATGTGTAATAAGAACTATAACAATATGGTGGGAGGAGCAATGTTGGAGTGAGGGAGACTGGCTGGGTGTTGCTGCTCTCACTAGAGGTGTTCTGAATGTGTTCATGGCCAAATGCTCCTATTGGCCCATACGAGGCAGCTGCTGTTGGTCCATACGAGGTAGCTGCTGTTGGCCCATACGAGGCAGCTGCTGTTGGCCCATACAAGGCAGCTGCTGTTGGCCCATACGAGGCAGCTGCTATTGGCCCATACGAGACAGCTGCTATTGGCCCATACGAGGCAGCTGCTATTGGCCCATACGAGGCAGCTGCTGTTGGCCCATACGAGGCAGCTGCTATTGGCCCATATGGGGCAGCTGCTATTGGCCCATACGGGGCAGCTGCTATTGGCCCATACGAGGCAGCTGATATTGGCCCATACGAGGCAGCTGCTATTGGCCCATACGAAGCAGCTGCTACGCGGTGTTCTGAATGTGTTGATGGTGAATGTATATAGTGTGTGACAGTGTATAGTGTGTAAATAGATTGTATATATACACAAATTAGCATGATACATAGTAAATATGTGCTGCATATGTGTACACAAGTTTCATGCACGTAACACAGTGTCTACGGACAGTACGGATGTTGTACTGCGATATTATAGTGTACGTGTTCATTATACATTGGATTGCCACATAAAACAATGAAAATGTATTTGGAAAGGTGCGCAAAAAATGAACGAAAATATATTCGCGGCAACTCGCGCGCCCCGCCCCGAGCGCCCCACCGCCCCCGAGAGCTTACGGCACGGGGAATGATGACGTCACGCCCCAACTTCCGGACCCCATAGCAGCCAAAGTAAGTACAATTTCGACTTTTTTTTTACATACCCATACTGAGGGAAGGGTTTTTGACACTTTAAAAAGAAAAAATAATTTTTTCCAGAGAAATTATTTCCTGCGCACTGCGGGGGTGTCACATTTGGAGGCAACGCAGTTAAGGGGTTAATAAATTATATGTATGCCAGAATGGTAATACCCTGTCAATGCAGGATATATTTACAGGTTTGCATAATATGAGCAATCATACCGCAGACCAAGCAATTAATGCTAAATCTGAATGCACCAAAACTGTACCTACATCAGTTTCCTTACCTGAAACTTCTAAAGTGACACTGTCACTAGGTAACAAAGGTGCTAATACTCAATGTGACAACAATCAGTCAAATACTGATTCATCAGTGAGGCCTAAGAGTCCCACAGGTGCTCCTAAGAGACTTAATAGTCCAAAGAGCACTGCTAATAACTCCACAGATGCTCCTAAGAGACCTAATAGTCCAAAGAGCACTCCCAAGAGCCTGTTAATGGTTCCCCAGAGTGCACCAAGTACTCACAAGAGAATAAATAACAAACAAATGCAAACAGCAAAACCATCACAACCTGCAAATACTGTTTTACCTAAACCGGTAACACCTAAACGATCTGTAGGATGGGGAATGTGCTTGTTTTGCAATCAAAAACATTCTCTGTACAAATGTACTAATTATCCTAATAGAGACACAAGAGTCAGACGACTCAAACAGTTACACAAATGTACTAGGTGTCTCAAACCACATAATGTTAACAGCTGTGACACCCCACTGAACACCTGCAATAGGTGTAGAAGGGGTGCACATCATGCTGCACTGTGCAAATTAGTTAGGACTAATTATGTCAATCCTAGAATAGGACGTAGAGAATCTACACCAGTACAGTGCTGCAAGGTGCGAGATGTGTACAGCGTAACTTCCCAAGCATCTCAAGTGGATGCTGCTTTGCCTAACTGCCCAACTTCAAGTGAAAAACAGAGGAACCAAGATCACCATACGTGGACTATTTGATCAAGGTTCCCAGAGAACTTTCATTACTCAAAGGGCAGCAGAGGCACTTAATTTACAACCAATAGGACATGTAAATTTAAACTTGTCAGGGTTCATGATAAATCGAGGAACCCATGAACACTCAGTAGTTCAACCGCTTGTACGACTAGGTAGTCATGCCAAGGCTGTCCAAGCCATTGTTGTAGATCAAATACCTTTAGACTTAAATATTAAGGGTCTGGGGTACACAGCCCACTTCCTGCAGGAACGTGAAATTAATTTGGCTGACAACAAATTAATGTCTGACCGCCTTAACAATGTCGATGTACTAGTAGGAGCCGACTACTATTACCAGTTCATAACTGGACATGTTAAACGATTGGGAATGAATATGCTCCAATCTGCAGGAGGCTACTTACTTACTGGTAAAGTTCTGAATGTGAACAAGCCTAAGCCTGCCAACAATAATAAATTAGCAGTAAATCAATTCTCCAACAGCAAGCTAAAGGGAGAAACGCAGCTGAGTAATAAATTCAGATTGAATGTGGTGCAATTGATACTCGCCGAGATGTTTCATAGCTCTCAGTGAAAACCAATGGTCCGTACTCAAACAAGTACAAGTCACAGCGACCAAACCATTAAATTCACTGCAGACCCAGAATTATTCTCGACAAGTAGTAATTGACCACACTCAGTCTTCCTAGTTAAATTGTAATGTTAGGCTAGAGAATCTAGTACTCCCTAGGAATCAATAATGTTAGGCTAGAGAATCTAGTACTCCCTAGGAATCAATAATGTTAGGCTAGAGAATCTAGCACTCAATGCCACTGGCATTTCCTGAATTTAGTGATAACATTCACTAGGACCACTGGTCCACTATACTTGCGCTTAAAGGTTTGCCAAGAAAACCTTCTTAATACCATGTTTTCTGCACTAAGAATTAGTGATAAATACTTGCATTAATTGTTTGAGTTGTTTTTCTTTCGTTTCTGCTTATTTAGTGTAGGAGCGCAGCACGAACAAACTTGCAAACTTACTAACATGTAAGTGAATTTCCAGAGAACTAATATGTTTAATGCATTACCGTTAAACATTAGCATTGTTAATTAACATGCTTCATGAGCTTAACATAGCTCACCTTAGAATTAACGTAATAATATGAGTGCTCGTTCACCATGCGCACGAGCTTAATATTGCTCGCCATGATAACTGAATGACAAAACTCCACCTCGTTAATTCGAGTTCACTGAACTCACCCTGTTAACTGTTAACGAGCTCCATGTAGCTCACCCTGTCAGCACTGCTGACGAGCTCAATGCAGCTCACCCTGTCAACACTGTTGACGAGTTCCATGCAACTCACCCTGTTAACTGTTAACGAGCTCCATGTAGCTCACCCTGTCAGCACTGCTGAGGAGCTCAATGCAGCTCACCCTGTCAACACTGTTGACGAGTTCCATGCAACTCACCCTGTTAACTGTTAACGAGCTCCATGTAGCTCACCCTGTTAGCACTAGCTAACGAGCTCCATGTAGCTCACCCTGTCGGCACTGCTGACGAGCTCAATGCAGCTCACCCTGTCAACACTGTTGACGAGTTCACTGTAACTCACCCTGTTAGCACTAGCTAACGAGCTCCATGTAGCTCACCCTGTTAGCACTAGCTAACGTGCTCACTGTAGCTCACCCTGTCAACACTGTTGACGAGTTCACTGTAACTCACCCTGTTAGCACTAGCTAACGAGCTCCATGTAGCTCACCCTGTTAGCACTAGCTAACGAGCTCACTGTAGCTCACCCTGTCAACACTGTTGACGAGTTCACTGCAACTCACCCTGTTAGCACTAGCTAACGAGCTCACTGTAGCTCACCCTGTCAACACTGTTGACGAGTTCCCTGTAACTCAACCTGTCAGCACTGCTGACGAGCTCACTGTAGCTCACCATGTTCACGAGTTCAATATAGCTCGACCTGTTAATGAGTTCAATACTGCTCACAATGTTAATTCGAGTACATTTTTGCTCACAATTAACTTAGTCCCTTACTTAGGTAGGTTAGAAATTCAAACCATTTATTTAGGTAGGTTTAGGGACTTTAGTAGTGTCAACTGAGTACTAGTCTAATCTGTACTCACCATTAATTACAGTTGACTATACTTATAGAGACTGATTTAATAAACTCAAATTCATGTAAAGGTGATTTCGTACTAACTAGTTTACAGTGTCAAGCCTATGAGCTGCCATTTAATTAGCTCATAAGTCAGAATGACTAGGCTACTAATCTCACTGTCGACTCAGAATTTTCCTTGATTTTAATGAATAAACTTTTCAGTTCTCTACTTTTCTATTATTTTAGCTAGTTAGCAAATTAGTTGTATCATCAGTCAGCATGACTACTGCACGACAGTGCACATTAAATTCAACTTCCTCATTTGAATTTGAGGTGATCGTGATGCTGCGTGATGTTATTGTCTAGTAACCCAATAGTTACAAGTCACAGCGACCCTAGACAGTGACCTTACTGTAGTGTCATAGTCTCCTTGATCTTAAATGACTAATAACACTTTACTGTATAATTATACAATAGTGTTATCAGTTCTTAGGAACTTATTCTGAGTTTACCTACGATTCAGCAGCTACGTAATACACCATTACATGTCACTGCGACCCTAGTTGTTGAGTTTATTGTGAGCTTTAGAGTGTTCCTGATTACCGATAACTTAATCATTTAATGTTTCATTATTTCATGCATGTTTCCACTAAGGGAAACTGCAAGCCTATTACAACTCTGAAGAAGAGTAATTTCCTTCACATCCCACTGAGAAAACTGTGATGATACTACGATGTGATATCACGTAACGAAACATTACACGTCACTATGACCCAGGATATCGCATCACTGTAGATTCTGTTAGTTTAAATTGGGAGAGTTAAATTGTATAAACATTGTGTAGGCTACAAACAACATGTTTCAGTTGACATGTAAATAGCAAGACTCAAATTCTTGTAAGTCCTTGATAAATCCGGGACGTTCGTTATGTGTGTACTAACATACTAACATACTAACCTACTAATGTATTAATCTTAATATCACTTCGGGATAGGTCAGTACAACACAGTACACTGCGACCCTGGGAATCCCCCCCTGGAGTTATGTTGGATATTTCCAACATCGAATACAGCATTGTTGTATTCTCATTACTTATTACTAACCATACTTAATATTGTAGTAAGTAAAATTAACAACTCGTAGAATTCTCATGTACTAATAATTCATCTGTGCATTAGGCTAGAATTCTCACGTCACCTGACGCCAGTATTGCGTCAGATTTCTTTACAGTAAAACACATTATATTCAATTTGTGTGAGAATTAAATACGATTCTCCATAATTAAAGCATTCTGTATGACAACTGATTGCAGACGAATTGTTCTCTAACTAAAAGCCGAATAGAGCGTTAGAATCATAGCGTCTACCTCACGATAGAGTTAACGTCATCAATGAATGCCATGGGGAGACATTAATTCCTCTCCCTTATATATTTACTATTCTTAAATAGTTAAATAATAATATTTCGTTCCTCTAAATAATAAACCCGTCCAGTCTTTAAAGTTTCAAGCGCGAATGCGAGAAAGATTAATGTTCATGAAAATAATTTGTGTTATGAACGTCGACTCGGCGTGGGTTGGAGGGACGCCTTCCCCTTCAGTCGGTGAGTCGGTCGGTACGCGGACACGTGCAGAGCCGGAAGGAGGCAGAACTGTACTTACCGTACTCATAAACGACGCCATTGCCCAGCAAATCGGGCAGGTGTTATTCATCCGCAGATGAAAGCCGCCACTGTGAGGCGTGAACGACCTTGCAGATAATATCTTCAACTAGTGCTGGTGTTAAATGAGGGACCCCTAGACTTGGTTCCTGACCACACGTGATCAGCCAGCTTGAAGCGCATCAATCCAGGATAGGTTCACCGGAGCCTGGGATGCGAAATTACGGCAATCTTAATACTTATACAGTGCCCACAGCTAAGTACCCTTTATTTGATGCATCATTTACAGGTTTAATAATAGCGGGGTGATTGTTCGTCACGCGGCGAGATAACACCTAATAACAGGTGATTAGAATTCCATCTGTAGATATCAATATTCTTGAATATGAATTGAGTAGTTAAATCAATTGCTACTGGTAGTTATTTATCTTGCAGCTCGAGAGACGAATTCCTCATGCTGTCTTCTCCATGTTAACCGTGCCATTCGTCAGTGTAGCAGACTTGGAGATTAAGAGGACTTCCAGGGTTATCTAAAGGAACCTACTACAAGCTAAGGCTTATTTCTTTTTTTCCATATTCTAGCAATTTGATACATTCAGAATGTTTCAACATAATGTGTGATTTACTGTAACTCATTACTATGCTCATATTCATGTCCTTCTTTATATGAATAATATTATATTCAGCATTATTTATAGGATTAGATTATTATTAATTGAATTAGTGAACGAACCACACTGATTCCTGGACGTACTGACCTCCAGTAATAACCCCCCAATGTAGGTGTTTGAGGTTTGTTTCTTTAATAATACAGCCCATTAATTATTCTTATGATCATACTTTCTAGTCATATCCATAGTCACTGGTTTTCTCTAGAATTTTATCTAATGATCTGAAATTCTCAGTTTCCCTCTTTACTTTAAAAGCGGGTGGTCCTTCGTAATTTAATTTACTATTTTAATTATTAATTAATCAGAATCAAGCCCAAATAACCCACAGGAGGGGATGGAAGATAAAGAGGGAGGGGATGGAAGATAATGAGGGAGGGGATGGAAAATAATGAGGGAGGGGATGGAAGATAATGAGGGAGGGGATGGAAGACATTGAGGGAGGGGATGGAAGATAATGAGGGAGGGGATGGAAGATAATGAGGGAGGGGATGGAAGACATTGAGGGAGGGGATGGAAGATAATGAGGGAGGGGATGGAAGATAATGAGGGAGGGGATGGAAGATAATGAGGGAGGGGATGGAAGATAATGAGGGAGGGGATGGAAGATAATGAGGGAGGGGATGGAAGACATTGAGGGAGGGGAGGGAAGGAGGTGTTTGGTTTATATGGTTCACTTGTTGTGTGGTCCACTTGTTATACAGTATAAAGTATATCCTACCTGAATGTTACTTGAAAATTTACCGACATCTTAACTTCGGAAATACCAGAACTCCGGAAATAACAACCAGGGTACAGCCCCATATAGGCCGTTAAATTGAGTGGATACTGTGTATATGTATGTATATGTATGTGTATATAATATATATATATATATATATATATATATATATATATATATATATATATATATATATATATATATATATATATATATATATATATATATAAGGCACAACTCTCCTAAACACGAGAGTGAAGTATACAACTTTAGAACACTTTCCCACCAGGAGACTCGAACCCTAGCCAGCACAGAAGCCTTCCAGCAACTGGCATAACAGGTACGCCTTAACCCACTCCACCACCTGCTCAGACCCTTAAAAGAGATGGTAATTTTGGAGTATTTATACACTCCAAAGACCACCATCTCCCAAGAGCACTAGAGCAAGTGAGGGGTAATTTTTACGTTTTTTCATCAAGTCCCTGTTAATATGGGAGAACACTGTGTCTATGCTTAAGGCACAACTCTCCTAAACACGAGAGTGAAGTATACAACTTTAGAACACTTTCCCACCAGGAGACTCGAACCCTAGCCAGCACAGAAGCCTTCCAGCAACTGGCATAACAGGTACGCCTTAACCCACTCCACCACCTGCTCAGACCCTTAAAAGAGATGGTAATTTTGGAGTATTTATACACTCCAAAGACCACCATCTCCCAAGAGCACTAGAGCAAGTGAGGGGTCATTTTTACGTTTTTTCATCAAGTCCCTGTTAATATGGGAGAACACTGTGTCTATGCTTAAGGCACAACTCTCCTAAACACGAGAGTGAAGTATACAACTTTAGAACACTTTCCCACCAGGAGACTCGAACCCTAGCCAGCACAGAAGCCTTCCAGCAACTGGCATAACAGGTACGCCTTAACCCACTCCACCACCTGCTCAGACCCTTAAAAGAGATGGTAATTTCGGAGTATTTATACACTCCAAAGACCACCATCTCCCAAGAGCACTAGAGCAAGTGAGGGGTTATTTTTACGTTTTTTCATCAAGTCCCTGTTAATATGGGAGAACACTGTGTCTATGCTTAAGGCACAACTCGGATAGGCCCGCGGATACACGGGGTTCACCACACCTTCATCAGGGCTCTTGTAAACAGACGCATTTAAAAAAAAAATCGTGGGCCAAACTCCCTGGTGTTAGGGGCCTCAGTATTAAGTGAGCAACCAAGCTTGACGCACGCAGCATGGGCTAACAGCACTGCTGTTCAGCTTGTGACCACAGCATCGCCTAAAAATGCCAAAATATACTTGTTCATGCTATTATGTAGCGATGATATTATTACAGAAGACCCCTGACTGTGATAAAACTAACCAGGGTTCTGATAATAGCAGGATTGTGATGATATTTAGCGCTGTGCGCCATGGAGGGAGGAGTAATGCTGTGGGAGGGAGGGTGATGGCGATGTCTTCTGACTGTTTGTGGCCACCTTTTATTGACTGCACTCAGCATACCAGCTTAGTGGTTTGCTATGGTGAACACAAATGTAGATACTTATATATAACGTGTGTATAGAGGGTATAAACAGCAAGAGAAGGTTTGGAGCCGCCATTTTGGTGAGGGCTGTGGCGTCATCTGCACGACGCCACCGTGCAGACGACGGTGTTGTTTACTGGTTACTACGATGGTCTTTGGGCACCATACCAGTTTATTTGTACAAGTATGGTGAATAAAACGGGTAGATATTTATATATAATGTGTGTATATAGCATAATAACACCACACAGTATTGTTGGAGGAGAAATATTAGTGCGTCTGGCCTTGAGGGCGGCAGCCATCAGCTGACTGTGTGAGGTCCTACGTCTCTGTGCCTTTACTCTGATACAAGCTTAGATGTACAGTTATGGTGAACAAAACATGTAAATACTTATATATAACATCTGTATATAAGATATATAGCGTAATAACACCACACAGTATTGTTGGAGGAGAAATATTAGTGCGTCTGGCTTTGAGGACGGCAGCCATCAGTTGACTGTGTGAGGTCCTACATCTGTGCCTTTACTCACCATACAAGCTTAGATGTACAGTTATGGTGAACAAACATGTAGATACTTCTATATAATGTCTGTATATAGTGAATTATAGCAAAAACATTATTGTGGAAGGAGAATGTGGGTGAGTCAGATGACTGGAGGGAGGGCGGGAGTGGCTGGCTGGTACACGGCGGTCACTCCTCGTTACTTTTTTGACTCATAATAGCTACTTAGTGGTTCGTTATAGTGAACAAAACATGCAGATACTTATATATAACCTGTGCTTATAGTGTAATAACCGACAAAGTATTTGTTCACTGATTGATGAACATAATTGAATCAACAATATGCACACCATATATTTGAGTACAGCAATGATTCACTCATTTTATTATATAAATATATCAAACTACACACTATTGAATAATATTACAGCAAAAAAACTATGAAAAATCAATCAGAGACATTGAAATAATTTGGTAATTATCTCTTTATGGCAACTCCGGCCTGACAGCTGGCGAGCAACAGACCGCCTGGGACGCATGCTGAGTCAGCGCCTATAATTTGCCAGACTTCCCCGCCCTATAGCGGGCAATATATGTCACTTACGATTTTTTTTATTATTTTTCCCGTGATCAGTGAACTCAAATTAACAGGTTAGGAAGAAAAAATAATTTTTTTTTTTTTTTTAAAATGACATGCGCCTGTGGGGATGAGGGGATATTAAACCCCGAGCATGTTAAGGGTTAATTAGCCTCTATGAAACTTCTAATATTATCAAGAAGTATTATATATTATTAGTGACCTCGCAAAATTAACTCCATAAAATTCGTGGATAATCTCTCGTGAAATTAACACCACGAAATCCGTGAACAATCTCGCGAGGACACAGCCACTAATTTGGCTGGCTTCAATATAAGCGCTGTCATTTCACGGAATAATAAATCACCAGAATTGTGGATGACTATAAAACCGCTGAATAGGCTGAACTGAGCTGAGGGGCTCGTGAACTCACTCGAGGGAGGCTACGCCGCCGGTCTTTGACTGGCATTGTTTAAATCACACTAGTACCAGTGTATTTAATGAATCCACTGGTTAACTGGTTCATCCGGTACAAAGATGACCAAATAATCATCATCTGGCTCGTTGATGACCATATAATCTGTCATCCGGTTCGAAGATGACCAAATAATGTGGGAACCAACCTGTGAGATTTATATTAATTTAATTTATATGAATTTATATAGAATTTATATTTACGTTAATTTATATTTTTCGATAGCAATTTGTATGATGTTCAGTGGACTGTATTTCTGCAGTAATCTCACAAATCGATCCATACACATTAGGGGGGGGTTATATTGAATTTATATATTTGCAACCTATCAAACTACAGTATTAAACTACATATATTAGTATACATTGAGGAGGTTCCTTATCTTATTGTACAACAGGCTTAGTCCAGCAGGTATAACTGGGATGTAGACACCAAATTATCCTTGTGTGAGGCAGCTTCCATCACCCAGTAACTGATATACCAAGCTTGCTTCCTCTTCTTGTTCCTGTCAAAGGACGCTAGCTGTAATGCCAGAATCCTAATATATGACAGCTATATCAGAGAAAACACTGTATATTATATATGATAAGGACCAAGACTTAATTACCTTTAGTATGAGGTGAGTTCGCATTCTAACCGGTTTGCCCAATATCTACCTAACATTAATGGCCAAAAATGATTAGATAAAAGGGTTTCAGTAGAACACTTCCCTTTATTATGTTGACAGCGTGTGACCACTACCCTGTTCTCCTTCACACTTCGTCCAAGAGAAATGATAGGAGCCGAATTTGCTCCCTGCACCTCTGGTCTTATCAACAGTGGCTGACCTCTCCATCCTCACTTTGTAGAGATGTCAGTAATTGATAGAAGGGTCACATTTACTCTATTTTGATATTGATAATTAAGTTGATTCATATGTGATGTTTTTATGATGGTAAAAGTCCAAAGACTAATGTATTTAAGAATAATTCCCAACAAATAGCTGGTGAATTTATAATAGTATGTGGCAATGATATCCCATTTTCTATTGGCAGAAAATTCCACTACAAGCTACATTTTCTATGGGTTAACTTGTGTATACAACACAGCAGCAATATTATCTGCAATTGCATGTAATATTATTAAATGTTGTTGAATTTTCCGACACTGCTAGCCAGGTTGTTGTTGTTAAAGATTTGCTACCTGGAACAAAAAGTTCCAAGTAGCACGGGCTATGGCTAGCCAGGGATTTGGTTCTTTTCCAGCTCGCCGGGTTCGGGTTCTTGGTGAACTGGAGGAAATCCCATTTGGTTCCCTCTCAGGTTCGGACATGGCTGGGTCTTGTGTGGGACTCTAGGACCGCTTCCTTGTCTCTCCCTCTGGAGTCTCTCCTGCGGCTGTGGTCCTGCTTGCGCCTGTTTCTGGGACGCTCCCGGGTCACCCGACGGTTGCTCGAGGGTCTGTGCGGGAGCCTGAACTTTGCAATGTTAGTCTACCCGCCAGGTTGGGTTGACTTTGTCGGCTGTTCTGGTTTCTTTGGGGACATCCCTTCTGCCTCTCTCGTGATCGCAGGGTTCGGACCCCGGGGGCCTTGCGTCGGCTTGACTACGGCCTAAGCCGGCTGCGTCGCCAGCTTCCTCTTCGTGTTTTTCGGGGTTCAGTGCCTTGGCGCCTACCCGAGCTCTCGCTCGATGTGTTCACGGACGCGTCGTCTCTCGGCTGGGACTTTGTGACCGGTGCTCCCAGACCGGCCAGGTACAGTGGGGTCCGTCTTTCCGTCGAGCCCACAGCACAGTGTGGAAGTTTGCGGCAATGTGGTTTGCTCTTCAGAGGGTTCGGGTCACACGCGGATCAATGATCTGGCTCCATTCAGACTGCTCCTCGGTTCATTGTCTTAACCAGGGGGGTTCGATGCGGTCCTTGGCTCTTTGGCGGTGGTCGCTTCGGGTGACTCATCTGCTGAGTTCTCGGGGTTTGGCTCTCCTGGCAGTTCATGTGCGGGAAGTATTCGATGTCTTGGCCGATGGCCTGTCCCATTTCTTTCCCCTCTCCACAGAATGGGCAGTCGACGCCGACTCCTTCAGTTGACTTTGCCGGACGTTCGGTCGCTCCGAGGTAGACCTCTTCATGTTGGCGTAGTTGCGGTGCCTTTCCCTGTATGTGGCGCCCTTCCCCGACTGCGAGGCCATCGGGGTCGATGCCTTTCGGCTGGACTGGTTGAGGTGGGGTTTCTTGTACTTCTTTCCCCTGGTTCAGCTGTTGCTCCAGGTCCTGATTCGCTTGGAGACTTATCAGGGGAGAGTTGTCCTCTTGGCCCCATGGTGGCCGGCCCAGCCATGGTTTCAGGCGCTGCTTGCTCGGTGTCTGAACCCGGAGGTTTTCCTGCTACTCCACCTTTTCCAGCAGATCGGACCGGAACGTTATGGGGCTGGTTCGATCTTCTCGAGTATTCACGTATGGTATTTCTGGGGGGAGCCCCTACGGCTCCCCGGAGCTATCCATGGCTGATATGGATACCCTAACTATTTTGCATCAGTCGATGTGGGTGGAGTTCTAGGCCTACCGGGGACCACGAGCCAGAACCTGGCCCCCTCAGAGAGGCACGGGGAGCAATGGCCCATAGAAATGCACATGTGATTTGGAGCATTCTATATCTGCCATCAACCGGGACAGGCACCCAGAAAGGTAAGCACCACAAAACAAACCCCTATTCTGGTTAACAACAAAAATCGACAAACGAGTGGACAGAACTCCCCAGGAAAAGGAACTAACAAGCATGACGTCACACGAGCCACGCCTCATGTCTGTGCAGCTCCCCCCTCCCCGGGAAGGGGAAGGGGGAGCCCCAGACCCCAGCGCCGGCGATCCCCGCCTCAGTTCCTCGGCTGATGGGATAATGCACGGTCGTGTGGCTCCAGCTCCGGTCTTGTATCAGTGCTGTGACTTGTTTGCAGTGCTGCTCTTACGGTGGTCGTGTGAGCTGGGAGTAGTATTCTCAGGTACTCGGCTGCATGTGCTTAGGGTCACCTTCCCTGAGTGCCCTAGTAAGGTCAGATGTATACCTAGATGTATATCAGCCAAGAACGCTCCGGGGAGCCTCCAGGTCTCACCCAGAAAATGGCGATTCATTACATTCAACGCTGGTTTTTTGTGTTGTAGTATATGACAGGTAGTCTGTTCATGCGGTTTTTCCATGCTCTGGGGTTGGCAGATTTCCCAACAATTGCGCACTTTGTTAGGTGACTGCCATCTGCGTTACCGCACAATAATGCTGAAATTCTTTCCTTGCTTCCCTGGTGACCAAGAATACTCTCCTCAAGCCTAGCGGCCAAAGTGTTTCTTTGAAGGCATTTCCAGTTAAAGCCTGTTTCATCTGCATTGTACACTTGAAACCAGCTTAGATTATTAGATATCATGTGCTGAGAAAGTTTATGCTTAAATGCATTAACACTTCCAACATCTGCACTTAATGCTTTGCCATAAATTTAATTAATTAATTAATTAATTTATTTATATATATACAAGAAGGTACATTGGGATTGTGAGGATACATAGCATAGTAATTACATTCTTGTAAAGCCACTAGTATGCGCAGCGTTTCGGGCAGGTCAAATTGTTAATGAAGCCATGCCTGTCTTTAAATAGACATACCAACCCAGTGCTAGCCATGAAATTGTCCATGTTTAACTTTTCAGCAAGTCTTACAGCTGCATTTCTAATAGAATCAACTGAAACAGGAATTCCTTTCGCACGATGCTGTGTAAACCATTTGAATACAGAAGAGTCCAAATCCGTATACTTAGCATGCTTCAATGTTTTCCTGTTGCCTATTGCATGAGTTTGACTTTGAGCAATGAATTTCCTAATATTATCCTTCTGCTTTTTTATTTAAAAAACTGTAGCTTTACCGATGTTGAATTCTTGGGCGAGACGGGTGATAAAGTATCCACGCTCTGCTTTCTCTATCAAATGAATTTTCTGATAAATTGACAAATATTTTCTCTTTCATTTTGAACCTTGAACACCATGATTGCTGCTCTGAAACATCTTGAGAGCTTAGAAGAGTTCAAACAGTAAAAATTGTTCAAAATTATCCTTCGCATGCGAACCACAAGTTTTTACACTAGGAGGAGGGGGAAACAAATGGTGCCAGTCACCTCACCAAGGCCTAACGTTGACACAACCTGTGCTTGTATTATAGGCCTACTCAAAATTTAATCTAAATAGACTTACAAATTGTCTTGTTTAAAATATTATTGTTGTTATAATTAGTAAAATATTGTTTTAAAGTTTTATGCATTTTGTACAGTACTGTATTAAGACTTAATGTATTACATAGGCTGTAAGAGGAAGGTAGGGATCCAGGATGCCCCCCCCCCCAACCAATGACTCCAGGAGCGACACACTGCTACCCGGCCACACAATGCCAAGTTAGCTGTTGTTTTCTAAACCCCAATTGTCTTAAAAATTCTGTGAAAAGGAAATGTCTTCCAAGCTTGAATGTAGGCAGTAAGAGAGGTTGAGAGCCAGTGAAGGAGGGAGAGAGACAGTAAGGGAGGTTGAACCAGTGAAGGAGAGAGACAGTAAGGGAGGTTGAGCCAGTGAGGGAGAGAGAGACAGTAAGGGAGGATGAGCCAGTGAGGGAGAGAGAGAAAGTAAGGGAGGTTGAGCCAGTGAGAGACAGTAAGGGAGGTTTAGCCAGTGAGGGAGGAAGAGACAGTAAGGGAGGTTGAGCCAGTGAGGGAGAGAGAGACAGTAAGAGAGGTTGAGCCAGTGAGGGAGGGAGAGAGACAGTAAGGGAGGTTGAGAGCCAGTGAAGGAGGGAGAGAGACAGTAAGGGAGGTTGAGAGCCAGTGAAGGAGGGAGAGAGACAGTAAGGGAGGTTGAACCAGTGAGGGAGGAAGAGACAGTAAGGGAGGTTGAGCCAGTGAGGGAGAGAGAGACAGTAAGGAAGGTTGAGCCAGAGAGGGAGGGAGGGAGAGAGACAGTAAGGAAGGTTGAGCCAGAGAGGGAGGGAGAGAGACAGTAAGGGAGGTTGAGCCAGTGAAAGAGGGAGAGTGACAGAAAGGGAGGTTGAACCAGTGAGGGAGGGAGAGAGACAGTAAGGGAGGTTGAGCCAGTGAAGGAGGCAAAGACAGTAAGGGAGGTTGAATCAGTGAGGGAGGGAGAGAGACAGTAAGGAAGGTTGAGCCAGGGAGGGAGGGAGAGAGACAGTAAGGGAGGTTGAATCAGTGAGGGAGGGAGAGAGACAGTAAGGGAGGTTGAGCCAGTGAGGGAGGGAGAGAGACAGTAAGGAAGGTTGAGCCAGGGAGGGAGGGAGGGAGGGAGAGAGACAGTAAGGGAGGTTGAGCCAACAAGGGAGGGAGAGAAACAGTAAGGGAGATTGAGCCAGTGAGGGAGAGAGAGACAGTAAGGAAGGTTGAGCCAGTGAAGGAGGCAAGAGACAGTAAGGGAGGTTGAGCCAGTGAAGGAAGCAAAGACAGTAAGGGAGGTTGAATCAGTGAGGGAGGGAGAGAGACAGTAAGGAAGGTTGAGCCAGAGAGGGAGGGAGGGAGAGAGAAAGTAAGGGAGGTTGAGCCAGTGAGGGATGGAGAGAGACAGTAAGGGAGATTGAGCCAGTGAGGGAGGGAGAGAGACAGTAAGGGAGGTTGAGCCAGTGAAGGAGGCAAGAGACAGTAAGTGAGGTTGAGCCAGTGAAGGAGGCAAGAGACAGTAAGTGAGGTTGAGCCAGTGAAGGAGGCAAGAGACAGTAAGTGAGGTTGAGCCAGTGAAGGAGGCAAGTGACAGTAAGGGAGGTTGAGCCAGTGAAGGAGGCAGAGACAGTAAGTGAGGTTGAGCCAGTGAAGGAGGCAAGAGACAGTAAGGGAGGTTGAGCCAGTGAAGGAGGCAAGAGACAGTAAGTGAGGTTGAGCCAGTGAAGGAGGCAAGTGACAGTAAGGGAGGTTGAGCCAGTGAAGGAGGCAGAGACAGTAAGTGAGGTTGAGCCAGTGAAGGAGGCAAGAGACAGTAAGTGAGGTTGAGCCAGTGAAGGAGGCAAGTGACAGTAAGGGAGGTTGAGCCAGTGAAGGAGGCAGAGACAGTAAGTGAGGTTGAGCCAGTGAAGGAGGCAAGAGACAGTAAGGGAGGTTGAGCCAGTGAAGGAGGCAAGAGACAGTAAGTGAGGTTGAGCCAGTGAAGGAGGCAAGAGACAGTAAGTGAGGTTGAGCCAGTGAAGGAGGCAAGAGACAGTAAGTGAGGTTGAGCCAGTGAAGGAGGCAAGAGACAGTAAGTGAGGTTGAGCCAGTGAAGGAGGCAAGAGACAGTAAGTGAGGTTGAGCCAGTGAAGGAGGCAGAGACAGTAAGTGAGGTTGAGCCAGTGAAGGAGGCAAGAGACAGTAAGGGAGGTTGAGCCAGTGAAGGAGGGAGAAAGACAGTAAGGGAGGTTGAGCAAGTGAACCAGATCCTCAGGGTGAGGTTCCTGGGGCGGGGAAGGGGTTGTCTTGGGGCCTTGGGTCCCTGTTGGACCGGAGGCCTTGGGCCCCGTTGGACCGGAGGCCTTCGGCCCCGTTGGACCGGAGGCCTTCGGCCCCGTTGGACCGGAGGCCTTCGGCCCCGTTGGACCGGAAGCCTTCGGTCCCGTTGGACCGGGGGCCTTGGGCATAGTTGTATCGGGGGTCACACCCTGTCACTTGGTGTTACAGGGTTTGGGGTTCTCTTTTGCTCCCCATTTGTATGAGTTGGATTTGGCCTCTACCCCTCCCTGGGTTCAGTTCAGTGACCCCCAGACAGTTCTTCGGTTTCGTCTTTCCAGAGGTTTCTGGCTTCCCGAGTCCAGTCCCAGTGGGTGCGGGATGCCCTTGCGACTTACCTCCTATATGACCCGGATTTTGATTTCATGATGGATCTGCGTTCCTTCGTGCATGGATCTTCGTGTCCTTTCTGGGTTCGTTACGAAGTTCCAGAGTCAACCTGGTTAGCAGACTGCCCTTTCTTCTCTTTGGAAGCGTGGTATACATTCTGTCAGTCCCGAACGCTTGAGTGGCGGGAGACTCAGACGGCGTTGCAGGTTTTCCTGGGGGGCGCATTTGAGCATCTCAGTGAGTGCTTGTTCATCCCTGCCCTTCCTCGGGATGTTAGTGTGATGCAGCTTCACTTGCAGGTTCCTTCCCTTTTAGCTGCATTAGTTGCAGTGGACTTGCGTACCCGGGGGCCTGCTGGCTTTGGCCCTGTGGTTCTTCTCCCTCCTTGAGCTGTCTTCGGACTAGCTTGCAGTGAATGTGGAGGAGCTTGGGGCTGCCTCTCGGTATGGTGCGTTGCCTTCGGTGGCGCGTGCATCGTCTGCGCTGTTGAAGCTGTTCGTGCCACTCCTGTGTGATGTGATTTCACGGTTTTTTGCTACTCAACTTACGTGTTGGCAGACAGTGCTCGCTTCTTCCTTGGAATCCGCTTGGGCCCTGGCTCTTAGATTGTCTTCATCCTTTTGTCTGTTACTGTTTGCAGAGTCTGTGGTGATGCAGTATCTGTAGGCGGCTTCGGCTAGTTACCGTCCTATGTTGGAATTGTCAGTCCTCCAGGGGCTCGTGGGAGGCCGTCCCGGCGGGGTCGAGCCAGGGCTCGGGTTTTTTTTTCTCATCTCTTTTTTCTCTCACCGCGGCCTGCGGTGGCGTTGGGTGGCTCCTCCTCCTTCGGGGGGCTTGGGGCAGGCCTCTTCTCCTGCGCTCTGTCAAGTCGTCTTGGAATGAATTGGCTTGGGCGTGGTTGAAATGTCCTCGTCCCTCAGGTGGATCTTCTGCCTGATTCTGGTACCGAAAAGGGACCGCGTGGACCTCCGGTTCATTCTGGACTTGTCTCGTCTGAACTCTTGGGTTTATTGCCCCTCCTTTCGGATGACTACTTTGTCCCAGGTCCGTCTTCTCTTGGAGCCGGGCGCTTGGATGGTGTCCCTGGACCTCCAGGGTGCATATTCGCACGTTCCAATTCATCCGTGGTTCAGGGACTGGCTCGGTTATGTGGTGGGACGTCAAGGTTACTGCTTTCGTTGCCTTCCATTCTGCTTGAATCTGGCGTCTTGTGTGTTCACTCGATTTACTCGGGTCGTGGTGGCCCGCCTGCGTCTGTTATGCGTTTGGGTTCTGGCTTACCTCGACGACTGGCTGGTTTGGGTTCCCAGACTGTAATTACCTAAGTGTAATTACCTAAGTGTAGTTACAGGATGAGAGCTACGCTCGTGGTGTCCCGTCTTCCAAGCAGTCTTTGTCATATAACGCTTTGAAATTACTGACGGTCTTGGCCTCCACCACCTTCTCACCTAACTTGTTCCAACCGTCTACCACTGTTTGCAAAAGTGAATTTTCTTATATTTCTTCGGCATCTGTGTTTAGCTAGTTTAAATCTATGACCTCTTGTTCTTAAGTTCCAGGTCTCAGGAAATCTTCCCTATCGATTTTATCAATTCCTGTTACTATTTTGTATGTAGTGATCATATCACCTCTTTTTCTTCTGTCTTCTAGTTTTGGCATATTTAATGCCTCTAACCTCTCCTTGTAGCTCTTGCCCTTCAGTTCTGGGAGCCACTTAGTAGCATGTCTTTGCACCTTTTCCAGTTTGCTTGATGTGCTTCTTAAGATATGGACACCTGTGAGCGTGTCTGCTCGCCAGGGATTTGGTTCTTTCCCGGCTCGCCAACTTCAGGTTCTTGGTGACTGGTGGAAGTCCCATCTGGTTCCCTCTCAGGTTCTGTCTTGGCTGGATCTTGTGTGGGAAACTCAGGCTACTCCCTTGTCTCTTCCTCCGGTGGCTCTGCTTCGTCTGCATTCCAGCCTCTGTCTGTCTGTGAGGGGCTCCCGGGTAACGCGGCAGTTGCTCAAGGGTTTGTGCAGGAGCCTGAACCTTTCCATGATGGTCTATCTGCCGGGTCGGGTGTGGCTTCGCCGGCTGTTCAGGTTCCTTCGGGGATGTCCCTTCCACCTCTCTTACAACCGCTGGGTTTGGCCATTGGGGGCCTTGTGTCGGTTGCTGCATCGCTGGCTTCCTCTTCGGGTTTTTCGGGGTTCGGTGCCTTGGCACCTACGTGAGCCCTCACTCGATGTTGGCACGGATGCGTCGTGTCTTGGCTAAATCTCCTGTTGTGAGACTGACTCAGATAATATGGAGAACCAAAGCATGTATATATTACAGGCCTCAGGGGTGCGGCATAGTCTTCCTATCATGGTATCATCTTTTGATCATATCTTACAGGTCTCAGGGTCAGAAAGGTGTCACTGGTTCAACAGAAAGCATGGCGGAAACAGAGAGGATGACTGTCAAAAGCAAGGCAGAAAGCATGGATGACACGAGCTCTTCGAACATGCATATGACGAGTGCAGGCTCAATGGGTTGATTCATAACGCACCACACCATAGACCTACAGGGGAGTTAGCAGGGTTTTAATTTAACTAACCAAGCAGGACACCCAAGTATACCACTTGGGATGCTTGCCGAAAGAACAGACACCAAGTGCAGCCTTAGTATCCACTCAATTTAATGGCCTATATGGGGCTGTACCCAGGTCGTTAAATGCGGGGCTCCGGTATTTTCGAAGTTGTTAAGTGTCGGTAATATTTCAAGTAATATTCAGGTAAGATATATTTTGTACAGACAGCCACTTGGTCCACCACTCTAGTGCCTTTTACCCTGTGACATCACAGATTCATGGCACATTGTTTTGATTTGTCATGAGGCTTGAGTGTTCATTCTGTGACTTTGTTGGACATATCTGAGCAGTCAAGGAACAACCGTGTACCATGTTGGCTCCAAATGAACTCATTGTATCAGGGATGGCTGCCTGGTGGGTGGATGGGCAGGCAGAGTGGGCAAGCGGGCAGAGAGGGAGAGGCTGGGAGGTATGCAGGGAGGGAGAGGCTGGGAGGTTGGCAGGGTGGGAGGGAGAGGATAGAGATGGATGGATGGAGGGAGGGAGGGAGAGATGGATGGACGGATGGATGGATGGATGGATGGATGGAGGGAGGGAGGGAGGGAGGGATAGAAGGATGGATGGATTGATGGATGGATAGAGGTGTGGATGGATGGAGGGATGGGTGTTGAGTTGAACTATGTGACCAGTGAAGCAGTGTGTGTATGGGATGTAGGGTGGTGGGGGAGAGGGTGTCAGTGGTGGGAGGGACGGGCCCACTCTCATAAGCCTAACACACTCTACCCCAATTAGCCAGATTTGTTTCTTAAATTCTGGATGTACATCATCATATATATTTTTGGTTATAGATTTTGTTTAGTAATATTATTAGGATAATAAAAAGTTATAATATTTGTTTTGTGAATGCTTTATTGTATTAGATGGAGATTCTCCAGGCTCACTAGCTGGCAATCTACTGAGCCACCTCCCAGAAGGGTCTCTTGGGGAAGGGGGGGGGAGGCAGGAAATGAGGGGTATGGGGGAAAGGTGCAGTGAGGGTGAGAGAGAGGGGACGATAGACGTGTTGTAATCCACAAGTTAGTAGGAATTATTAGCTAGAGGATCTTTACTACAACACTTAACGAATGATGATTGGAAGTACATGTAAGTAGACAGACTATGGATCACATATCTAAGAAAGGTCAATGGATTAAGACCGAAGCTGTTTAGCCAAATTAATAATTCCTGGAAAGAGGAATTATTCTTCGTCAGGCTTCTAGGATCAAGGTTACCGCTCTAGGGATAAGGTTAATCGGATTATACCTTCCTTGAGAGGCGGGGTGAAATGTTTGAGGCCATGGCTGACTGGAGTCAGTCTTGTTGTGGGAGTGAACTGGCAAGTCCTCTGGATCCCCGTTTGCGGCAGCAGCGAAGTGTAGCAGACAGCTATGCGAGAACCTGATGTGATCTTAGTGACCAAGTTAAGTCTGCAGTATGTGAGTATTGAATGTAAGACTAACCGGGTGTGGAGCGTTGTAGTAATCATTCCGTATTAGGGACTTAGGCGGAGGTTACGAGTGTGTGTGGTGATCGCGGAGGTCAAGTGGTCTATGGGTATTGGAAGTGTATTGACCTAATAGAGTATGTTAATATATTAATATTTGTCAGAGTCTATTCTTTGTAATTAAATGACAAAACACGACGGCCTTTAAATACCTTCCATATGTTCATTCATTGTGTTCCAGTACAAACCTAGTGGTACGCCTCAAGGGTCTGGTGTGTGTAGGAGTACACAGTGGTAGTAACGGTTGCTGAGGCAAGGTGTTATGTGTTGTGTACTCGCTGTGTTCAGAATGAACCGGGGTTCAGCGTCACGACAGACGTCGGCGGCCTGCTTGCCATGTGAGGGGCCCCCCTGTTGCCAAAACAAACCCAATACCGACCTACGTTCTATCGACCGCCAGACCGGTATATGAGGCTCCAGATACCGGTCTCCCAAACCGGTCGTTAGAACCAGCAAATCGGTAAATAAGAGGCTGTTAAATCGAGTGAATACAGTACATTTTAACACTTTTGTGCACCCGGTAGGACACCCGCATCGCACTGGAAGGTAGGCCGAGCATTGCTGGTTAGCACACAATCCAATGTCCCAATGTCAAACTCTTTCAGTTACAATGTTTATACTTAATAATAAAACTAGGCAAAAATGTATGCAAGACGCCGAGTCTCATCACGTATGCTGCGTTTTTTTTTTTTTTTTTTTTTTTTGTGACGCCAAGAGCATCATCAGGGTGGCAAAGTGGTAACTGTTTAGAGATATTCTTTAACCTTTTAGTTGCGCAAGACATCATATGATGCTTTGAGTGACTTCCAGTAAATTGCGCTCGTCATCATAAGATGCTTTGGAGTACCGCGCAAGATTTAAACGGCCCGCGGATACACGGGGTTTACCACACCTTCATCAGGGCTCTTGTAAACAGACGCCATTTAAAAAAAAAATCATAGGCCAAATTCCCAGGTGTGAGGGGCCTCAGTATCGAGTGAGCGACCAAGCCTGACACGCACAGGAGGAGCTCATAGCACTGCTGTTCAGCTTGTGACCACAGCATTGCCGAAAAATGTCATAATATACATGTTCTTGCTATTTTTTAGCGATAATATTATTACAGAAAACCCCTGACTGTGATAAAACTAACCAGGGTTCTGATAATAGGAGGATTGTGGTGCTATTTAGCGCTGTGCTCCATGGAGGGAGGAGTAATGCTGTGGGAGAGAGGGTGGTGGCGTTGTCTTCTGACTGAGTGTGTCCACCTTTTATTGATTGCACTCACCATACCAGCTTAGTGGTTCGCTATGGTGAAGATAAATGTAGATACTTATATATAATGTCATTATATATAAAAGCAAAAACAATATGGTGGGAGGAAAATGGTGGCAAGTCAGGTGAGGTGAGGGAGGGAGGGAGTGAGTGGCAGCCAGTGGCAGGCTGCCACTGCCACTCAGCATGCCAACTTAGTGGTTCGTTATGGTGAACACGAATGTAGATACTTATATATAACATCTGTATATAGTGAATAAAAGCAAAAACAGTATTGTGGGAGGAGAATGTGAGTGAGTCAGGTGACTTGAGGGAGGGAGGAAGTAGCAGCCAGTGGCGGGCTGCCATTGCCACTCAGAATGCCAACTTAGTGGTTCGTTATGGTGAACACGAATGTAGATACTTATATATAAAGTCTGTATGTGTGTATATCACGAAAATAAACACGTGATTAAAAATGTGAGAGTGTCAGATCATGGAGGAAAATTGAAACAGGAATTTCCTTAAGTACTTTCGTATATTAATACATCTTCAGAAGGAGTCAAAGGAAGAAGTAAAGTCTGTATATAGTGAATAAAAGCAAAAACAGTATGGTAGGAGGAGAATATGGGCGAGTGAGGTGTTGAGGGAGTGAGTGGCAGCGAGTGGCTGGCTGGTGTGTGGCGGTCACTCCTCGTTACTTTTTGACTCATAATAGCAACTTAGTGGTTCGTTATGGTGAACAAAACATGCAGATACTTATATATAACCTGTGTATATAGTGTAACAACTGACAAAGTATTTGTTCACTGCTTGATGAACATAATTGAATCAACAATATGCACACCATATTTTTGAGTACAGCGATGATTCACTCATTTTATTATATAAATATATCACACTACACACTATTGAATAATATTACAGCAAAAAACTACGAAAAATCAATCAGAGACATTGAAATAATTAGGTAATTATCTCTTTGTGGCAACTCCGGCCTGACAGCTGGCGAGCAACAGATCATCTGGGACGCACGCTGAGTCAGTGCCTGTTTTTTGCCAGACTTCCCCACCCTGTAGCGGGCAATATATGCCACATACGATTTTTTCTGGGGGGAGCCCCGTCGGCTCCCCGGAGCTATCCCAGACTGATATGCTAATGTCAGACTTTGGCATCAGTCATGTGTATGGAGTTCTTAGGCCTACCGGGGACCACGGCCAGAACCGGGCCCCCTCAGAGAGGCAAGGGGAGGAATGGCCTATAGAAGCCCCCATGTGGTTGGAAGCATTCTATGTCTGCCATCGACCGGAACAGGCACCCAGAAAGGTAAGCGCCTCAAAACAAACCCCTATTCTTGTTAAAATTGCTACCAAAAACCAAACTAGTGGATAGAACTCCCCAACCGAAAATAAGCAAACTAGTGTGACATCACACACCGCCGCGCCGCTGTCTGCGCAGCTTCCCCCTCCCCGGGAGGGGGAAGGGGGAAGGGGGAGCCCCAGACGCCTCACGCCGGCTACCCACACCTCAGTTCTTGAGGCTGATGCTATAGGCGATGGTCGTGTGCTCTGGTTCCAGTGTCGCTACAGCACTGTGCTTTGCGTGTGGTGTTGGTTTTGTGGGTGCGAGAGCCAGGAGTTATCTTCAGTACTCGGGCTGCATGCGCCTAGGGCTGCCTTCCCTAGGTGCCCTGTAAGTACTGCCCTTGGGGCTTGGGGCCACCTTCCACAGGCTCCTCAGGGTCTGCGTCTGCTGGTCCGTTTTTACCTTTCGGTTTTTCGGCCGCCTGTTGGGCTCTTGGGAGTTCTGTTCTCCCTTGTTACCGGCAGGTAAGAGGCAGTTTGCACTGGTAGGGGCGCAGGGGTGCTGCTCAGCTTGTATTTCCCGACATCGCGGCCGGCTCTGTTCCTTGGGGTTCGCTGTCCTCTTGCGGGGTTTTGTTTTTCTTTTTCTTTTTGCCTGGTGGGGGGTTCTGTCATTTTATTCAGTTTGTTTTTGCCCTTCCACTGTTCTCCTCGGTGGCGCCCCCTGTTAGGTCCCCGTGAGTGTACACGTCCCTGGGGTTCAGCTTTAGAAGTTTGCTTGGTAGTTTTGGGCGCCGGTTTGCAGCACCCTGCCTGGGACTACCTGAGCACGAGTCCTAAAGTAAACGCTCAGGACCCTGGGAATCCCCTAGGGGGCGCGTGGGTCCGATGGATGGGACCCCGGAGTCCCCACTCGCTGTGTGCGAGTTTGAGGGTTGCTCGGTCCCCTTGTCTCGGGGTGACCCTCATTGTTTTTGCCTCTGCCACGCTGCCTGTTGGGTCGGTGATACTTTCGACCCTGAGTCCTGTGAGTGTTGCTGCTTGCTTGTGACTCAATTTACCCAATCCTCTGATGATTCTATTCGGGTACAGGCGGCGCGTGCGTTGCAGTCTAGGTTTCGTCTGTTGCAACTTGCTCGGTTGGTTGCTCACCCGTATGCCCTGGGGCTGCCCCGCTTTGCTTTTCGAGACCCGGACTTGGGGGTGGGGGTCGCTTCGATCCTGGTTCAGTCCGCACCTCCTTGTCCTTCCCCTTCTGTTCGTTCTGGTCCCCCCTGTTACGAACCCGGATCCAGCGTCCGAGCCTGGAGCAGTGACAAACACGCCATCTGTGGGTCAGCTCCCGAAACCCCCGCCAAACGAACGACGACACCTAGTGAGGACAGCGTGTACTGGCCTCGAGGACCAGTTTCCAGTCTGGTTCAGCACTCAACACTGCCGCTCCTGACCTCTGGTGAGGTGGTGCTCCGACGACAGCGCCATCTATGGACTGGATACGTCAGGTGTTTGTGTCTGAGGCTGTAAGTGTGGTGTTTTAGTGTCCCTGTTATTGATGACGTGTCTGCTTACAGAGCCGACCTGGGACCACTGTGTTGAAGGTGGAGTGAGTCTACCCGAGGCAGCCAGTCTCCATACTGTGAAGTTTGCTGCAGCTGTTGTGACGTCGTCCCCCCGGAAGAACACTGTGGTGTGTTAAGCCTGCCAGTGGAGTGGCAGTGAAAGGATTTACCCGGGACCGACGGTTGGAGACGATAATCCACTGGGGTATTGAGGACAGGAGGGTGATTGGTGATATCACATGAGCCTCCTGTCTAGGGCGTACCTCTTATATCGTTCGTGGAGTGGCCGTACCAGCCTTGGTGGCTCAGTACCTGCCAGCAGACCTGCTGGACGTGTGGTTGACGGCCTCCACGACGGTGCCCCCAGTGGACCTGTGTTTTGGCTGACCTGTGGCCAGGGTAGGCTCGGCATTCTCAGAAGACACGTCTTGAGGCCACGAAGAAAGCACCGCGGACTCAGCACCTAGCTTCTTGATCAAGAGTCTTCAGCAGAAGACTAGATTGTGCACGATCCCTTTGTAAAGTGTTAATACCCCTCTCCCTTGTGTACTCTTTTATTATATATATTAAATGGTGATGGTGAACATTATATTATATTAAGTTCTTAACTTTCTTTCCATACTCCCTTTAAGTTACTTGCGTCACGGATCGCATCCCTTGAAAGCCTCTACTGGCTTGGGGTCGGATATATATATCTTCCTCTAACGACATCAGAGTAAGAACCCCGTTGCGTCCCGAGAGGGCCGTAACATAATTGGCATCCCCAGCGGGATTCGAACCCGCGGCCTCTGGATTAGAAATCCAGAGGCCGCGTTTTCCCCTGCTTCCGGCCCCGAAGCGTCTGAGGGTTTCGGGGTCGGAGCAGGGGTTACTTGATCTCGAGACTCAGGCAGCTTCGGGGGGTGCCCCTTCCGGGGGGGTGGCAGAGGCATTCGAGTCTTGTCTCCCGGCCGAAGCTTCTGGGTCTGACCAGTGGGCCCCCCTTCCTCCAGCTTTTCCGGCTGCTCCCTCCTTGTCTTGTGGGGTCGGGGCTTGTGGAGAGGACTCGGCCTCGGGTCCTGTGGTGAAGGACCTCGAGGCTGGGGAGGGGCTGACTTGGGGGCCTTGGGCCCCGCTGGACCCCGCCTGGGTTTTTCTTCCCTCTGAGCGGGGCTTATTGTTACAAGGAGTGGGGTTTTCTTTTCCCCCCTCTGCGTACGAGTTGGATTTGGTGTCGGCCCCTCCCCGGGTTCGGTTCCGTGTTCCCCCGGGTACGTCGGTTCCGTCCTTCCGGAGTTTTTCGGCTTATCGCATCCAACCTGGTGTGGTGCGAGCGGCCTTTGCAGCTTACCTCCTGCGTGACCCGGATTATGCCTCAGAAATGGATCCGTCCGCATTCAGGTTTGGGACTTCGTTCCCTTTCTGGCTCCGTTATGAGGTTCCGGAGTCGTCCTGGCTAGCAGACTGCCCCTTGTTTGGTCTGGATTCCTGGCATTCCTTCTGTCGTTCCCGCACGCTGGAGTGGCGGGAAGCTTCCACGGGGCTTCAGGTTTTCCTGGGGGGCGTGCTTGAGTACCTGAATGAGTGCTTGTTTCCCCCTGCCCTTCCCCGCGATGTGGGCGTTATTCAGCTCCATGTGCAGGTTCCCTCCCTTTCAGCGGCGCTCGTTGCGGAGGACTTGCACGCCCGGGGCCTTTTGGCTTCGGCCTTGCGGTTCTTTTCCCTCCTGGAGCTGTCTTCAGATTGGCTCGTGGAGGATGTGAGGATGCTTGGGTCCGTCCCGGGGTCCAGCACCTTGTCCTCGGCTGCGCGTTCGTCGGCTGCCTTGTTGAAGCTGTTCACGCCGATTTTGCGGGATGCGGTTTCCCTGTTTTATGCTTCTTGTCTCGCGTGTCGGCAGGCGGTGCTGGGATCCTCCGTGGAATCTGCTTGGGCTCTGGCTCTTAGGCGTTCTTCACCTTTTTGTCCTCTTCTGTTTGAGGAGTCGGCCGTGACGCAGTTTATTCAGGCTGCGTCGGCGGCTTGTCGTCCGATGTCAGACTTGTTGGTTTTCCGGGGGTCCCGGGGTGGGTCTTCCCGGAAAGGTCGTGCCAGGGCTCGGGGTTCCTCTCGTCGTGGTAGGCCTCTGGTGTCAGGTTTGGGTTTGGCTCCTACGGACCCTCCCTCGTCTGGTCGGCGCGGTGTTCGCGCTGTGCGGGGTTCTGGGTCTCGTAAGGGTCGCCGGCCCTTTTGCGGTTTGCCCCCTTGACGGGGCGATGGGGGGGGGCGGCTTGCACTGTTTGCCCTCGCCTGGTCCCACGATTCGTGGGCCTTTCGGGTCGTGTCTCGCGGCCTGCGGTGGCGTTGGGTGGCCCCTCCCCCCTTTGGGTGGTCGGGGCTGGCAGGGCAGGTTTCTTCCCCTGCGCTCTGTCGAGTCGTCTTGGAGTGGGTACGCTTGGGCGTCGTCGAAACGACGTCGTCCCTCAGATGGGTTTCCCGTCTGTTTCCGGTTCTGAAACAGGACTGCGCGGACCTGCGGTTCATTCTGGACTTGTCCCGTCTGAACCTCTGGGTTCATTGCCCCTCCTTTCGGATGACTACGCTGTCTCAGGTTCGGCTCCTCTTGGAGCCGGGAGCTTGGATGGTGTCCCTGGACCTCCGGGACGCTTATTGGCATGTCCCGATTCATCCACGGTTCAGGGTCTGGCTCGGTTTTGTTGTGGGGCGTCTGAGTTACCGCTTTCATTGTCTCCCGTTCGGGTTGAACCTGGCACCTCGCGTGTTCACACGCCTTACACGGGTTGTGGTGGCTCGTTTGCGTCTCCTAGGTGTTCGGGTGTTGGCCTACCTCGACGACTGGCTGGTTTGGGCTCCCAGCCAGTCAGCTTGCTTGCTAGCCAGGGATTTGGTTCTTTCCCAGCTCGCCGAGTTCGGGTTCTTGGTGAACTGGAGGAAGTCCCATCTGGTTCCCTCTCAGGTTCGGACTTGGCTGGGTCTCGTTTGGGACTTTCGAACCGCCTCCTTGTCTCTCCCTCCGGAGTCTCTCCTGCGGCTGCGGTCCCGCCTTCGTCTGTTTCTGGAGGGCCCTCGGGTCACCCGGCGGTTGCTCGAGTGGCTGTGAGGGAGCTTGAACTTCGCGATGGTGGTCAACCTGCCGGGTCGGATTTGGCTTCGACGGCTGTTCTGGTTCCTTCGGGGTTCCCCCTTCCGCCTTTCTCGCGATCACAAAGTTCGACCCCCAGGGGCCTTGAGTCGGTTGCTGCATCACCGGCTTCCTCTTCGGGTTTTTCGGGGTTCAGTGCCTTGGCGCCTACTGAAGCCCTCGCTCGATGTGTACACGGATGCGTCGTCTCTCGGCTGGGGTTTTGTGACCAGTGCTCACCAGGCCGGCCAGGGGCGTTGGGATCCGTCCTTCCGTCGAGCTCACAGCATGGTGCGGGAGTTCGCAGCAGTGTGGTTTGCTCTGGGGAGGATTCGGGTGTCCCGCGGATCGACGATTCGGCTCCATTCAGACTGCTCTCCGGTGGTTCATTGCCTGAACCGCAGGGGTTCGATGCGGTCCATGTCTCTTTGGGGTTGGTCGCTTCGGTGATGATCAGTGAACACACATTAACAGGTTTAGAAGAAAAAATATTTTTTTTATTGTATGTGCCTGTGAGTGACACATGCTAAATAGCCAGGTGCCATACAAGGGTTAAACCTTGCCACTGAATAGGAATGATAATTATTATTAGACATAGACAGGTTGACTTAATTTCTCTCCCTTCCAGGTTTTTGGTGGAGCATAAACTGGTGGATTGTTTGGTAACAACTGCAGGAGGCGTGGAAGAAGATATCATCAAATGCCTTGCCCCGACCTACCTTGGCGACTGGTATATGAAGGGAAAAGATCTACGTGTCAAGGGTCTCAACAGAATAGGCAACCTCATTGTGCCAAACGACAACTACTGCAAGTTTGAGGATTGGGTTATGCCAATACTTGAGACTATGCTAGAGGAACAAAAGAGCAAGGTGTGTTCAAAGGATTGCTGAACTTAGTCAGCAATACAACTCTCACATTTACACATTACATTACTTATGCACAGTTCTTCTGTAAGATATATAACACAGCTACCTATACCTACACTCCAACACGTTGTAGCTAAAAGGGTTGGGCTGAGAAGTATTAGCTTAGAAATATATTAAATGTTTCCACAATGCTGTGTTGCCTCTCCTGACTGTTATAGGGAAAAACTAAAAATGCATTCACATATAAACAAATTTTGTAGTTTGTCGTAGTATGAAATGCATCTTGGGTATGAGTTTAGTGTATTCAATGCTTGATTTCTGGGCTGGGTTTAAGCTCCTCGTTGCATGCTTCCAACAGTGCCTACGAGAGAATAGTTTTTGAAATATAAACCTGATCAATAAGAGAAGGAACACAGGGGCTGATCCATGGGGGGTGATTAGGCTGGAAACCCAGGGCTTGGGGAAGGATGAACTAAGCAGCTGGAAAGGCAGCCAAGAGCCTGGCAACCCCAGTGACTACAGACACCATCCAAGAGAAAATGAGCAACTAACATTGTTAGAATGTTACAGAAATAAGCAGCCTCTTTTGCCCCTCTTGTGATGGTTGGGTTTGACCTCGGGGGTGGGGGGGGGGGTTCTTGTGTCGGTTGCTGCGTCTCACGCTTCCTCTTTGGGTTTTTCGGGGTTCGGTGACTTGACGCCTTCCCCCTTCTCTCACTCGATGTGTTCACGTACTCCTCATCTCTTGGCTATGGTTTTGTGACCAGCGCTCACGAGGCCAGCCAGGGGCGTTGGGCTCACAGCACAGTGCAGGAGTTTGCTGCTTTGTGGCAGGCACTGCAGTGGATTCGGTTGCCTTGGGACTCGGTGTTTCAGCTCCATTCGAACTGCCTCCTGTGGTTCATTGTCTCAACCGCAGAGGATCTCTGCAGTCTGTGGCTCTTTGGGGCTGGTTGCTTTGAGTGGCTCTTCTGTTGATTTCTCGGGGTTTAGCTCTCCGCGCCATTCACATTCAGGTATTTTGTTCATTAGGTGTCCAATGTCCTGGCAGACGGCTTGTCTTGCTTCATTCGTCTTTCCACGGAGTGGAAGGTCTAATGACGCCTCGTTCCTTTGACTTTGTCGGAGGTTCAGGCACCCGGAAGTTTTTTTCATGCCAACTTGAAGAGGCGCCTTCTCATATATGTGGCACAGGTTCCCGACTGCAAGGGGGACGCTTTCCGGTAGGACTAGTCGAGGTGGGGGCTCCTGTACCTTCACCCCATAATCCAGTTGTTGCCTCAGGTTCTGGCACGGCCAGATCTTATCGGGGTAGAGTGGTCCTCCTGGCCCCATGGTGGCTGGCCCAGCCTTGGTTTTAGATGCTACTCTCACGGTGTCTGAACCCTGGAGTTTTTCCGCGACTTTGCCTCTTTCAGCAGGTCAGGCCAGTGAGGTACCTCATTGGTTCGACTTACTCTTCTGCTCTTCGCATCTTCTTTTTTTTTTACGCGAGTGTACCGACATTTGTATGGTGATCAGGTGGCTTCGTTGATGGTGTCCCACCGCAGTCTTCCTCTCAGCGACAGTATGAAGTATCCTGGCAGTCTTTCTGTCATTTCCTTTCCCTTCGTAGGATTTTGTCAGTGTCTCAGTTGTTTTGCCCGTTCTTTTCCGGGAGGAGCCCCTACGGCTTCCCAGAACTATCCATGGCTGATATGGGTACCATAGCTATTTTGCATCAGTCGATGTGGGTGGAGTTCTAGCCTACCGGAGACCACAAGCCAGAACCTGTCCCCCTCACTGAGGCATGGGGAACAATGGCCCATAGAAATGCACATGTGATTTGGAGTATTCTATATTTGCCATCAACCAGGACAGGCGCCCAAAAAGGTAAGCGCCACAAAACAAACCCCTAATCTGGTTAACAACGAAAATCATCAAACGAGTGAACAGAACTCCCCAAAAGAAAAACGAACAAACAAGCATGACGTCACACGAGCCGCTCCGTATGTCTGCGCAGCTCCCCCCTTCCCAGGAGGGGGAAGGGGGAGCCCCAGACCCTCGTGCCAGGAAGTATGGGAGGTCTTCCTCAACAATTAGCACCATTTTGAAGAGGAAGAAACAATTTAAGATGCTTGACGTGGCCAAAGGAGTTACCAAGGTTACCAAGAAATGTCCTAAACTCCTAGATGATGTTGAAAGGCTACTGCTGGTCTGGATGAATGAACGTAAATTACATGGCGATGGTGTCTCTGAAGCTATCGTTTGTACTAAGGCAAGGGTGCTGTATGTAGACTTTGTCAGGAAGATACCAGGTGCATCGTCTGAAGATGAGGAGTTATTTAAGGCAACCCATGGACGATTCGAGAACTTTAGGAAGAGGGGTGGTATACTCAATGTTGTGCGAAATGGGAAGGCTGCCAGCTCTGATAAAGCTGCTGCCGAGACTTTTGTGCCACAGTTCCAGGAATTTCTTGATCGGGAGCAGTTCCTGCCCCAACAGGTTTTCAATTGTGACGAGACTGGGCTGTTTTGGAAAAAAAATTGACGAAGAGGACCTACATCACGCAAGAGGAACAATCGTTGCCTGGCCACAAACCGATGAAGGATCGGCTCAGCCTCATGCTCTGCATCAATGCAAGTGGCGATTGCAAGATAAGGCCGCTGCCGTCTACCACTCTGAAAATCCACATGTGTTCAAGGCGTGTAAGGTGCACAAGACACGGCTGAATTTGATGTGGAGGTCCAACAAGAAGTCCTGAGTCACGCAGATCTTGTTCAGTGAATGGGTAAATGACGTTTTTGGTCCCACAGTGAAGAATTATCTCACTTTTAGCTTTTAGTGGATGATATTGTTGCTCTGGAGCACACATTGGGTCTAGAGGTGGATGCCGCTGATGTGCAGGAGTTAGTGGAGGAGCACAGTGATGAACTGACCACTGAGGAACTCTTGGAACTGCTGAAAGAGCTGGTGCAACAGGAGATAAAGGAGCTCTCATCGGGGGAGGAGGTATGAGAGGACGCTGTCCCGTCCATTGAGATCAGGGACTGTGTTGGGATTGTTCGAAAAGGTGACCGCATTCATGGAAAAACATTGCCCTGATAAGGCGATGACAACACATTGCATGAACATGTTTAATGTCAATGTGCTGTTTTGGTTTAGGGACATCCTAAAACATAGACAACACCAAGTGGCACTTGATATGGTCTGTGGAAAGGGTGTGAAAAGACGTGCAAGTGATAGTGAACTACAACCCAGTCCCAGTGGGGTTAAATTCCCAAAAAGAGAGAGCCCGCCTGACCCACAGGTGGAGTCTACCTCCACACCGTAACCCCTCTCCTCCTTCCCACCTCCCGATCGTCTCCCTCAAACCAGCAACGACTCTAAATTTATTTATTTATTTATTTATTTATTTATATACAAGAAGGTACATTGGGTTTGTGAGAATACACAGCATAGTATTTACAATCTTGTAAAGCCACTAGTACGCGCAGCGTTTCGGGCAGGTCCTTAATTTAACAGATAATTTTAAGTAGGTAAATTCTAGCAGAATTAATAAAATGATAACAGATACATTGCAAGAAAAAAATGAGATGAGATAGATTAGTAAGTATATTAAAGCACATTGGTAGCTCTGATTGATTACATTGACAGCTTGATTGGTAATTTAAACAAGATTAATAGACACCATACAGCAGATTGATAGCACATATAAGAAGACAGCAATGATCACAATGGTAAAGATATTCGGATTGGGTACATAAGGATTGGGAGATTGGGTAGCAATAAATACAGTGCAATTTTAAAGCAAAAGGTAAAAAACTATGAAGATGAAATTAGGTACTTTTTAGTATTGTTTCTGTGGGGAGCCCCTACGGCTCCCTGGAGCTTATCGGGCTAATGTATGTTATGTTAGACTGGGACATTAGCTAAGGAGTTCAGACCTACCAGGGACCAGCGCCAGAACCTGGCCCCTTCAGAGAGGTTTCAGGGAGCAATGGCCCTGGAAAACCCCATATGGTTGGGGGTTTTCCTTATCTGCCATCGACCGGGGTTAGGCACCCAGAAAGGTAGGCGTAACAAAACAAACCCCACATGGTAAGAAACTACAACAAAAACCGAACAGAGAGGTAGAAAACTCCCTACAATCCCAAGGAAACAAGCAAACAAGCAAACATCACACTTTACTGCCGCGCCGATCGTCCGCGCAGCCCTCCCCACCCCGGGAGGGGGAGGGGGGAGCCCCGGACCTACCGCGCCGGCTGCCAAGCTTCAGTTCGTTCGCTAATGTCAACCGGGATTGACGCTTCTCTGGCCTCAGTTTCCTAGGCGGTGTTTGCCTTGTGTGGCGTTCACTGCCGTGTGTTGTGGTGTGCGGTGGCCAGGAGTACTTCATCAGTGCCGGGGCTGCATGTGCTTAGTGGCTGACTTCCCTAAGCGCCCTGTGAGTACTGCCCTTGCGTTACAGGGTTATCTTCCCTGGGGCGTTCGGGAACCATTCCCGTAGAGGTTCTTGCTGCTCGGCATTTGCCTCGCCCTTGGGGCCAGCTGGGGCTTGGGGCCCTTGTTTGGCCCTGGGTAGGGATTGGTATTGTGCTGGTTAGGGCGTCAAGGTGTTGCGCAGCCTGCCACCTAAGCGGCGGCCGGTTTCTGTTGCCTCTGGAGACGGTGTACTTTTGCGGGGTTTTTCTTTTGTTTTTCATTTTCTTGCCTGGTGGGGGTCTGCCTAAGGTGGTTATAGTTCCACTTGTAGTGTTTGGCGGCCCTCTGCTAGGCCCCCATGCTTGTACACGTCTCAGGGGTTTTCAGTGCTATAATCTACCCTCTTGTTATGTTTGGGTTTCTTAACCGGTTACCAACACCTTGCCCGGGCTTCCCGTAGTTGTTACCCTACGGGCCCTGGAAACCCCTGTCTGGGCTCGGGGGACCATTGAATGTGTCTTCCGGGTTCCAACCCGTCTTGTACGGGATCGTTGGTTGCTGTTCCCTTGTCTCCGGGTGACAGTCGCCAATTTTACCTCCGTCATGCTGCCTGTTGGGTCACTGACACCTTGACCCGGAGTCTTGCAAGTGATTCTCTGCTTGTTCTCCAGTACTCTCCTGATGTTATTACTGTTCAGAGTACGGCGGCATCCATGTTGCAAGCTAGGTTAGGGTGCTGCAACATGCTAGGTTGGTTTCCCACTCGAATGCCCCGTGGCCACCCCGTTTGGTTAGGTGCTGCTCGCCCCTTTCTCTCCATGTTCCCGGCTCCGGACCGTCTGCGGGTTTCGGGGCGGGGTTTAGTTGCGGCAGAGACTCGGGCGGTTTTCGGGGGCTGCCCCGTTCGGGTGGGGGACGGAGGTTTGAGCCTGTGCCTCCTGCCAAGGCTTCTGGGTCTTACCAGCGGCCCTTTCTTGTTGCCTTTCCCATGGGCTCTTGCTTTTCTTTAAGGGCGGAGGGCTTGGAGGACGGCTCTGCCCCGGGGCCTCTGTTGTTGGTTCCCGGGGCTGTGGGCGTTGCCTGCTAGCAGTTCTGGAGCGGTTTTGCCCCTTCAGGGGTTTTTATGCTGTTGGGCGGCGTTTTTCGCCCTTCCAGTCTGCTAGCTTCCCACATTTGCTGACGTGTTTTTGTGTATTTAGCGTCAGTCACAGCCCCTGCTGGCGGCCATTTTCGTCTGCCGGTTTCACGGCGTGGCCACCAGGGCGGCGTTGCGGTTTGTTTACATGCGTCTGGGTGTGCGAGCGAGCGTCTCTGGTGAGTTTTCAAAAAATTTTCAGGGTTTTTGTTCTCCTGTTGTCGTTTCTTTGTTTTTCTGGTGTTTTCTTGCCGTTCCCTGTTCCTCTGGGAACGTTTGGGTGTTGATTTTGGGTCTGAGCCTATGGGTTTAGGCTCAGTGCCCCTGGCTGCTATGCTTGCTCCCACACCTTGCCCCTCGGTTTTCGGTCTGTTGGGACCGTTTTCCCAGGGCGTTCTGCTGGGGTCTGTGCTTTGCCTTTCAGTGGTGTTCTCCGCCGGCAAATGTGGTGGTTTGGGCTCCCCCTGGTTCGATTCTGGGTTCCTTTGGGTTCCTTGGTTTCGTTCTGGAGGTTTCTTCCTCTTGGGCCCCCTTTTGTGGGTTCAGGGGACTTTGTTTCCTCGTGTGACCCGGTTCTGCCTTTTGGGGTTCCGGGGTCTTCCTGGCTTGCAGACTGAGCTTTTTGGGTCTTGGCACACGTTGTGGTTGTGCTGGGACTTTGTGGTTTTGCTGTCGAGGTGGGCCTTTTGATGCAGTTTTGTGCCTTTTGCCTGGCCGGTGTAATGCTCTCTGCCACTAGTCGCCTGCTTGTGCTTTTACAATATATGTCCTCACCTAGTTGTGCTTGTGGGGGTTGAGCTCTGGCTCCTTGGTCCTGCCTCTCAACCGTCCATCAACAGGTAATTACCTAAGTGTAATTACCTAAGTGTAGTTACAGGATGAGAGCTACGCTCGTGGTGTCCCGTCTTCCCAGCACTCTTTGTCATATAACGCTTTGAAACTACTGACGGTCTTGGCCTCCACCACCTTCTCACTTAACTTGTTCCAACCGTCTACCACTCTATTTGCGAAGGTGAATTTTCTTATATTTCTTCGGCATCTGTGTTTAGCTAGTTTAAATCTATGGCCTCTTGTTCTTGAAGTTCCAGGTCTCAGGAAGTCTTCCCTGTCGATTTTATCAATTCCTGTTACTATTTTGTACGTAGTGATCATATCACCTCTTTTTCTTCTGTCTTCTAGTTTTGGCATATTTAATGCTTCTAACCTCTCCTCGTAGCTCTTGCCCTTCAGTTCTGGGAGCCACTTAGTAGCATGTCTTTGCACCTTTTCCAGTTTGTTGATGTGCTTCTTAAGATATGGGCACCACACAACAGCTGCATATTCTAGCTTTGGCCTAACAAAAGTCATGAACAACTTCTTTAGTATATCGCCATCCATGTATTTAAATGCAATTCTGAAGTTAGAAAGCATTGCATAGGCTCCTTGCACAATATTCTTAATGTGGTCCTCAGGTGATAGTTTTCTATCTAGAACCACTCCTAGATCTCTTTCTTTATCAGAATTCTTTAAAGATTTCTCACATAATATATAGGTTGTGTGGGGTCTATGTTCTCCTATTCCACATTCCATAACATGACATTTATTAACATTAAATTCCATTTGCCAAGTGGTGCTCCATATACTTATTTTGTCCAGGTCTTCTTGAAGGGCATGACAATCATCTAAATTTCTTATCCTTCCTATTATCTTAGCATCATCAGCAAACATGTTCATATAATTCTGTATACCAACTGGTAGATCATTTATGTACACAATAAACATCACTGGTGCAAGAACTGAACCCTGTGGTACTCCACTTGTGACATTTCTCCATTCCGATACATTGCCTCTGATTACTGCCCTCATTTTTCTATCAGTCAGAAAATTTTTCATCCATGATAGAAGCTTACCTGTCACCCCTCCAATATTTTCCAGTTTCCAGAACAACCTCTTATGTGGAACTCTGTCGAAAGCCTTTTTTAGGTCCAGATAGATGCAGTCAACCCAGCCATCTCTTTCCTGTAATATCTCTGTGGCCCGATCATAGAAACTGAGTAAATTCGATACACAGGATCTTCCTGATCGAAAACCATACTGTCTGTCTGATATTATATCATTTCTCTCCAGGTGTTCTACCCATTTAGTTTTGATTAGCTTTTCCAATACTTTCACTATTACACTTGTCAATGATACAGGTCTATAATTGAGGGGGTCTTCCCTGCTGCCACTTTTGTAGATTGGAACTATGTTAGCCTGTTTCCACACGTCTGCTACGATTCCTGTACACAGGGATACCTGAAAGATCAGGTGAAGTGGAATGCTGAGCTCAGATGCACATTCTCTCAGAACCCATGGTGAAACGCCATCTGGGCCAGCTGCTTTGTTCCTCCCGAGCTCCTTTAGCATATTTTCCACTTCATCTCTAGACACCTCTATCCGCAGGTGTATCGGATCCTGTGCCTCTTGGGCTCTGTCATGTCTACATGTGACATTGTAGAGGGGTCAGCCTCGTTACTTGTGTGAGGAGTCGCCACTTTACTTCCTAGTGCTTTCCCGTTCCCATTCTGACAAAAAAAAAAAAAAAAAAAAAAAAAATCTATCTGGCTCTTTTGGGTACTCAGTTTCCACCTGCATCCCTTCTCTGTTGACTGGGCGCTGGGGGAGCAGCTTGCTCTGTTGCCTCTCGCTTGGTCCCGCTGTTGGTGGGCGCTTTGGGTTGTCTTCCGGCCTCTGCTGGCGTCGGAGGACGGCTTCTCCCCCTTGGGGGGGGTTCAGAGCTGGTGGGGTGGGCTTCTTCCCCTGCGCTTCGTCATTTCCTCTTCGTGGGTGCGTGGGGCGTGGTCGATCCGCCCCATCCTTCTGGGTTTCCCGTCTGCTCTTTGCAGTCATGAGCTTTTCCAGTCTGCAGTTCTTCTGGACTACTTCAGTCTGCACCCTGGATCCTCTGCCCTCCTCGGAGGACTGTTGTCTCCTGTTCGGATTCTGTTAGGGCCGGGTGCATGGATGGTGGACCTGGACCTCCAGGTCACTTCTTGGCACGTTCCTCTCCAGTTTTTCTGGGGCTAGCACGGTTGGTAATTACCTATGTGTAATTACCTAAGTGTAGTTACAGGATGAGAGCTACTCTCATGGTGTCCCGTCTTCCCAGCACTCTTTGTCATATAATGCTTTGATTATAATTGTCATATTGTCATATAATGATTGTCATATGTCATAATGTCTTAATATGATTGTCATATAATGCTTTGGTGGTGGGGCTTCAGGTTTGCTGTTTTTATTGCCTTCCCTATTTTGTAAAGGGCACTTTGTATACTCTTTGCATCTTTACCGGATCTTAGTGCCCTGTCTGCGTCTGAGATTCGGTGTTTGGCCTACCTCGACGACTGGCTGGAGTGGGCTCCCAGTCAGTCCGCTTGTCTGCTCGCCAGGGGATGGTTCTTTCCAGATCGCCGGGTTTGGTTTCCTGGTGATCTGGAGGTTTTACCTTCTGTTTCCGTCCCGGGTTCGGACCTGGGCTTTGTTTCAGGCTCTTGGGCCCCTCATTGTTTTCCCTCCAGCAGTGTTACTGCGGCTGTGGTCCCGCTTTTGGCTGTTCAGGAGGGGGTCCCGGGTTGCTCAGCGGTTGCTTGGGCGGTTGTGCGGGAGTCTGCACTTCGGCGTGCTTGTCTGCCCGCGGAGTCGGGTTTGGCTCCGGCATCGGTTGGTTCCTACGGAGACTCCCCTTCCGCCTCTTGCATTCCTTGGGTTCCTCTGGGATCTGGTGTTGGTGCTGCGTCACCAGCTTCCTCTTTGGGGTTTTCGGGGTTCCGTGCCTTGGCAGCTCCCCGAGCCTTCGCTCGATGTGTTCACGGACGGGTCGTCTCTCGGCTGGGGCTTTGTGACCAGTGCTCACCAGGTCGGCCGAGGTTGATGGAGTCTGTCTGTCCGTCGGGCTCACAGCCCAGTTCAGGTGTTCATGGCTGTCTGGTTTGCGCTTCGGAGGGTTTGGGTCACTAGGTACTCTACCATTCAGCTCTGTTTGGACTGTTCTCTGGTGGTTCTTGCCAGAACCACAGGGGGTTTGGTTAACCGTGTGGTTCGTGTCCGGGGTGTGTCCTGCGTCCTGGTGGACAGCTGTCTCGGTTCATTCCTCTTCGTGGGTTGGCCAGTCGTCGCCGATTCGTTTTGTTGGCTCTGTTGGGCTTATGGACTCCTGGCCATGGACGTCTTCGGGTCGGCGTGGTCTAGGCGTCGCCCGTTTTGTGGCGCCCTTCCCACCTGCGAGGACTTCACGGTGGAGGCTTTCGGCAGGCCTGGTCGAGGTGGGGGGTACCTGTCCCTCTTCTCCCGGTCCAGCTGTTGCTTCGGGTTCTGGCTCGGTTGCAGCCCATTCCCACGAGAACAGTCCTTATGGTTCCATGGTGGCCGGCCCGGCCTTCTTTTCAGACGCTGCTTGATAGGTGTCCGTACCCGGGGCGTTTTTCCTGAGGCTTCGCCTCTTTCAGCAGGCCGAATCGGTCCTGTCCGTGACTGGTTCGGCCTTCTCTTTGGCTCTTCGCGTCTGGTATTTTGACGCAGGTACCACCATCTCTATGGTGTTCAGGTGGCTTTGTTGACGGTGTCCCACCTGCGAGCTTCGTCTTGGAGACAGTATGACGTTTATTATGTTTTCTCGCGTTTTGTTTCCCCTCCGGCCTGCTCATGAGTCGCCTGAGCCATCCTGGTCCTTGTTCAGGGTGCCTTCTTCTCTTCCCCTCGGTTTGTGGTAGCCCCTTCGGTTTCAGTTTCCTCCTCTTTGGTACTGGTGGTAGCTTTATTGGTGTGCAGCCTTTCTCTGTCCTGGCGACGGTCGAGACGGCTGCTTTCCGGAGGGGTTCTTGGGGTATTGGTACTTGTTTGGTTTGGCCGGGGGGTGCGTCCTGTGTTGTCCGGTTGTGCTTTTTGCTGTTGCCGGCGTACCGTGCCTGGGGATGCGCTGTGGTTGATCCGGTTCCTTCGTTCCCTGTTTTCAGGGCTCGGGTCTCCCAGGTTGTCCGCAGTGTTTTCCTTCTTCCTGCGGTCTGTCTTTGCGCCTGTGCTGTTCAGACGTTTGCAGCATTTGCTGCTGTGTTGGTGACGTCTCGGGCTCGTTTCGGGCGCAGGGATTTGGTCGCACAGGTTTTTGACCGCCCATCCATATGTGCGTCTGTTCTTGGGCGTTCTTGTTGCCTTGGGTCGCAGGTTTGCGACCGGTTGTCTTGGCTTTGCGTTGCAGAGTTTGTGGCGGCCGCCTCCCGGGTTAGCCCTTTCTTTTCCTTCTCTTTGGGTATGAAGCTCCAGGGAGCCGTAGGGGCTCCCCACAGAAAACCAGCGTTGAATGTAATGAAACGCCATTTTCTGGGTGAGCCCCGGAGGCTCCCTGGAAACCCTCCCTCCCACCGGTCGGCGGTTTTTTCGCGTTGGTTGAAGCTTAGCTTCCGAACTGGAGCTTGGCAGCCGGCGCGGTAGGTCCGGGGCTCCCCCCTCCCCCTCCCGGGGTGGGGAGGGCTGCGCGGACGATCGGCGCGGCAGTAAAGTGTGATGTTTGCTTGTTTGCTTGTTTCCTTGGGATTGTAGGGAGTTTTCTACCTCTCTGTTCGGTTTTTGTTGTAGTTTCTTACCATGTGGGGTTTGTTTTGTTACGCCTACCTTACTGGGTGCCTAACCCCGGTCGATGGCAGATAAGGAAAACCCCCAACCATATGGGGTTTTCCAGGGCCATTGCTCCCTGAAACCTCTCTGAAGGGGCCAGGTTCTGGCGCTGGTCCCTGGTAGGTCTGAACTCCTTAGCTAATGTCCCGGTCTAACATAACATACATTAGCCCGATAAGCTCCAGGGAGCCTCCGGGGCTCACCCAGAAAATGGCGTTTCATTACATTCAACGCTGGTTTTTTGAATGACGCAAAAGTTGGACGGCTTTTCAATTCAATAGGGAGGAAGTTCCATAGACTGGGTCCCTTTATTTGCATAGTGTGTTTACACATATTAAATTTGACTCCGGGGATATCAAAGAGATATTTATTTCTGGTGTGGTGATAATGGGTCCTATTACATCTGTCCAGGGAGTGTTTCAGAGCAGGATTTGCATTTAAGAACAGGGTTTTGTAAATGTAGTTGACACAAGAGAATTTGTGGAGTGAGATTATGTTTAGCATGTTTAGGGAGTTAAACAAGGGGGCTGAGTGTTGTCTGAAAGCAGAATTTGTTATTATTCTGATAGCAGATTTTTGCTGGGTGATGATGGACTTGAGGTGGTTTGCAGTGGTTGAACCCCATGCACAGATACCATAATTAAGATAGGGATAGATTAGTGCATAATATAGAGAGATGAGAGCAGAGTTAGGTACATAATACCTGATTTTGGAGAGTATCTAAACTGTTTTAGAGACTTTCTTAGTTATGTGTTGTATGTGGGTACTGAAGTTGAGTCTCTTGTCTAGGAATAGGCCAAGAAACTTTCCATCATTTTTATTGCTAATGTTTACATTGTCTATCTGAAGCTGAATTGCATTTGTAGATTTGCTTCCAAATAAGATGTAGTAGGTCTTTTCTATGTTAAGTGTTAGTTTGTTGGTTGACATCCATAAGTGGACTTTTTTTAGTTCATTATTAACAACATTATTAAGTGTATGTGGGTTGGGGTTAGAGTAGATAAGGGTAGTATCATCAGCAAACAAAATAGGTTTCAGAATGTTAGAGACATTAGGCAGATCATTGATGTATGTAAGAAATAGGAGAGGTCCCAAGATGCTGCCCTGTGGCACTCCAACGGTTATTGGTAGAGTGGAAGAGGTTATATTATTGATGGCTACACATTGGTGTCTATCACTAAGATAGGATTGGATATAGTCCAGTGCATGGCCTCGGATTCCATCATGGAGTTTACGTAAGAGGTAATTGTGATTAACAGTATCAAAGGCCTTTCTCAGGTCAATGAAGAGTCCAATCGGAAACTCATTTTTGTCAAGGGCTGAGTAAATTATATCAAGGAGACTAATAATTGCATCGTTGGTACTCTTTTGGGAGCGGAAGCCAAACTGACAGGGGCTAAGAATGTCGAATTTTACGAGATAGGAGTAGAGCTGTTTGTAGATAATTTTTTCAGATATTTTTGATAGTATGGGTAGGTTTGATGTTGGTTTATAATTATTTATGTCTGCCGGATTACCTCCTTTATGAAATGGCATTACTCTTGCTTTTTTAAGGATATCAGGGAAGGTATGACACTCAAGGGATTTGTTGAACAGCAGAGCTATAGGTGGCGCAAGGCCATGGCAGGCGCTCTTGTATACAATGGATGGGATTTCACTGATGTTCCCAGCTTTGGTTTTTAGTGAGCGTATGATGGACACAACATCTGTCGGGCTGACTGAAGGAGAAGATAGTTTGGATAGCTGCCTGAGAGATATGTGTCTGAGTCTGTGGGATTTTACTGGCAAGGTTAGCACCAACCGATGAAAAGAAGCTATTAAATTCATTCGCAATTTCTAAATCAGTTGACGGTGTAAGGCCATTCTTAGAGAGTGTTATCTGGTTGTGGGAGTGTTGTTTAGTTCCTAGGATATTAGAGATGGTATTCCATGTGCTTTTCATGTTGCCTTTTGCTTCTTTGAATCTAGTCTCTTAATATGAATGTTTAGCTTTTCTTATGATACTGGTAAGCACTGATGAGTACATTTTAACTTCTTCCTTTGTAACTAGGCCAATCCTAAATTTCTTTTCATGTTCATGTTTTTTGTTGATTGATTTGATTATGCCACTTGTGAGCCACGGATTGTTTTTTCTTTTGTCAGTTACTTGTTTGGTAAGGAAAGGGACAATGAGTGTTGTAGAGGTTTAAAGTTTTGGAGAGAAAGAAGTTAGTTAATGAGTTTATATCCTGTGTATTATTGAATTCAGATTCCCAGTTAATATTGTGAAGTGCATTAGAGAGATTGCCTAAAGCTGATTCACAGTGTAGCTTGAATCAGAGTTTCTTGTTTTCTGGTGGTGTTGTGTCCATGTTTGCTATGAGGAAGGTAGGATAGTGGTCAGTTGTTCTGTCATAGATTACCCCAGATGTAAGGGGAGCTGTTATATTAGTCCATAAATGAACCAAGGTAGTGGCATATGTTTGAGTGACTCGGGTGGGCTTGGTGATTGTGGGGATTAGCATACAGAAGTGCATGCTGTTACGGAAATAGTCAACTTGAGGGTTGTTTTGAAGAACATAAGAACATAAGAACAAAGGTAACTGCAGAAGGCCTATTGGCCCATACAAGGCAGCTCCTATCTATAACCATCCAATCCCACTCATATACATGTCCAACCCGCGCTTGAAACAATCGAGAGACCCCATCTCCACCACGTTACGCGGCAATTGGTTTCACAAATCAACAACCCTGTTACTGAACCAGTATTTACCCAAGTCTTTCCTAAATCTAAACTTATCCAATTTATACCCATTGTTTCGTGTTCTGTCTTGTGTTGATAATTTTAATACCGTATTAATATCCCCTTTGTTATATCCATTCATCCACTTGTAAACCTCTATCATGTCACCCCTAACTCTTCGCCTTTCTAGTGAATGCAAGTTAAGCTTTGTTAATCTTTCTTCATATGAAAGATTTCTAATTTGGGGAATTAACTTAGTCATCCTACGCTGGACACGTTCAAGTGAATTTATATCCATTCTATAATATGGCGACCAAAACTGAACTGCATAATCTAAATGGAGCCTAACCAGAGCAAGATATAGCTGAAGAACCACACCAGGTGTCTTGTTACTAACGCTTCGATTAATAAATCCCAGTGTCCTATTCGCCTTATTACGAACATTCATACATTGATCCTTTTGTTTTAAATTCTTACTAATCATAACTCCCAGATCCCTTTCGCAATCTCAACACCATCTAGCTCGTATCTTGTAACTCTATCATCATTACCTAGCCTCAAAACTTTACATTTATTAGCATTAAACTGCATCTGCCAGTGTTTTGACCATTTTAAAACCCTATTTAGATCAACTTGAAGTGATAGCGAGTCTTCTTTCGTGTTAATTTCCCTACCGATTTTTGTATCATCTGCAAATTTGCAGATTTTGCTACTCAAACCTGAATCTAAATCATTTATATATATATATTATAAACAACAGAGGTCCCAGGACAGAGCCCTGAGGTACTCCACTAACAACATTATCCCACTCTGACTTAACCCCATTTATACTAACTCTCTGTTTCCTTTGGAATAGCCATGCCCTAATCCAAGTTAATATAGCACCCCCAATACCATGAGCTTCTATTTTTTTAATTAGGCTTTCATGTGGCACTGTATCAAAAGCTTTGCTAAAGTCAAGGTACACAACATCACAATCCTTACCACTATCAACTGCCTCAACTATGCTGGAATAAAAAGTTAGCAAATTTGTTAAACATGAACGGCCATTTGTAAAACCATGTTGCGACTCATTTATTAATTTGTTTTTCAAGATTAAGACGAATTGTATTTGCAGTTATTGATTCAAGTAACTTTCCCACAATAGACATTAGGCTAATTGGCCGATAGTTTGACGCAAGTGATCTATCTCCTTTCTTAAAAATTGGTACCACATTAGCTACCTTCCATGACTGGCACTCTGCCTGACTATTGATTTATTAAATATGGTAGACAGTGGCTCAAAAAGCTCCTCTTTGCATTCTTTAAGCACCCTGGCAAACACTTCATCCGGCCCTGGGGATTTGTTTGGTTTTAGTTTTTCTAATTGTTTAATTACATCCTCCCTGGTAACTGCTAAACTAGTCAACCTGTCCTCATCCCCACCCACATAGACTTGTTCGGCTGAAGGCATATTGTTAAGTTCTTCTTTAGTAAATACAGATATAAAATATTTGTTAAAAATACTACTCATCTCCTTGTCATTATCCGTTATTTGACCTGTCTCAGTTTTTAATGGACCTATCCTTTCCCTAGTCTTAGTTCGATATAACTGAAAAAACCCTTTAGGATTTGACTTCGCTTGCTCTGCTATGCGAACTTCATAATTTCTAACCAGTTGTATGAATTCCTGTTCTAAACTGACTTCCCCATTCTTAATCCTTTTATACCAAGCTCTCTTTTTACCTATAAGGTTCTTCAAATTCTTTGTTATCCACTTTAGGTCATTAGTATTTGATCTATTCAATTTGTATGGTATACTATGTTCCTGTGCTTTTCTGGGGGGAGCCCCGTCGGCTCCCCGGAGCTTTACCGGCTGATATGCTAATGTCAGACTTTGGCATCAGTCATGTGTATGGAGTTCTAGAGCCTACCGGGGACCACGAGCCAGAACCTGGCCCCCTCAGAGAGGCAAGGGGAGCAATGGCCTATAGAAACCCCCGTGTGGTTGGAAGCATTCTATGTCTGCCATCGACCGGGTCAAGCATCCAGAAAGGTAAGCATTCCAAAACAAACCCCTATTCTGGTGAAAATTGCTACCTAAGCCGAACTAGTGAATAGAACTCTTCAACAGAAAACAAGGAAACTAGTATGACGTCATACGTCACCGCGCCGCTGTCTGCGCAGCTCCCCCCTCCCCGGGAGGGGGAAGGGGGAGCCCCAGACCTCCCACGCCGGCTATCCACCCATCAGTTCTTCGGCTGATGCTATAGGCAATGGTTATGTGCTCCGGCTCCAGTGGTTGTTTCAGCACTGTACCTAGAGTGTGGTGTCTGTTTTCTAGGTGGTGCGTGAGCCGGGAGTGATTCTTCAGTACTCGGGCTGCATGCGCCTAGGGATCCCTTCCCTAGGTGCCCTGTAAGTACTGCCCTTGGGGCTTGGGGCCACCTTCCACAAGTTCCTTGGGTCCTGCCCCTGCTTGGCCGTTTACTGCTTGGTTTTCGGCCGCTCTTTGTGTGCTCGGGTGTTCTGTCTCCCTTGTTCGCCTTAGAGTAAGGGGCAGTGTTTGCACTGGTGGGGCGCGGGGTACTGTGCAGCTTGTCTTTACCAATCATAGCGGCCGGCTCTGTTCCGCTTGGGTATGCTGTCCTCTTGCGGGGTTTTCTTTTTCTTTGTTTATCTACCTGGTGGGGGGTCTGCCTTCGTTCTTGCCCCTTGTGTCCCTTGTGTTCTGAGTATTTTCTGGTGGTACCCCTGCTAGGTCCCCGTGAGTGTACACGTCCCGGGGGTTCAGCTCTTAGAAAGTTGTTTGGTAGCTTTGGGTGCCGGTTAGCAGTACCCTGCCTGGGATTACCTGAGCGCGAGTCCTCTTAAAGTAAACACTCGGGACCCTGGGAAACCCCTGGGGGCGCGCGGGTCCGATGGATGTGACCCCAGAGTCCCCCCCTCGCTTCCAGCGAGTTTGAGGGTTGCTCTCACCTTTTGTCTCTGGGTGACTCTCTGTTTTGCCTCCGTCTGCTGCCTGTGGGGTCGGTGACACCTTCGACCCGGAGTCCTGCGAGTTTGGTTGCTCGTTGTGGCTTGGTTACCCAGTTGTGCTAACAAAGCGGGTGCGGGCAGCAGGGGCGTTGCACTTGAGCCTTGGTGGTGGCAACGTTCTCGTGGTTTCCTCCCCGGGAGCCCCGGGGCTGCCCCGTTGTAGTTCGTTTTGGGACTTGGGGGTGTTGGTTGCTTCGGTTCCATCGACGCCCCCTTGTCTATCCCCTGGTTCACCCTTCCTGCCTGCATCCAGTTCCTTACCGTCTGTAGGTTCGGGGCGGGGTTTTTGGTGGTGTTGAGACTCGGGCAGTCTCGGGGAATTCCCCTTCCGGGGTAGTGACGGGGGCAATTTGGGCCTGTTCCTCCAGCCGTGTTGTATGAGTCTGCCAGTGGGCTCTCTTCCTTAGTGTTTTCACGGCTGCCCCGTTTTTCTGGTACGGTCGGGGCTTTTGGGGAACGGCTCGGCCCCAGGGCCTGTCGTGTAGGTTCCCAGGGCTGGGGAGGGGCTGATTTGGGGGGGCCTTGGCCCCGTTAGGCCCCGTGGGTTTTTTTATCCCCCCTCTAGGCGGGGCTTGTGGTTACGCGGAGTGGGGTCTTTCCTCCCCACTCGCCGTACGTGCTGTTGGACGTCGGCCCCTCCCCGGGCTCGGTTCCTTGGCCTTTGAGTCGGTTGGTTCCGTCCTGTGGGTTGATGTTTCCCCCCCCCTTTTTGGGATGGTGTTTTTGTCATGTTTCCCCGTTCGATGGGGTTCTGCGTGACTTCTGATCTCGGGTGCGCCTGCGCCTTCGTGTGCCTTCGGGACTAGCGTTGGCTTCTGTGTTCTCGAGGGTACAGGAAGGTTTTTCGCTACTTCCCGCATTATTGGAACGTCTGTCGGCTCCTCGTACTTGTCGCCCTGTTGGGCCACTTGTCGCCCTGTTGGGCTACTTGTCGCCCGGTTGGGTTACTTATCGCCCGGTTGGGCTACTTGTCGCCCGGTTGGGCTACTTGTCGCCCGGTTGGGCTACTTGTCGCCCGGTTGGGATACTTGTCGCCCGGTTGGGCTACTTGTCGCCCGGTTGGGCTACTTGTCGCCCGGTTGGGCTACTTGTCGCCCGGTTGGGCTACTTGTCGCCCGGTTGGGCTACTTGTCGCCCGGTTGGGCTACTTGTCGCCCGGTTGGGTTCCTTTTTGGGCTCTTTGCTTCTTTGGCCGGTTTTCTTGTTCCTGCTTCCTCTTTTGGCTCCTTTTCTCGTGCAGTAGTCCTGGCTGGCGCCTTCCCGCAGGGAGGGTGTGCGGTTCGGCCAGCGTGTTATGCGCATGCGCAGTGGAGTTTGTTTTGATAAGGGCGGTGTTTCAGTGCTGGGGTTTGGCGCCCTTTTTTGCTACAGTGCTGCGCCTCTCGTACTTCTCCCTGGCTGCGGTATGTGCCCCTTCGCGCCGGGGGTGTCCTGGTTCCCAGTTGTCGGGAGGACACCGCGGTTTTCCCTGTGTCATGGGTGTGGACCGCCTCCTTCGCCTCTCCGTTCTCCTGCGGGTCCGGCTCTGGCGTCTTCACCTGGCGGTGCTCCCAAGTTCTTCTGGGCACGGTTGAGTCGTGTCAAGTTTGTGCCACCATTCGCCAGGTGAGTTTCTGCGGTCTGGCGTCTTTTGGCCGGGCGCTGGATGCGGCGGTGTTTATATACCTGTCTTTATTTAGGTATATTTTGTACGACTGAGACCGTTCGCACACCAGTGACTGTCCCTTTATCACCCCTTCCTGTCCCCCTTATGTGCATGTCCAACCCATGCTGGAGTCATTCAGGGGACCCTCCCTTTTTTAATGTTGTGAGGTGTGGGGGTTGTAGGGTTGGTTCTGTACTCACCTGGTAAGGCTCCTGGCTGTGCTTGCAGGATTTGAGCTCTGGCTCTTGGGTCCCGCCTATCTGGTAGAACTTGCGGGATAGTACCAGTGGAGTGCAGTGGTGCTGTTGGCACTTTTGGGGAACACTGTATTACCATCAGTGGTCTGTGCTTGTTACACGACCTACTAGCGAGCATAAGCCTTCTTGCTGGTTCGTCCGTGGACTTCCAGGGCGCACTGGCCTGTTTTCGTATGGCAGTTCCAGCCCGTCCTGGTTGTGGGGATATGTGGGCCGGTGGACTGCTCCTCGCAGCTGTCTGGTGGGCCATCCTCTGGCCGGTCTGGCCTGACCTTGGGCCGGGCTTCAGGTGTAAAAGAGCTCCCAGTACCTCATCCAGCAGGTATCGAGCGGGTTTTCTCCGCCGTCGGTCGCCTGGTGCAGGTTTCTGGGCCTGCAGGGTTTTGTCGTGTCTCCGTTGGCCCTGTCTGGGGTCGGCCTGCTCCGTTCTCTGCCTTTGCAGAGGGGAGTTGCTATTTACATGTTGCATGTTGCAGTGGTGCCTGTTGCGGCTGCTGCACGTGTGCATTGGTACCGTGTTTCACGGTGGCGTGTCCTTGTTCCTGTGTCCGGTTGTGGAGTGGCACTTTGCTGCCGTTTTGTGCCTGGGGATTGCGTGGGGTTTTTGTCCCTGCCTGATTGTCCACCCCTGGTTGTTCTCCTGGGTTTTTTTGTGTTCTGCTCTTTCTTCCTGCCTCCTCTGCAGCAGGGATGTTCTGCGTGTGTTCTTAGGCGTTGGTCAGCCTGTGTCCTGTGATGTGCTTCTTTGTCTCGGTCTATTGCAGTTGTTCATGCCCCTTGGTTCGGGTCCTGTTCTGGCGGCGACCCTTCCGCCTTCTTTGGTTTTCCTAGCTTGCCCTGCCGGTTGTTTTTTTTGGGGGGGGTCTTGCGATGTCTCGCGTCGGACCCGTCGTTTCTGAACTCCTGGCGGGCTTGCATGCTTTGGGGAGTTTTTCTGTTTGGCAGACGTTCCATCTCCTTGTGCCGCCTGTGTTTCGGTGGTCGCGCCCGAGATCTTCTCGCGGCTCCGCCTTTCCCTGGGCTCGGGGGGGGGGGGGGGGGCCTTGTCGGGGCTGCTTATGTTCTGCCTCGTGGTCTCGCCTCCGGTTGGTGGTCGGGTGGCTTCGTGGTAGGTGTCCCACCTGCGTGCTTCTCTTGGCGGCAGTATGGGGTATTTTGGCGGTCCTTCCTTTTCCTGTCCCTTCTTAGGTGGTTACTCTTGTTAGCTTGGTTTACTCTCGGCTTAGTTTTCTAGTGGGGGTTGGGGGCCGTCGTCTTGCCACATGCTGTCGCCTCTTTTCGTGCGGCGCAGGCGGAGCCGCTTCAGCTTGCTTTCGGTCTTGGTGTTGCTTCTGCACCGTTAGTCAGCTGTCTAGTGCGTCGTTTCACCTCCGGCCTGTTCGTGCGCCACTTGCACCATCCTGGTCTCTGGTCAGCGTGCTCTGTCTTCTCCTCGGTTGGTAGTGCCCCTTCGGTTCCGGTGTGTTTTTTCGTCGGCTCTTTCCTTTGGGCCTTTGCCTCTGGGGGTCGAGTCGCTGAGTTTTCTTGCTCCTTCGGTTTTAGCGTTTTGGTTGTTTGATGGCAGCAGTCTCCATCTTTTCTGGCGCGGGGTGGGGCTGCTGCATTCTGGAGGGGTCCAGGGTTTGTTGGTGCTTCGTTGGTCGGGCCGGGGGTGTGTCGTTTTTGTGTTCAGTGGCGGCCCTCCGCTGTTGTTTGCTTGCCACGGCGTTTGGGTCCGGAGCGCGTTTTGCGTTGATCCGGTTCTGTTCTTCCCAGTTCGCGGGTGATAGTGTCCCGGGTGGTCAGTCGTGTTCTTGCGGCTAAGCTGCCTGTGTTCTTCCCTCATGCCTGTGGCGTTCGTGGCTTTGCTGCTCTCGCTGCCGTCTGGGCGACGTGGCCTTGCAGTCTTTCGGGCATGGATTTTTGGTGTTCGTGCAGGGGCCTTTCTGCTCGTGGTTCTAGTGTTGTTCTCGGGATTTTCGGGGCTGTGGCGCCTTGGGTTGGCGTTTGCTGCCGGTTGTCTCGCCTCCTTGGGGGGTGCGTGGTGTCCGCCTCCCGGTTTTGTCCCTTTAGACCTTCCTCTGTGGGTAGTTAGCTCCGGGGAGCCGACGGGGCTACCCCCAGAAAACCAGCGTTGAATGTAATGAAACGCCATTTTCTGGGTGAGACCCGGAGGCCCCCGGCAACCCTCCCTCCCTCCGGTCGGCGTTTTTCGCGTGTTTTGACATCCAGCCTCAGAACTGATGGGTGGATAGCCGGCGTGGGAGGTCTGGGGCTCCCCCTTCCCCCTCCCGGGGAGGGGGGAGCTGCGCAGACAGCGGCGCGGTGACGTATGACGTCATACTAGTTTCCTTGTTTTCTGTTGAAGAGTTCTATTCACTAGTTCGGCTTAGGTAGCAATTTTCACCAGAATAGGGGTTTGTTTTGGAATGCTTACCTTTCTGGATGCTTGACCCGGTCGATGGCAGACATAGAATGCTTCCAACCACACGGGGGTTTCTATAGGCCATTGCTCCCCTTGCCTCTCTGAGGGGGCCAGGTTCTGGCTCGTGGTCCCCGGTAGGCCCTAGAACATCCATACACATGACTGATGCCAAAGTCTGACATTAGCATATCAGCCGGTAAAGCTCCGGGGAGCCTCCGGGTCTCACCCAGAAAATGGCGTTTCATTACATTCAACGCTGGTTTTTTTAGAATATTCTTAAATAAGTTATATATTAAATCCACATTGAAATCCTCTTTTACGTCACCTATCGCTGGGTTCATGTCTCACTCCAAGACCGGCCCACACCCCATACCCAAGACTTTCTAATCTATTTGACCCAAAAAATTTCTAAGGCTATTAAAATCAGCTTTTCGAAAATCTGGCACTTTAACAGAATTTTCTCCTACAGGTCTATTCCATTCTATGCTAAATCTGATTTCTTTGTGATCACTGTTCCCTAGCTCACTCCCTATTTCGATGTCATTAATTTGTGTTTCCCTGTTAGTTAACACTAAATCTAAAATATTATTTTCCCGCTTTGGTTCCTTAACCCTTAACATGCTCGGGGTTTAATATCCTGTCATCCCCACAGGCGCATGTCATTTTGAAAAAAAAATAAATTATTTTTTCTTCCTAACCTGTTAATTTGTGTTCACTGATCACGGGAAAAATAATAAAAAAATCATAAGTGGCATATATTGCCCGCTATAGGGCGGGGAAGTCTGGCAAATTATAGGCTCTGACTCAGCGTGCGTCCCAGGCGGTCTGTTGCTCGCCAGCTGTCAGGCCGGAGTTGCCACAAAGAGATAATTACCGAATTATTTCAATGTCTCTGATTGATTTTTCATAGTTTTTTTGCTGTAATATTATTCAATAGTGTGTAGTTTGATATATTTATATAATAAAATGAGTGAATCATTGCTGTACTCAAAAATATGGTGTGCATATTGTTGATTCAATTATGTTCATCAATCAGTGAACAAATACTTTGTCGGTTATTACACTATAAGCACAGGTTTTATATAAGTATCTGCATGTTTTGTTCACTATAACAAACCACTAAGTAGCTATTATGAGTCAAAAAGTAATGAGGAGTGACCGCCGTGTACCAGCCAGCCACTCCCGCCCTCCCTCCAGTCATCTGACTCACCCACATTCTCCTCCCACAATAATGTTTTTGCTATAATTCACTATATACAGACGTTATATAGAAGTATCTACATGTTTTGTTTACCATAACTGTACATCTAAGCTTGTATGGTGAGTAAAGGGACAAAGACGTAGGACATCACACAGTCAGCTGATGGCTGCCGTCCTCAAGGCCAGACACACTGATATTTCTCCTCCAACAATACTGTGTGGTGTTATTACACTATATATCTTATATACAGACGTTATATATAAGTATTTACATGTTTTGTTCACCATAACTGTACATCTAAGCTTGTATGGTGAGTGTTCACTCACCATATTGATAAGCTTGTATGGTAAGTAAAGGCACAAAGACGTAGCTACTCACACAGTCAGCTGATGGCTGCCGCCCTCATGGTGAGACACACTAATATTTCTCCTCCAACAATACTATTTGTGTTGTTATTACGCTATATACACACATTATATATAAATATCTACCTGTTTTATTCATTATACTTGTACAAGTAAGCTGGTATGGTGCCCAAAGACCATTGTGGTCAACAGTAAACATGATATGTCGTGCAGACGACGCCACCGCCCTCACCAAAATGGCGGCTCCCAACCTACTCCTATTGCTGTTTATACCCTCTATACACACATTATATATAAGTATCTACATTTGTGTTCACCATTGCGAACCACTAAGCTGGTATGGTAAGTGCAGTCAATAAAAGCTGGCCCCACACAGTCAGAAGACAACGCCTCTGCCCTCCCTCCCACAGCATTACTCCTCCCTCCATGGCGCACAGCGCTAAATATCACCACAATCCTGCTATTATCAGAACCCTGGTCAGTTTTATCACAGTCAGGGGTGTTCTGTAATAATATCATCGCTACATAATAGCATGAACAAGTATATTATGGCATTTTTAGGCGATGCTGTGGTCACAAGCTGAACAGCAGTGCTGTGAGCTCATGCTGCATGCATCAGGCTTGGTAGCTCACTCAATACTGAGGCCCCTAACACCCGGGAATTTGGCCCATGATTTTTTTTTTTTTTTAGTGACATCTGTTTACAAGAGCCCTGATGAAGGTGTAGTGAACCCCGTGTATCCGCGGGCCGTTTAAATCTTGCGTAGTACTCCAAAGCATCACATGATGCGATGCACAATTTACTGTAAGTCGGTCAAAGCATCATATGATGCGATGCACAATTTAACCCTAAACCGCGCATATCATATATAAATGATATCAGTGACAAAACCAAAACCGCGCACATCATTTATATATGATTGCGTGTCTAGCGCTATAATTTAAACACCCCTCCTGGGATAGGGGCAGCTATAGTACAGCCACGAACGATAGTTGCCAGATGCCACCTAGAAAAAAAATCCAGGCCAACATTCTTGGGTGTTACAGCATCAGTATTGAGCAAGCCACCAAGGCTGGCACACGCAGCACGAGCTCACAGTACCGCTGTTCAGCTTGTTTCCACAGCATCGCCTACAAATGCCATAATATATATGATACTGCTATTATTTAGCAGTGATAGTATTACTGAAGCCCCCCTGACTGTGATAAAACTGAACAGGATTCTGATAATAGCAGGATTGTGGTGATATTTAGCACTGTGATCCATGGAGGGAGGAGTAATGCTGTGGGAGGGAGGGTGGTGGCGTCGTCTTCTGACTGTGTGTGGCCACCATTTATTGACTGCACTCACGATACCAGCTTAGTGGTTCGCTATGGTGAACACAAATGTAGATACAGTGCTTCCTCAGTCTAACGAACCCCGCTCTATCGAATTCCCGGAAGAGCCGAACAAATTGATTTCGGTACCAAATGTTCAGTGGAACATACAAATGTTCGATTAAGCGAGGAAGGTTCGTCCAAGCGGTCACCGAGGCCGAGCGTCGGAGCTGGCTGTCATCAACTATGACTCGCCAGAGTGTAAACAGTTATGTAGCGTTTTATTATCCTTACCCATTGTTTCTAGGGAGAAATGGTGATAAAATGGTGTCAGGGGGGCATTGGTGAGAGAGTTGTTGTGAGGAGGCAAGTGGTGTCAGTAGTTAAGGTTTTTTGTTTGGGGGCAGGTGGTGTAAGTTAGTATTCTCATGGGAGGCAGGTTGTCAGCCAGGCAGCTGACAACCAGCTGAAATGGTGATAAAATGGTGTCGGGGGGGGGGGGGGCATTGGTGAGAGAGTTGTTGTCAGGAGGCAAGTGGTGTCAGTAGAGGAAACACGTGACTGGCGCCTCCATGCTCCCCCGCCCCCACCCTCCTTCCTGCACCTGACCACAGAGACCAGCCACTACCTCACTCTCCTCTCGTCGTCAAATGCCAAGAGTCAATTTAATGATAATTATCGCATTATCTACACTGAAAATAGCCTTTTTATTAGAAAAATGTCATATTGGAGCAATACTAATGGTGAAAATTGTGATATATACAGTACATATTTTACACAGTTTGAACACATTTCCTTTTCACAGAATTTTTAATACAATTGGGGTGTAGATAACAGCTGGCATTGTGTGGCCGGCCGGTCCCTCCCTGAGCCATTGGGGGACTGGGTGGTAGGGGGGGTTTGTTTCCTGGATCCCCCTCTCCCTCTTCTAACAGCCTACGTACTGTACTAATATCTATTTAGAATAAATTTTGAGTAGGCCAATAAAAAAGCACAGGTCGTGTGAACGTTAGGCCTTGGTGAGGTGGCTGGCATCATTTGTGGTGGTGTCAGGGGAGGCAGGTGGGGTCAGGGGAGGCAGGTGGTGTCAGGGGAGGCAGGTGGGGTCAGGGGAGGCAGGTGGGGTCAGGGGAGGCAGGTGGGGTCAGGGGAGGCAGGTGGGGTCAGAGGAGGCAGGTGGGGTCAGGGGAGGCAGGTGGGGTCAGGGGAGGCAGGTGGGGTCAGGGGAGGCAAGTGGTGTCAGGGGAGGCAGGCGGTGTCAGGGGAGGCAGGCGGTGTCAGGGGAGGCAGGCGGGGTCGGGGAGGCAGGCGGGGTCAGGGGAGGCAGGTGGGGTCAGGGGAGGCAGGTGGGGTCAGGGGAGGCAGGTGGGGTCAGGGGAGGCAGGTGGGGTCAGGGGAGGCAGGTGGGGTCAGGGGAGGCAGGTGGGGTCAGGGGAGGCAGGTGGGGTCAGGGGAGGCAGGTGGGGTCAGGGGAGGCAGGTGGTGTCAGGGGAGGCAGGTGGGGTCAGTGGTGGAAGGTGTTGTCAGGGGGGGGTGGAAGTGGAGAGAGAAGGGTGCTGACCACGCATGGCTGCCAAACCTCTCATTCATTCTCTATTATAAATCTCAATCTTAGCTGTAAAATATTTATGTCAAAATATGTTGTATTAATATACATTATTAATAATTAACATGTTTTATTGTTTCCTGTAGAAAACAATAGCTGACTTGGCATTGTGGTGTGTATGGCCGGGTACCTGGGGGGTGGGGGGGGGGGGGGGTCCTGGAGGTGTGAGAGGAGACCTGTCAACCCATCATTTTTTTTTTTTGTCGGGCGAGTTGAGATGCTTCCAAGCCTGCTGCTTCAATATACCCCATGGATGGTGTGGGTGATGTGGTGTGGTTTGGGTGGTGTGGGTGGTTGTGGGTGGGTTGGTGTGGTGGGTGGTGTGGTGGGTTGGTGTGGTGGGTGATGTGGTGGGTGGTGTGGTTGGGTGTGGGGGGATGATGTGGGTGGTGTGGGGTGTGTGGGGGATGATGTGGGGTGTGTGGGTGGTGGTGTGGGGTGTGTGGGGGATGATGTGGGGTGGGTGGGGGATGGTGTGGGTGGGGGTGTGTGGGTGGTGGTGTGGGGAGTATGGGTGGTGGGGGCGAATGGTGTTAGTGGTGTTGGGGATGGTGTGGGGGTGTGGGTGGTGTGGGGGATGGTGTGGGTGGTGTGGGGGATGGTGTTGGTGGTGTGGGTGGTGTGGGTGGTGTGGGGGGATGGTGTGGGTGGTGTGGGGGATGGTGTGGGGGGATGTGTGGGGGATGGTGTGAGTGGGGTGGGGGATGGTGATTCTCGCATCTCAGATTATTATTGACACCAAAAGAGCATGAAAGATATTATAATGAAGCACCACACAACAAAGGAACAAACTAATGTGTCCTGGCATATGTTTAAAAAAAAAATTAAGAAGATTGTTGGGGCCGGACGGATGAAACGAATTCTGCACTGGAACGAATCGGCTTCGCCCCATATAGTTCGTTCAAGTGAGGACACACTGTACTTATATATAACGTGTGTATAGTGAGAGATAACAGTGAGAGGAGTAGGTTGGGAGCCGCCATTTTGGTGAGGGAGGAGCATCGTCTGCACGACTTGGCATGTTGTTTACTGATGGCTACTATGGTCTTTGGGCACCATACCAGCTTATTTGTACAGGTATGGTGAATAAAACAGGTAGATACTTATATATAATGTGTGTATATAGCGTAATAACACCACAGACAATATTGTTGGAGGAGAAATATTAGTGCGTCTGGCCTTGAGGGCGGCCGCCGATCAGCTGACTGTGTGAGTAGCTACATCTTTGTGCCTTTACTCACCATACAAGCTTAGATGTACAGTTATGGTGAACAAAACATGTAAATACGTATATATAACATCTGTGTATAGTGAATAAATGCAAAAACTATTGTGGGAGGAGAATGAGGGTGAGTGAGGTTGTGTTGAGGGAGGGAGTGGCAGCGAGTAGCTGGCTGTGTTTGGTGGTCACTCCTCGTTGCTTTTTGACTCACAAGACCAACTTAGTACAGTAGTTCGTTATGGTGAACAAAACATGCAGATACTTATATATAACCTGTATATATAGTGTAACAACAGCAAAACTATTTGTTTATTGTTTTATGAACATAATAATTGAATCACTAATATGCACACCATAATTTTGAGTACAGCGATGGTTCACACATTTTATTATATAAATATACCACAATTCACTGTATGGAATAATATTACTGCAAAAAAACTAAGAAAAAATCAATCAGAGACATTGAAATAATTAGGTAATAATATATTTGTGGCAACTGCCGTCTGACAGTTCGGGCGGAGTAGACCTCGTCTGGCGAATGCTCTGCCAACGCCCCTGTTTTGCCACACATCCCTACCCTATTGTGGCTAAAATATGCCACCTACAGTTTTTTTTGTTATTTTTTCCGTGATCAGGGAACAAAAATGAACACTTCTATAAGACGAAAGAATTTTTTGGAATTTTTTTTTTTGTTGCGCCTGTGGGTGTGAATTCCATTTGGGCCCCTAGTGGTTTGAGGGTTAAGGGTTAAACTAACGAAACAAAGCTGCCGGAGAAATGTACAAAAATTCACTTTTGTAAATAGAGTTGTAGATGGTTGGAACAAGTTAAGTGAGAAGGTGGTGGAGGCCAAAACCGTCAGTAATTTCAAATCATTATATGACAAAGAGTGCTGGGGAGACGGGACAGCACGAGCATAGCTCTCATCCTGTAACTACACTTAGGTAATTACACACACTCACTCTCACACACTCTCCCACACTCACTCACTTTCACTCACTCTCACTCACTCTCACACACTCACACTGATTCACTCACTCTCCCACACTCTCACTCCCACACACTCACTCTCACACTCACTCACTAACCCTCCCACTCACTCTCACACTCACTCACTAACCCTCCCACTCACTCTCACTCACTCTCCTACACTCTCACACACTCACCCTACACTCACTCTCACACTCACTCTCCCACTCACTCTCCCACACTCTCACTCACACACACTCACTCACTCTCACACACACTCACTCACTTTCACACACATTCCCACACTCACTCACTCTCCCACACTCTCATTCACTTTCACTCACTCTCACACACTCACTGATACTCTCACACACTCACCGACACTCTCACTCATTCTCCCTCACTCTCACACACACTCAGTCACTCTCATACACCCTCATACACTCCCACACACCCTCATTCACTCTCACACACTCTCACACATTCTCTCACACTCTCCCACACTTAGGGGTGACAATTATAGTAGAGGTGTGCAATAGGATGAATGGACATAACAAAGGGGACATTAATAGAGTATTGAAAGTAACAACAGAAGACAGAACTTGAAACAAAGCGTATAAACTGGAAAAATTTAGATTTAGGAAAAAACTTCATGGGTAAATACACTTTGTACGTCAAGGTTCATGTTTGCAATGTTACAGAGTTCCAGTTAACTCCCATGCATTCAGTTAATTTATTTTATGTTTATGTTTTTTATGTTAAAATGTTTTTGTTGATTTGTTTCTATATTTTCATAAATAAAGCAAGCTTACCATCTTATTCCAAGTTTTACGATAATTTTACAAGGTTTAAAACATAAAGTTCAATATAATATTCTGGTTTTCATATAGGAATTATACGTTAATATAACATCATAATAACTTAATGGTGTCGTGTAAATAACGTTATATTGACGCCCTTTAAATGTTATATTTATGTTATAAGAACGTAAATTGGATAGGTTTACATAAAGTTAACAAAAAAACAAAATGTTGACTGAAAATTGTTTATTTTTAAATAGAAAGCATGAAAACATTATAATTCCATACCATTCACTATTATTTTTAAATTTTTACATAAATCTTAAAAAAACTGTGTCTCAAGAATATATGTTTTTAGTTATCTCTAATGGTTTTAAAAGCGTCAGAAATACGTATTTATGGCAATAGTTACAGTATTACCTTTGTGGCACCATTTAAAAATGTTTACAAAGGTTTTGTGTTTGCTTGGACAGCTGTCTGTTCTACAATCCCATAGAATTGATTTTTCATAAATCCTACAGTTTGGAATTCTAAATTTTTGTTGTCTAAATTTGTGAATATTTCAAATGTCATATTGACAATTTTTTTTTTACAGTAAACTATACTGAAAACCTTTATTCTAAATATATGAAAATGAAGATCAAATGCTATTCTGAGAGCATAATAACACCAAATAAACAATTGGTGATATTTTATATTTCTGGGGGAGAGCCTCGTCGGCTCCCCGGAGCTATCCAGGCTGATGTGCTAATGTCAGACGTTGGCATCAGTCATGTGTATGGAGTTCTGTGGGCCTACCGGGGACCACGAGCCAGAACCTGGCCCCCCTCACAGAGGCACGAGGAGCAATGGCCTATAGAATCCCCCGTGTGGTTGGAAGCATTCTATGTCTGCCATCGACCAGGTTAGGCACCAAGAAAGGTAGGCGTCCCAAAACAAATCCCTATTCTGGTGAAAATTGCTACAAAAAAACGAACAAGTGAATAGAACTCCCCAAAACAGAAATAAGCAAGCGAGTATGAGACTCGTGGAGATGGCGCGGCACGTCGCCGCGCCGCTGTTTGTGCAGCTCCCACCTTCCCGGAGGGGGAAGGTAGGAGCCCCAGACCCCGTGCCGGCCATCCACACCCCACTTCTGAGGCTGGTGCTATAGACAACGGTCGTGTGCTCTGGCTCTAGTGGTTGTTTCAGCACTGTGCCTTGTGTGTGGTGACTGTCTTCTAGGTGGTGCGTGAGCCAGGAGTGATTCTTCAGTACTCGATCTGCATGCACCTAGGGTTTCCTTCCCTAGGTGTCCAGTTAGTACTGCCCTTGGGGCTTGGGGCCATCTTTTACAAGTTCCTTGGGTTCGACCCCAGCTAGGCTGTTTATTGCTTGGTTTCCACATCCCCTTGTCTTTTCCCTGTTGTGATTTTTTCTGGCCCCTTCCCACTTCCTCCCTGCATCCGGAAGGTTACCGTCCGTAGGTTCGGGGTCGGGGCGGGGCTTCGGTGGTCTCGAGACTCGGGGAGTCTCGGGGAATTCCTCTTCTGGGGTAGCGACAGAGGCTTTCGAGCCTGTTCCTTCAGCTGTGTTTTAAGAATCTGCCAGTGGGCTCCCTTCCTTAGTAATTTTCCGACTGCCCCAGATTTTTCTTGTGAGTCAGGGGCTTTGGGGGGACGGCTCGGGCCTGGGGCCTGCTGTGCAGGTTTCCAGGGCTGGGGAAGGGGCTGACTTGGGGGGCCTCGGGCCCCATTGGACCCCGCCGGGGTTTTCTACTCTCTGAGCGGGGCTTGCAGTTACGGGGAGTGGGTTTTTTTTCCTTCCCCCTTCTGCATACGAGTTTTTGGGCGTTGCCCTCTCCCAGAGTTCGGTTCCTTGTCCCTTTGGGTCCATCGGTTCCGTCCTGTTGGTTTGTACTCTTCTCCATTTTCTCCCCCTTCTTCTTTGGGACTGGACTTCTCCGTCATGTCGGGGTCATGTTCCCCTCATATTGGGGTTCTATATGACTCTTGGTCTCATGTGCGACTGTGCCTTAACACTATCGCGCCCCATTCGTGCGAGCCTCAGAAATGACGTCTTGCGCTGTTCGGTGCGGGCGAGCATGCGGCAACACAAAGTGTATACTCATTTCAGTTTTCTCACCTTAATTCTCGTGCTACGTCGTCTGTTTTGGGATCATTGTGTTCGCAATAGAATTCCCTACAGGGGTATATGCATATAAGGTCAAAAAGCCTGCCATGACTCCCCACAGCAAAGCCTAAAGTCGGCAAAGTTACCCCGTGAGTGCCCAAAATCAGTAAAATGTGCATACTCGTTTCAGTTTTCTCACCTTATTTCCAGATATTATCTTCCTTGGAGATTTCAATTTACTGAGTCTAAGATGGAGAATGGCAAACACAAATATCATAGCAGGGAATGACCCGTGAAATAACCAACTACAGGTCAGAGAACTTTTGAGATTCTGTGACAAATTCTCGCTCAATCAACAGATTACAGAACCAACTAGGAACGAAAACACACTAGACTTGTTATTCACAAACAATGATGAATTAATCGGACACATTACAATCTCAGATACTACATACTCAGACCATAAGCTCATTGAAGTGCAAACTAGCATAAATAATGGTAGTAGGTCTAAGAGATCCAGTATTCAATCAATTCAATTTCAACAATAAGAGGATCGACTGGGTAAAAATAAATGTAGACCTTGCAACCATTCAATGGGAGACGGTCTTAAGCTACAAAACTCCCACACAGGGAATAGCTCAACTGACAGCTGAAGCTTACAAGGTCTGCTTGAAGCACGTACCTGTGAGGAGGGGCAGAAAGGGGACCACTCTAGAAAGAGAACGCAGACGACTGTACAGGAGAAGGAAAAAATAATGGAAATGCTTCGGCAGACACAACTATCAGAAGAAAGAAAAATAAACCTAAGCAGGGAGATCGGAGAAATAGAACAAACGTTAAAGCGATCATATGAGGCTGAGGAAATGGAATTGGAACAGAAAGCTATACAAGAGATAAAGAAAAATCCAAAATATTTTTTCACATATGCAAAATCAAAATAAAACACCTCGACCAGTATTGGACCGTTAATTACAAATGAAGGTACGTAACACAGAGGACAACATAGAGATTAGTGAAATTCTAAGAAGCCAGTATGAGGCTATGTTTAGCACACCAATAAACAACATGAAAGTTGATGACCCAGACAGCTTCTTTATGAATGACATTCAAGCTGCAGATAATATAACGGATATTAACACGAACTCGGAAGACTTTGAAAGAGAACTTGACAATATGCCCATGCACTCAGCTCCTGGGCCTGACTCATGGAATTCAATATTCATAAAGAAATGTAAAGTACCAGTAGCGAGAGCACTCAGCGTAATATGGAGAAAGACCCTGGATACAGGGGAGATACCAGCTGCACTTAAATCTGTAGATATAGCTCCTCTGCACAAGGGGGGGTAGCAAAGCCTTGGCAAAAAATTATAGACCAGCTGCACTAACATCACACATAATAAAAGTGTTTGAAAGAGTAATTAGGAATCAAATTTCTAGTTTTATGGAAAATAATGAGCTACACAATCCAGGACAACATGAATTTAGAGCGGGCAGATCCTGTCTGTCACAGTTACTCAACTACTATGACAAAATCACAGAAGCTATTGAAGAAAAGCAAAATGCAGATGTTGTATAAACAGACTTTGCAAAGGCATTCGACAAATGTGACCATGGGGTGATAATATACAAAATGAGGTGAATGGAAATAACTGGTAAAGTAGGGCGCTGGATACTCAATTTCCTGTCGAACAGAACACAAAGAGTAACAGTCAATCAAATAAAATCGAGTCCAAGCGCAGTTAAAAGCTCCGTACCTCAAGGTACAGATCTTGCACTGCTACTGTTCCTTATTCTCATATCAGATATAGACAAAAATACACGTCACAGCTTCGTGTCATCCTTTGTAGATGACACAAAAATCAGCATGAAAATTTCCTCTGCTGAAGACATTGAAAAATTACAAACAGATATCAACAAAGTTTTCGATTGGGCAGCAGAAAATAACATGTGTAACAGTGATAAATTTCAGGTACTCAAGTACGGCAAAAATGAGGATCTGAAACATAATACAGGGTACAAAACGCAATCGAATCTGCCCATTGCAAGGAAAACAGCATGTAAATAATTTGGGAATAATGATGTCCGACGATCTAACGTTTAGGGAGCATAACCAAGCACATACTGCGTCAGCCAGGAAAATGATAGGATGGATTACGAGAACTTTCAAATCCAGGATCCCGTCACAATGGTTGTACTCTTCAAGTCACTTGTGCTGTCCCATCTTCAGTACTGCTCAGTACTCACTTCCCCCTTCAGAGCAGGAGAAATTGCTGAAATAGAGGGAATACAGAGAACATATACGGCACGCATAGACAAGATAAAGCACCTAAATTATTGGGATCGTCTCAAAGCACTCCAAATGTACTCTAGAAAGGAGACGAGAGATATACCAAATAATATTCACATGGAAAATGCTGGAGGGCCAGGTCCCAAATCTACACAGTAAAATAACAACGTACTGGAGTGAACGATATGGAAGAAAATGCAAGATTGAACCAGTGAAGAGCAGAGGTGCCATAGGCACAATCAGAGAACACTGTAAACATCAGAGGTCCGCGGTTGTTCAACGTCCCCCCAGCGACTATAAGAAATATTTCCGGAACAACCGTGGACATCTTAAAGAGAAAACTGGACTGTTTTCCAAGAGAAGTTCCGGATCAGCTGGGCTGTGGTGGGTATGTGGGCCTGCAGGCTGCTCCAAGCAACAGCCTGGTGGACCAAACTCTCACAAGTCGAGCCTGGCCTTGGGCCGGGCTTGGGGAGTAGAACAACTCCCAGAATCAGGTATCAACCTGGCATATTAGTGATTCAATTATAATGTTCATAAAATAATCAACAAATAGTTTTGCTGTTATTACACTATATACACTGGTTATATATAAGTATCTGCATGTTTTGCTCATTATAACGAACCACTAAGTTAGTATTGTCAGTCAAAATGCAACGAGGAATGACCCGCCACACACCAGCTAGCCACTCGCTGCCACACCGTCAACAACATCTCACTCGCCCTCATTCTCCTCCCACAATACTGATTTTATATTTATTCACTATACACAGACGTTATATACAGTATAAGTATTTACATATTTTTTCACAATAACATTACATCTAAGCTTGTATGGTGAGTAAACGCAATAAGACATAGCTACTCACACAGTCAGCTGGTGGTGGCCGCCGTCAAAGCCAGACGCACTAATATTTCTCCTCCAACAATACTGTTTGTGGTGTTATTATGCTATATACACACATTATATATAAGTATCTATCTGTTTTATTCACCATACCTGTACAAATAAGCTGGTATGGTGCCCAAAGACCATAGTGGCCACCAATAAACAACATGACAAGTCGTGCAGACGACGCACCTCCCTCACCAAAATGATGGCTCTCAACCTACTCCTATTGCTGTTATTACACTCTATACACACGTTATATATAAGTATCTACATTTGTGTTCACTATAGCGAACCACTAAGCTGGTATGGTGAGTGCAGTCAATAAAAGGTGGCCACACATAGTCAGAAGACGATGCCATCACCCTCCCTCCCACAGCATTACTCCTCCCTACATGGAGCACAGTACTAAATATCACCACAATCCTGCTATTATCAGAATCCTGGTCAGTTTTATCACAGTCAGGGGTCTTCTGTTATACTATCATTGCTAAATAATAGCATGAACATTTATATTTTGACATTTTTGGGCGATGCTGTGGTCACAAGCTGAACAGCAGTGCTGTGCGCTCATGGTGCGTGTGTCAGCCTTGGTGGCTCGCTCACTACTGAAGCTCTCACACCCAGGAATGTTGGCTACAATTATTTTTCTAGGTGGTATCTGTCAACTATTGGTCATGGCTGCACTATAGCTGCCCCTATCCCACACGGGGCATTTAAATTAAGGCTCTAGACAATAAAACAGCTATTAATGTATTGCGCGGTTAAGGTTTTGTTACTGAAATCATCTCTATATATATTGCACGGTTTAAGGATTAAATATGTCAAAATTAGAAGTCAGAAGAAAAAGAGGTGATATGATCACTACGTAGAAAATAGTAACAGTAATAGATAAAATCGATAGGGAAGATTTCCTGAGACCTGGAACTTCAAGAACAAGAGGTCATACATATAAACTAACTAAACAAAGATGCCGAAGAAATATAAGAAAATTCACTTTCGCAAACTGAGTGGTAGACGGTTGGAACAAGTTAAGTGAGGTGGTGGTGGAGGCCAAAACCATCAGTAGCTTCAAAGTGTTATATGACAGAGTGCTGGGTAGACGGGACACTATGAGCGTAGCTCTCATCCTGAAACTACACTTGGGTAATTACCTAGCATGAGCACAGCCGTACCCAGCACGAGCACAGCTGTTCCCCAGCACAGCCATACCCAGCACAAGCACAGCCATATCCAGCACGAGCACAGCCGTACCCAGCACAAGCACAGCCATATCCAGCACGAGCACAGCCGTACCCAGCACAAGCACAGCCATATCCAGCATGAGCACAGCCGTACCCAGCACAAGCACAGCCATATCCAGCACGAGCACAGCCGTACCCAGCACAAGCACAGCCATATCCAGCATGAGCACAGCCGTACCCAGCACTGGTACAACACCAGCTCAAACGCAGCTGAAGCAAACACAGCAGCAGCGAACACCAGCAAAGCTGATGCAAACATCTAAGAACACCGTGTGTGGAGTCTACAGTTAGAATAAGTGTTAAATTTAAATACATAGTGTTAGTGTTAAATTTAAGGGTGCAGTACAGAAATTTTAGTGTAAAATTGTTTTCATAAACTCTATTCAAGTACTCAACATTCAGCAGAACTACTTATCAATACAGTGCTAACGGTATAATACAATACAGTTCGTATTTACTGTACAGCATTTACAACTCCATTAGAAATCAAGATAGACATAACTCCAACAATAAGGTAAATAACTGTAACACAGTATTTTTTAGTAGAGTAGTAATATATAGGTACAGTATATAATAAGATAATGCATTTTTATTGTTTACAAGAAAAAATAAGACAGATGCAAATGCCTCTTGAATGTCACCTCCTGCAACAAATCCAACGCTCCAACACACCGGGGTTGGTCCCATATAGTGCATTGAATCGAGGTTGTACTGTATCTCGTTCTTTTATAATTATATCTCTTCGTGCTCTGTCTTGGCAGAGCCTTATATCCAAATATGCCAAAAATATGCAATATGTACATGCAAACTTGTTCGATTTCAATTAGTCTTTTTATTTGGGCTGCGATGCTGAGACTTGGAACAGTTGCAGCCCTTTTCATGTGCAACTAGTCAAAGAAGATTGGTTGACATTTAACACCTTATAAGAAATTAACTAATGCCCCTTTCAATACTTCTAGTTGGTGCCCTCCCCGCCGGGCAGGTTGTGCGGTTCGGACCTCAGGCGTCATGCGCATGCGCCGTGGGAGTTTGTTTTGTTATGGACAGTGTACACAAGTGCTGGTGTTCCACGTCCTTTTTCTCTCGGGTACTTCGCCTCTCGCTCCTCTCATTTCTCCAGTCCATGCCCTGTAGATACTGGGGGTGTTCTGGATTACCAATATGGGGAGGATACCTCGTTTTCTCTGCATACGGGTTTGGGGCGCCGCTTCGCCTCTACCCTACTCTTCTCCTGCATGTGCGGCTCTGGCGTTATTTCTCTGGCGGTGCTCCCAGAATATTCTCGGCTACGATGTGTCGTGACACGTTCATGCCTACGCTCTGCAGGTGAGTTTATGCGGTCGGGTGTCTCTTTCGGCCAGGTGCTGGTTTGTGGGTTTTGGATGTGTGTGTTGGGGGATTGGTTGTGGTATTTTGTTTGGCCCCTTGCGTGCTTCTTCCTGTGGCCTGCCTTGTTCGTCTGTGTTCTTTGTTACACGGGGCACGGCCCTATGTTGAGTGGTCTTATCTTGGTCACTCATTCCTTAACCGTCTTGCAGTGCCTGGCTTAGCCCTTCCATATACGTTGGATTCTTTGTACTCGCCTAGTTGTCCTCTCCTAGTTGTGCTTCCTGGGGTTGAGCTTTGGCTCTTTGGTCCCACCTCTTCACTGTCAATCAACTGACATCACCATGGCCTCTTGTGTGTTGTTGGTCATGCCCCTTTCGTTCCCGTTGCTGCCCCTCTTTCTCGTTCCTCATCTTCCTTCTGCACTCTTGTCCCTAGCTGCTGGTGCTGGGGCTGTTTTTCTGGTCTTTTCTTGTGTTTTTCCATTTTTCTCATTCTCTCCTACACATTGTTGTGTGTTTTAGTATGTGCTTCTTGGCTCTCCTACTGCTAGGTTGGATGTTGTCCATGTTCAGTTCCCTGCTTTTGCACCGCCTGTGTGTTTGGTTCTTTTCCAGCTTGCCAGGTTTGGGTTCCTGGTTTCCTGGCTTACCCTAGCAGTTGGCATTTTCAATATCTCGCGGTGTCCCATCTCACGAGTCTTGCATCGGAACCACAGTGTCACCGATCTCCTGGCGAGCTCACTAGCATTGGGAAGTTTTCTGTACGGCAGACGTTCCATGTGGTTCCTTGCCAGCTTGGGTTTCCGGCTCTGCTTTCTTGGTGATCGCACCTGAGGTTTTCCCGCGGCTCCGCCTCTTCCTATGCTCGATCAGTCTATGGTGGGGCTGGTTTGGTTCTGCCTAGAGTCTCTCACCGTCTGTTGGTGTTCAGATGGCTTCATTAATGGTGTCCCACCTGCGTGCTTTATCTTGGCAGCGGTGTGGGGTTTTTTGGCGGTCCTTCCTTGTTTTTTCTGTCCCTGAATAGGTTTGCTGTATATTGTTGGAGTGGTTTTGTCCTTCTCTTGTGGAGATTCAGGGCCATTATCCTGCCACATACTGTCACCTTGTCTTGTGTGGCGCTGGCGGAGCCGCTCCGGATTGCTTCGATTTTGGAGTTGCCTCTGCACCACGTAGCGAGTTGTCTCTGACATGGTTTACCTCCGGCCTGCTCTTGCGCCACTTGAGCCGTCCTGGTTCTTGGATTGCATGCTCTCTCCTCTTATCCTCGGTTTGTTGTGGCCCCTTTGGTTTTGGATTGTTTTCCGAGGCTCTTTTCTTGTTGGCGTTGGCCTCTGGGGGTCGGGTTGGGGTGCTTCCTGCCCTCCTCCGGTGTCTGGGTTTAGGCTTTTTTGGTTCTCCTGATAGGTTTGTTCACTTGCAGTTGTCTCCTTTTCTGGTGAAGACTGGCACATCTGCTTTCCAGAGGGGTCCTTGGGTTGTTGATGCTTAGTTGGTCTGGCTGGGGATGCATCATGTGTTGTGTTCTATTGCAGCACTTTGACGTACTTGGCGTGCCACGGCTGCCGTGACCGGGGTCACGCTTCGGGTTGTTCCGGGGTTCCATTCTTTCCTGTTCCAGGGTGTGGTTCTCTCGGGTCATCCACAGGGTGGTTTGGTCCTGCCAGCCTGCTGTTTGTCTCCGTGCCCTAGTTGTTCGTAGATTGACTCTGTGCTCCTTCATTGCTGTTCCTGGGCCTTGTCGGGTTTGTGTGGCCTTGGGTTGGCAGTTGCGGTTTTGTCTCCGCTTTGCGTTTGGGAGTGAGCGACTTCCGCCTCCCGGGTTAGGTCCCCCTCTTGTTTTCATCTTTGGGTTGGAAGCTCCGGGGAGCCGACAGGGCTCTCCCCCCAGAAAACCAGTGTTGAATGTAATGAAACGCCATTTTCTGGGTGAGTCCTGGAGGCTCCCCGGCAACCCTCCCTCTCTCTAGTCAGCGATTTTTGCGTGTTTTTTATATCCAGCCTCAGAACTAGGGTGTGGATGGCTGGCACGAAGGTCTGGGACTCCCCTTTCCCCTCCCAGACAGCGGGCAGCTGTGCAGAGGGCGACGTGTGACGTCATACTCATTTGCTTATTTCTGTTTGGGGAGTTCTATTCACTTGTTCGACTTTTTATAGCAATTTTCACCAAAATAGGGGTTTGTTTTGGGACGCCTACCTCTCTGGGTGCCTAACCCAGGTCGATGGCAGACATAGAATGCTTCCAATGACAAGGGGGGTTTCTATAGGCCATTGTTCATCGTGCCTCTTTGAGGGGACCAGGTTCTGGCTTGTGGTCCCCAGTAGGCCCTCTGAACTCCATACACATGACTGATGCCAAAGTCTGACATTAGCATATCAGCCTAGATAACTCCTGGGAGCCTCCGGGACTCGCCTAGAAAATGGGGTTTCATTACATTCAAAGCTGGTTTTCTGTGGAGCTTATCAGGCTAATGTATGTTATATTAGACCGGGATATTAGCTAAGGAGTTCAGACCTACCAGGGACCAGCACCAGAACCTGGCCTCTTCAGAGAGGTTTCAGGGGAGCAATGGCCCTGGAAAACCCCCTTGTGGTTGGGGTTTTCCTTATCTGCCATCGACCGGGGTTAGGCACCCAGAAAGGTAGGCATAACAAAGCAAACCCCATATAGTAAAAAACTAAAACAAAAAACCGAACAGAGAGGTAGAAACTCCCTACAATCCCAAGGAAACAAGCAAACATCACACTTTACTCCCGCGCCGATTGTCCGCGCAGCCCTCCCCGCCCCAAGAGGGGAAGAGGGGAGCCCCGGACCTCACCGCGCCGGCTGCCTAGCATCAGTTTGTAAGCTAATGTCAACTGGGATAGACGCTTCTCTGGCCTCAGTTTCCTAGGCGGTATTTGCCTTGTGTGGTGTTCACTGCTGTGTGTTGTGTTGTGCGGTGGCCAGGTGTTCCTCATCAGTACCAGGGCTGCATGCGCTTAGGGGCTTCCTTCCCTAAGCGCCCTGTGAGTACTGTCCCTGCGTGACAGGGTTATCTTCCCTGGGGCGTTCGGGAACCATTCCCGTAGATGTTCTTGCTGCTCGACATTTGCCTCGCCCTTGGGGCCAGCTGGGGCTTGGGGCCCTTGTTTGGCCTCCGGTAGGGACTGGTATTGTGCTGGTTAGGGCGTCAAGGTGTTGCGCGACCTGCCACCTACGCGGTGACCGGTTCCTGTTGCCTCTGGAGACGGTGTACTTTTGTGGGGGTTTTCTTTTGTTTTTATTTTCATTTGCCTGGTTGGGGTTTGCCCAGTGTGGCTATAGTTCCACTGGTAGTGTTTGGTGGCCCTCTGCTAGGGCCCCTGTGATTGTATACGTCACAGGGGTTTTCAGTGTTGTCCTCTACCCCCTTGTTTTTTTGGGGTTTCTTAGCCGGTTAGCAACACCTTGCCGGGCTTCCCGTAGTTGTTACCCTATGGGCCCTGGAAACCCCTGTCGGGGCTCGGTGGACCATTGAATGTGTCTTCCGGGTTTCAACCCATCTTGTACGAGATCGTTGGTTGCTGTGCCCTTGTCTCAGGGTGACGATCGCCACTTTTACCTCTGTCATGCTGCCTGTTGGGTCACTGACACCTTGACCCGGAGATTTGCGAGAGGTGTTCCCTGCTTGTTCTCCAGTACTCTCCTGATGTCCTCACTGTTAAGAGTACAGGTGGCATCTGTGTTGCAAGCTAGGTTAGGTTGCTGCAACACCCTAGGTTGGCTTCCCACTCGGATGCCCCGGGGCTGCCCCGTTTTGGTTAGGTGCTGTTTGCCCTTTTCCCTCCCTGTTCCCGGCTCCTGACGATCTGCGGGTTTCGGGGTCGGGGCGGGGTTTAGTTGGGGCCGAGACTCGGGCGGTTTCGTAGGGTTTTCCCGTTCGGGTTGGGGACGGAGGTTTTCGAGCCTGTTCTGCCAAGGCTTCTGGGTCTTACCAACGGCCCTTTCTTGCTGCCTTTCCTATGGACTCTTCCTTTTCTTTAAGGGCGGAGGGCTTGGAGGACGGCTGTGCCCCGGGGCCTCTGTTGTGGGTTCCCGGGGCTGTGGGAGATGCCTGCTAGCAGTTCTGGGGCTGTTTGACCCTGCTGGGGTTTTCTGCTTCTGGGCGGAGTTTTTCGCCCATCCAGTCTGCTTCCTTCCCACTTTTGCTGGCGTGTTTTCGTATCTTTTGCGTCGGTCACAGCCCCCTGTTTTGGTGTCCATTTTCTGGTGTTTTCTGTTCCTCTGGGAATGTTTGATTGTTGATTTTACACCAGGTTTTCCGTTTTGTCTGTTTTGGGTCTGGGCCCTAGGGTTTGGGATCAATGTCCCTGTCTGTTATGCTTGTTCCCACACCATGTCCCTCGGTTTTCGGTCTGTTGTGACTGTTTCCCTGGGGGTTCTGTCTGGGGGCTGTGCTTTGCCTTTTTGTGGTGTATCTCTGCTGGCAAATGTGGTGGTTTGGGCTCCCCCTGGTTTGATTCCGGATTCCTTTGGGTTCTTTTGTTTCGGTCCGGAGGTTTCTTCCTCTTGGGCCCCCTTTGTGGGTTCTGGGGGCTTCGTTTCCTCGTGTGTGACCCAGCTCTGCCTTCTGGGGTTCCGGGGTCTTCCTGGCTTGCAGACTGATCTTTTTGGGTCTTGGCACATGTTGTGGTCGTGCTGGGAGTTTGGGGTTTTGTTGTCGAGGTGGGCCTTTTGATGCAGTTTTGTGCCTTCTTCACCCGGCCAGCGTGGTGCTCTCTACCCACTAGTTGGCGTCTTGTAATTTTCTTTTCACGTGTATGTGTGCGCATGTCCGTGTGCATGTGTACACTGTGTGTGTGTGTGTGTGTGTGCGCGCACATGTGTATGTGCAAAAGCACCTGTGTGTAATAAACCTTTGTGTGTATATTTATATGTATGTGTATGTATGTATATTTACACGATATGTATGTATATATACATAATGTGTATATATGTATGTATACTTTTTATTTCGGAAGGGGCTCTGTTCCCTTCGCTGTTGACGGGGTGCTAGGGGAGCAGCTTACTCTGTTGACTCTCGCATGGTCCCACAGTTAGTAGGCGCTTTTGGTTGTCTTCCGGCCTCTGGTGGCGGCGGCGGACGGCTTCTCCCCCTTTGGGGGGTTCAGGGCTGGCGGGGTGGGCTTATTCCCCTGTGCTTCGTCATGTCATCTTAGTGGGTGCGTTAGATGTGGTCGATCCGCCCGATCCTTCTGGGGTTCCCCTCTGCTCTATGCAGACATGGGCCTGGCGAATCTGCGGTTTCCAATCTGCGCCCTGGATTCTATGCCCTCATCGAAGGACTGTTGTCTCCGGTCTAGCTTCTGTTGGGGCCGGGTGCCTGGATGGTGGCCCTGGACCTCCAGGTCAATTCTTGGCACGTTCTTCTCCAGTTTTCCGGGACTGGCACAGTTGGTGGTGGGGCTTCAGGCTTGCTGCTTTTGTTGCCTTCTCTAGTTTGTAATTGGCACTTGGTGTATTTACGCATCTTTACCGGATCTTGGTACCCTGTCTGAGTCTGCATGGGATTTGATGTCTGGCCCACCTCGACGACTGGCTGGTGTGGGCTCCCAGTCGGTCCGCTTGTCTGCTCACCAGGTGTGTGGTTCTTTCCAGATCACCGGGTTTGGTTTCCTGGTGATCTGGAGGCCGTTCCATCTGTTTCCGTTCCGGGTTCGGACCTGGCTGGGTATTGTTTAGGGCTCTTGGGCCGCTCCTTTTCCTTCCCTCCAAAAGTGTTGCTGCGGCTGTGGTCCCGCCTTCGACTGTTCATGAGGGGGTTCCGGGCTGCTCGGCAGTTGCTCGAGCAGTTGTGCGAGAGTCTGAACTTCGACGTGCTGGTCTGCTCACAAGGTCGGGTTTGGCTTCGGCGTCTGTTTGGTTCCTTCAGAGACTCCCCTTCCGCCTCTCTTGCAATCATTGGGTTCGTTTCTCCGGGGATCTTGTGTTGGTGCTGCGTCACCAGCTTCCTCTTTGGGGTTTTCGGGGTTCCGTGCCTTGGCACCTCCCCGAGCCTTCGTTCAATGTGTTCACAGACGGGTCATCTCTCGGCTGGGGCTTTGTAACCAGTGCTCACTAGGTCAGCCGGGGATGGTGGGGTCTGTCCACCCGTTGGGCTCACAGCACGGTTCGGGAGTTCGTGGCTGTCTGGTTTGCACTTCGGAGGTTTCGGGTCACTCGGAACTCTACCATTCAGCTCCATTCGGACTGTTCTCTGGCGGTTCTTTGCCGGAACCACAGGGTTTCTCTTAGGTGTTTGCCTTTGCGGTTGATCCCTTCGAGTGGCTCGTTTGCTGGATTCTCGGGGTTTGGCTAACTGTGAGGTTCATGTCCAGGGTGTGTCCTACGTCCTGGCGGACAGCCTGTCTCGGTTCATTCCTCTGTTAACGGATTGGCAACTCGTCGCCGACTCATTTTGTTGGCTCTGCCGGACGTATGGACTCCCGGCCATGGACGTCTTCGAGTTGGCGTGGTTTAGGCGTCGCCCATTCTATGTGGCACCCTTACCCGCCTGCGAGGCGTTCACATGCCTTTGGATGTCTTTCGGCAGGACTGGTCGTGGTGGGGGTACCTGTTCCTCTTCTCCCGGTCCAGCTGTTGCTTCAGGTTCTGGCTCAGTTGGAGCCCATTCCCAAGAGAGTAGTTCTCATGGTCCCTTGGTAGCCGGCCCAGTTTTATTTTCAGACAATGCTTGATAGGTGTCTGAACCCAGGGCGTTTTCCAGCGGCTCCGCCTCTTTCGGCAGGTTGGACCGGTCCTGTACATGGCTGGTTCGGCCTTCTCCTCAGCTCTTCGTGTCTGTTTTTTTAACACGGGTATCACCATCTCTGATCTCTGTGGTGATCAGGTGGTTATGTTGATGGTGTCCCACCTGCGAGCTTCGTCTCAGCGACAGTATGATGTTCCTGGTGTTTCTATGCACCTTTTTCTTGCTCTTTGTAGGTCGTCTTCTCTTTCGCATTGGGTTGTCTTGTCCTTTCTTGGGTTTTCAGGACTACAGTTATTTGATGTTCCTTACTGTCGCCTCATTTTGTGCGGCGCTGGCGGAGCCGCTCCGGCTTGCGTGCTGGGTGGACGTCACATCTGCCCCATTCTGTACACTTTCTCGTGTTTTGTTTCACCTCCGGCCTGCTCATGCGTCGCCTGAGCCATCCTGGTCCTTGATCAGGGTGCCCTCTTATCTTGATCAGGGTGCCCTCTTATCTTCTCCTCAGTTTGTGGTAGCCCCTTCGGTTCAGGTTTCTGCTCTCTGGTCCTGGTGGTAGGTTTGTATGTTTGCAGCCTTTCTCCATCCTTCTGGTGACGGTCAAAATGGCTGCTTACCGGGGGGGTCCTTAGGCTATTGATGCTTGATTGGTTCAGCTGGGGGTGCGTCTTGTGTTGTCCGGTTGCGCTTTTTGCCGTTACCTGCGTACCATGTCTGGGGATGCACTTTGGGTTGATCCGGTTCCCTGTTTCAGGGCTCGGGTCTCCCAGGTCGTCCGCAGAGTTTTTAGGTCCTCCAACCTGCGGTCTATCCTTGCGCCCGTGCTGTTCGGACGTTTGCAGCTTTCGCTGCTGTATTGGTGACGTCTAGGACTCATTTCGGGCACGAGGATTTGTGGGTCGCACAGGTTCCTGGCCGCCCGTTCTTTATGTGCGTGTCTGCTCCTGTGCGTTTTTGTTGCCTTGGGTCACAGGTTGCAGCCTGTTGTCTCGGCTTCGCATTGCGGAGTTTGTGGTGACCGCCTCCCGGGTCAGCCCTTTCTTTTCCTTCTCTTTGAGTATGAAGCTCCAGGGAGCCGTAGGGGCTTCCCACAGAAAACCAGCATTGAATGTAATGAAATGCCATTTTCTGGGTGAGCCTCGGAGGCTCCCTGGCAACCCACCCTCCCATTGGTCGGCGGTTTTTTCACATTGGTTGAAGCTTAGCTTCCGAACTGATGCTAGGCACCCGGCGCGGTGAGGTCCGGGGCTCTCCCTTCCCCTCTCGGGGCAGGAAGGGCTACGCGGACGATCAGCGTGGCAGTCAAGTGTGATGTTTGCTTGTTTCCTTGGGATTATAGGGAGTTTCTACCTCTCTGTTCGGGTTTTGTTTTAGTTTTTTATCATGTGGGGGTTTGTTTTGTTATGCCTACCTTTCTGGGTGCCTAACCCCGGTCGATGGCAGATAAGGAAAACCACAACCACAAGGGGGTTTTCCAGGGCCATTGCTCCCTGAAACCTCTCTGAAGGGGCCAGGTTCTGGCGCTGGTCCCTGTTAGGTCTGAACTCCTTAGCTAATGTCCTGGTCTAATATAACATACATTAGCCTGATAAGTTCCAGGGAGCCTCCTGGGCTCACCCAGAAAATGGCGTTTCATTACATTCAACACTGGTTTTTTGAAGCTGATTTCAAAACCTGAAGTTTTCAATATTCAATTTTATAATATTTTTTTATTTTCTTGTTTTTCAAGTTTCATTGGTATCATTTAGACAAAGTTGGAGCATTTGCCTAATAGATTATGCATGAAATATTTGAAAGCGTTTTAGCAAATTTTAGAAATTGAGCTCTATGTCCGACTTCATATGACATTTTGCGCAGCTTAACCACTTAACTGCGCCAACCAAGTATTCTCTGTCGGTGGGAAACTGCGCCAACCGAGAAAACTCTTCTTGATTTTTTCATGCCCATTCTAAATGTGTGCAAGTTGGTTGTGTATGAAATGGACTCTTAGGACCTCCAGTAACAGGCAGCCATCTTGGAAAAAATTCCCTGAATGCCCTAGGGCTGCTGGCTGGGTTAGTACTGAGTGAGCAACCATGGGTGGCGCACGCGGCTCAGGCTCCCAAACACCTGTTCGACGCGGTTTTGAAATATCGCGCTCTGTTGGTGAAATTCAAACATTGTTTGAAGAACATAAGAGTCATAATATTGATGAAGCTAGGAGCAATAAGGACCTAACACAAAGGTTGGATGCCAGTGATGCAGCACCTATGAGGACGATACAGTGAGCGTATCCAATTGTAGCTCTAAGCGCCACCCTTGCCCTACCTATGCTATCTCCAATTTATTTAGATGATACATAGATGAATCATTTTCTGCGTTTAGTGATGATCAGTGTTCGTCGTTCAGCGACGACCAGGGAGCTGGTCGGCCGAGCAGACAGCTCACTGGACTTGTGATCCTGTGATCACTGGACTTGTGATCGGGCTTGATCCCGGGCGGCAGCGAGGAACGATGGGCAGAGTTTCTTTCACCCTATGTCCCTGTTACCTAGCAGTAAATAGGTACCTGAGAGATAGTCAGCTGTCACGGGCTGCTACCTGGGGGTGGAGGCCTGGTCAAGGACTGGGCCGCGGGGACACTAAAAAAGCCTCGAAATTAACTCAAGATAACCTCAAGATGATCCATCTGATAAAAGTAGCATAGAGCATAGATGAACAGTGTTAGCGGCTTCCATGGTGGTGTTTTCCATAGATATTTTCAAGAATAGCTGAATCTCTTCTTGACTGACGGACACAATTTGAGGCTGGCTGAATCTCTTCCTGTGTGGGACCTTACAAAGTGATTTTTTCACGACTACCTTACAAATTTATCTTTTCCTGTAATCTTTTTCAAGACTACCTTAGTTTTACAAGCTTGGCTACATACCATCTACAGGTACTAATGCCAAGGGTGTACGTGAGTGCATTATTTGCAAGCACACAGAACGAAGAAACAGGAGGCGAAAATCTATCTGTACCTGGTGTAACGAGAGCGAAGTCATGCTGTGCACCATGGACTACTTCGTTGATTATTACTCACTTTCGAAGTACTGAGTGTGTAATACAGAGTGTTACTGTGTAAATAGTGTGTGAAACTGTACATATTGTAATTTTAGTGAATATTTAACAAGTAATATTGCGAGAATAAATATTTATTGTGGACACATTACTGACATATGTATCACAGTTCCATGGAACATTATGAACGTTCTACTGTATACATATTGTAAAGGACACAAATATGCATCATATATGATAAAAAACAAATAAAACTGCATTGGAAATACATAAAACAAATAATTGAAAATATATTTGTGGCAACACCCGGTGCTTGAATGCCCTGCGTGACTGTGTCTGGGCGTGTCACGCATGGGCGACCAGCCCCAGATGACATCACAGCACATTTTTTTTTTTTTTTTTTTTTTTTTTTATAACCTTGTCCACGTCCCTACAGCAAAGGTAAGTGGAATTTGGTATTTATTTTTACATAGACATATTTAGGGAAGGGAATTTATTATTTTATGAAGAAAAAATAATTTTGGGGAACACACTATTTCATGCGCATGGGGAGTTTCACAATAAACTCGGCACAGCAAGGTGGTTAAGGGTTAATTTATCTGTCTAATAATTTTTTTCTCATTATTCTATTGAACAGGGAACTGTATGGACACCATCGAAGATTATAGCACGTCTAGGTACTGTAATCAATGATCCATCAAGTATTGCATTCTGGGCAGCTAAAAACAAAATCCCAATCTTCAGTCCTGCACTAACAGATGGTAGTTTAGGAGACATGATGTACTTCCATGGCATTAAGAGTCCAGGTCTTATTGTAGATATTAATGGAGGTAGGTAAAATATTTCCTTCTCTTACTGTACAGTACTTTGAAAGCAAATAAATTAATACCTTTTAATTTAATTTAAAATACAATATTTATATATATATATATATATATATATATATATATATATATATATATATATATATATATATATATATACGTATCCACTCAATTTAACGGCCTATATGGGGCTGGTCGTTATTTCCGGAGTTCTGGTATTTCCGAAGTTAAGATGTCGGTAATTTTTCAAGTAACATTCAGGTAGGATATACTTTGTACTGTATAACAAGTGGACCACACAACAAGTGAACCATATAAACCAAACACCTCCTTCCCTCCCCTCCCTCAATGTCTTCCATCCCCTCCCTCATTATCTTCCCTCCCCTCCCTCATTATCTTCCATCCCCTCCCTCATTATCTTCCATCCCCTCCCTCATTATCTTCCATTCCCTCCCTCAATGTCTTCCATCCCCTCCCTCATTATCTTCCATCCCTTCCCTCAATGCCTTCCATCCCCTCCCTCAATGCCTTCCATCCCCTCCCTCATTATCTTCCATCCCTTTCCTCATTATCTTCCATCCCCTCCCTCATCCCTCATTATCTTCCATCCCCTCCCTCATTATCTTCCATCCCCTCCCTCAATCCCTTCCATCCCCTCCCTCAATCCCTTCCATCCCCTCCCTCATTATCTTCCCTCCCCTCCCTCAATGCCTTCCCTCCCCTCCCTCAATGCCTTCCCTCCCCTCCCTCAATGCCTTCCCTCCCCTCCCTCAATGCCTTCCATCCCGTCCCTCATTATCTTCCATCCCCTCCCTCATTATCTTCCATCCCCTCCCTCATTATCTTCCACCCCCTCCCTCATTATCTTCCACTCCCCTCCCTCATTATCTTCCACCCCCTCCCTCATTATCTTCCATCCCGTCCCTCATTATCTTCCATCCCCTCCCTCATTATCTTCCATCCCCTCCCTCACTGGGTTCCTCATAACATGAGAACAGCAGGCGATGGAGGAAGGAGCTACTAATGGGGTCGAGGCCTGGCTACTCAGACATGTCTGTCAGCGCCTGCTCGCAGATGCCAGCTGTGCATAATTCATAAATAAAACTATATTTGTTTGATTAATAAATAGGAAATTATAAAACATTTTATCGATTAATAATGTATAGTTATATACGAAAATTAACATATTTTGGCATAAATATTTTACAACTACGATTACAAAATTTAATACAGTATGGTGTGAGAGGTTTGGCACCATCGCCTTGGTCAGCAATTCTGCCCTCCGCCTTCCTTACTACCACCCCTCTCCCTGCCTCCCTCAACACCACCCCCCTCCCTACCTCCCTCAACACCACTCCTCTCCCTGCCTCCCTCAACGCCACTCCTCTCCCTGCCTCCCTCAACACCACTCCTCTCCCTGCCTCCCTCAACACCACTCCTCTCCCTGCCTCCCTCAACACCACTCCTCTCCCTGCCTCCCTCAACACCACTCCTCTCCCTGCCTCCCTCAATGCCACTCCTCTCCCTTCCTCCCTCAACACCACTCCTCTCCCTTCCTCCCTCAACACCACTCCTCTCCCTGCCTCCCTCAACACCACTCCTCTCCCTGCCTCCCTCAACACCACTCCTCTCCCTGCCTCCCTCAACACCACTCCTCTCCCTGCCTCCCTCAACACCACCCCTCTCCCTGCCTCCCTCAACACCACCACTACCCCTGCCCCCCTCAACACCACCCCTCTCCCTGCCTCCCTCAACACCACTCCTCTCCCTGCCTCCCTCAACACCACCCCTCTCCCTGCCTCCCTCAACACCACCACTCCCCCTGCCTCCCTCAACACCACCACTACCCCTGCCCCCCTCAACACCACCCCCTCCCTACCTCCCTCAACACCACTCCTCTCCCTACCTCCCTCAACACCACTCCTCTCCCTGCCTCCCTCAACACCACCCCTCTCCCTTCCTCCCTCAACACCACTCCTCTCCCTGCCTCCCTCAACACCACTCCTCTCCCTTCCTCCCTCAACACCACCCCTCTCCCTTCCTCCCTCAACACCACTCCTCTCCCTTCCTCCCTCAACACCACCCCTCTCCCTTCCTCCCTCAACACCACTCCTCTCCCTGCCTCCCTCAACACCACCCCTCTCCCTGCCTCCCTCAACACCACTCCTCTCCCTTCCTCCCTCAACACCACCCCTCTCCCTGCCTCCCTCAACACCACTCCTCTCCCTGCCTCCCTCAACACCACTCCTCTCCCTGCCTCCCTCAACACCACTCCTCTCCCTGCCTCCCTCAACACCACCCCTCTCCCTGCCTCCCTCAACACCACCCCCCTCCCTACCTCCCTCAACACCACCCCTCTCCCTGCCTCCCTCAACACCACCACTCACCCTGCCTCCCTCACCACCACCCCTCTCCCTGCCTCCCTCACCACCACCCCTCTCCCTGCCTCCCTCACCACCACCCCTCTCCCTGCCTCCCTCACCACCACCCCTCTCCCTGCCTCCCTTACCACCACCCCTCTCCCTGCCTCTCTCAACACCACCCCTCTCCCTGCCTCCCTCACCACCACCCCTCTCCCTGCCTCCCTCACCACCACCCCTCTCCCTGCCTCCCTCAACACCACCACTCTTCCTGCCTCCCTCAACACCACCCCTCTCCCTGCCTCCCTCAACACCACCACTACCCCTGCCTCCCTCAACACCACCACTCCCCCTGCCTCCCTCAACACCACCCCTCTCTCTGCCTCCCTCAACACCACCCCTCTCCCTGCCTCCCTCAACACCACCACTCTCCCTGCCTCCCTCAACACCACTCCTCTCCCTGCCTCCCTCAACACCACTCCTCTCCCTGCCTCCCTCAACACCACCCCTCTCCCTGCCTCCCTCAACACCACCCCTCTCCCTCCCTCCCTCAACACCACCCCTCTCCCTGGCTTCCTCAACACCACCCCTCTCCCTGCCTCCCTCAACAGTACCACTCTCCCTGCCTCCCTCAACACCACCCCTCTCCCTGCCTCCCTCAACACCACCCCTCTCACTGCTTCCCTCAACACCACCCTTCTCCCTCCCTCCCTCAACACCACCCCTCTCCCTGCCTCCCTCAACACCACCCCTCTCCCTCCCTCCCTCCCTCAACACCACCCCTTTCCCTACCTCCCTCAACACCACCCCTCTCCCTTCCTCACTACCACCACCAATACTTTCCCTACCACCACCCCCAACACTCTCCCTGCCTCTCCCCCTCAATGCCTCCCTCCATCAATCACTGCCTCCCATCCCTCCCGCAAGGCCTTGGAGGTCGGTGGCCTGTTGCCACGTGAGGGGCCGCCGATGCCAAAACAAACTCAATACCGACCTTCCGTAATATCGACCGCCAGACTGGTATATGAGGGTCCAGATACCGATCTCCCAAACCGGTCGTTATTACCGGCAGATCGGTATAAAAGAGACCGTTAAATTGAGTGGATACTGTGTGTGTGTGTGTGTGTGTGTGTATCATACCTAGTAGCCAGAACGCACTTCTCAGCCTACTATGCAAGGCCCGATTTGCCTAATAAGCCAAGTTTTCCTGAATTAATATATTTTCTCTAATTTTTTTCTTATGAAATGATAAAGCTACCCATTTCATTATGTAAGAGGTCAATTTTTTTTAATTGGAGTTAAAATTAACGTAGATATATGACCGAACCTAACCAACCCTACCTAACCTAACCTAACCTATCTTTATAGGTTAGGTTAGGTAGCCGAAAAAGTTAGGATAGGTTAGGTTAGGTAGGTTAGGTAGTCGAAAAACAATTAATTCATGAAAACTTAGCTTATTAGGCAAATCGGGCCTTGCATAGTAGGCTGAGAAGTGCGTTCTGGCTACTAGGTACGACATATATATATATATATATATATATATATATATATATATATATATATATATATATATATATATATAATATATATATATATATATATATATATATATATATATATATATATATATATATATATATATATATATATATATATATATATATATATATATATATATATATATATATATATATATATATATATATATATATATATATATATATATATATATATATATATATATATATATATATATATATATATATATATATATATATATATATATATATATATATATATATATATATATATATATATATATATATATATATATATATATATATATATATATATATATATATATATATATATATATATATATATATATATATATATATATATATATATATATATATATATATATATATATATATATATATATATATATATATATATATATATATATATATATATATATATATATATATATATATATGTCGTACCTAATAGCCAGAACGCACTTCTCAGCCTACTATTCAAGGCCCGATTTGCCTAATAAGCCAAGTTTTCATGAATTAATGTTTTTTCGTCTACCTAACCTACCTAACCTAACCTAACCTAGCTTTTTTTGGCTACCTAACCTAACCTTACCTATAAATATAGGTTAGGTTAGGTTAGGTAGGGTTGGTTAGGTTCGGTCATATATCTACGTTAATTTTAACTCCAATAAAGAAAATTGACCTCATACATAGAGAAAAGGGTTGCTTTATCATTTCATAAGAAAAAAATTATAGTAAATATATTAATTCAGGAAAACTTGGCTTATTAGGCAAATCGGGCCTTGAATAGTAGGCTGAGAAGTGAGTTCTGGCTACTAGGTACGACATATATATATATATATATATATATATATATATATATATATATAATATATATATATATATATATATATATATATATATATATATATATATATATATATATATATATATATATATATATTAATTATTTATTTATTTATTTATTTATTTATTTATTTATTTCTGGGTGAGCCTCCGGGGCTCACCCAGAAAATGGTGTTTCATTACATTCAACTCTGGTTTTTTGCTTCTTGGTATTCAGAAGGGATCTTTTCCCCCTCCATCTCTTTCAAATTTGAAAACTCAGATGTTTCCTTAGGCAATATTCAGCTTTCACAAGGATATGACCAAATGACAGTCAGACCAGTTGGGTATGGTTATAAGTTCCCAATGTTGAGATCCTTTCAATCACCATCACCCCAGGCCATTAACCCTGGGGCAGCTTCAAACAAATTTTTGGGCTTCTAAAAGTGACAAAATGTCTTTCCTGAGTGACGTGAATGAGCCTAGAAATCTCAGTGACATCATCAAACTTGCTCGTTCATGCAGTGTGCGTCCCCACAGTGTCACATGTGGCATTCAATCAGCCAGAGTTGCCTCAAACTTATTCATGATTGCGACATTATTTACAATGTCTAGGATGTATTTTAGCACAATTTTTCTGTGGGGAGCCCCATTGCCTCCCTGAAATTATCATCACTGATTAGGTGCCTTATTACCAAGCATCATCAGTTGTAGAGTTCTTTGTGCCTACCGGGAACCACGAGCCAGAACCTGGTCCCCTCAGAGAGGCACAGGAAGCAATGGCCTATGATGACTTTACATTTAAAGGATGTCATATGTGCCACAACCAATGAAAGACACCCAGAAAGATAGGAAAATCAAAACAAACCATGCCTGGTTTAGAAATGTGACCAAAGTCCCCCAAAGTGCCAAAAGAACTCCCCCAATAACTAAAGAAACAACAAAACATAGGTAAACTAGCTCACTGCCAGTTTCCTCACTCCTTTTTTTCCTTGCTGGGGGGAGGGGGGATGGGAGGTGCCAACTGCCTTCAGTTCTTCGTAATGTGTCACCGAGCAGTTGTGTTGCTCTGGCTCCAATTCCTCATTTTCTTTGGTGTTCTCTTGCCTTTTGGCAGTGTTTATACAGAAGTGTTTGTGAGCCAGGAGTTTTAAGTGTGCATGTGGTCAGGGTTTTCTTCCCTGTGCATTCAGTGAGTGCTACCTTTGCATGTTCAGGGTTTTCTTCCCTGGGGCATTCGGGGTATGCTTCCTTTAGAGAGGCCTCCTCCCTAGAGGCTGGTCCTTGCCTTTAAGGTAACCCAGGGGTCTTGGGATTTCTGTCTCGCCTGGGGTTTGAGGTCATTTTCGGCTTGTGGGGCGCACTGCGGTTGCTCAGCCTGCAGTTTCCACAGATGTTCTTGAGCGTGCCAATGTTTCTCCAAGGCTGCTCGTTTGCCACAGTCTCGTCTTGGGTTTTTTCTTTTTATTGTATTTTGTAGTTTTCCTTGTGTCCTTCCTTTCACTTTATTAGGGCCTAACCTAGAGTGTATGCAGCTAAACCCCGTTACTGTCCCCCTTGACTTTTCCTTAGGCTTTGGGTGATCTGGTTGCCTGTATTGACAGGGTTTCTGGTGCTGCAGCCCCCAGTGCCTGGGCTTCCTGCAAGACTCATTCTCCCTGCAGGCCCCGGAAAACCCCTTCGGGTATGGATACCTCTTCCGAGCCCGCTCTCGCCCTGTGTGAATTTGAGGGTTTTGTCCCAGGTGATACTCAAGAACGTTCATTCTTTCAGCCTCCGCCATGCTGCTTGTTAGGTCAGTGACACCTACGACACAGAGTTGTGTGGGACTTGTTCCCTCCCATGTCCTCACGATCACCCAGTCTTCTGTGGAAGACTAGAAGTTTCAAGCAGAACGGGTTTTGCATCTGCGGTTTTCAGTCTTGCAACTTTGTGTGCCCGGATGACTACCTTGGATCTGGTCCGTTTGTGTTTTAGGGACTTGGAATTGGAGACACTCTACCTTGGTTCCGTCTGCACCTCCTCTTCCCTCTCCGGTAGGTTTGGTTTACCCCCCTTTCCCCCCTTCCCCCCCTGCGTCCTCAGGGAACAAAAGAGAACAAGAGGGTGATGAAGACTGCAGAGCCAGGGCCCATGCCGAATCTAAGGAGAGAGCTAGGACAACCCTCCAACACGCAAGGCAAGAGGAGGAAAAACATAGAAATCGCCTCCCAGAGGATCAGTACAACTAGTTTCGGAATGGCAGATGAAGTCTTGGCAGCTGAGACCCACAGTCGATGACCCCTCACCCCCACGTCCTCCGAAAGCCAATCCAAAGACAACTCCAGAAGACCGAAGCCAAATGACCATGTGACCGGTGGTCTTCAGCCGACGAAGCAATTGAAAGAGTGGGCACCTGAGCATGAAATTGCTCCAAACCTACATCACGAGGAAGCGCAGGAGCGAAGAGGCAAACATTAAGGAACTCAACCGAGCCCCCCTAAGAACACCTGCAATACTGAAGAGACCTCCCACCACTCAAGCGTGTGGGAATGACAAAAACCATGCCAAGCCCCCAAAGAGAAAAGAGTGCAGTTTGCCAGCCAGGAAGACTCCGGAACTTCGTAATGCACCCAATACAGAGAAGAAGAGTCGAACTTAAAAGAAGCCGGATCCATCACAAAGGCAAAAACCGGGTCTCGCAGAAGGTATGCACCTAGAGCCTCACGAATATCCCCAAAAGAAATCCTAGAAGAAGGAAACTTCCAGAAGGACAAATCCAGGGAACCTAAAGGTACCCATTAATGAATTGAAAGGGGAGAGGATGGGGGGAGAGCTGCACCTAACTCAAACTCAAAGAGGGACGGGGGGGTTAAAAAAAAGAACCTTCCCTGCAGCAACAATTCCTGCCCAGAAGGCACAAGTACCCAAGTAGGGTCAAGAGGAGCCCAAGCACTCAAGCGGACTCCCCCTTAGCCCCGGAACCCCTGACAGTGGCCCTGGGGAGGTCCACTGTCGGGGGTGCACCAAGCCCTCTTCTATGCCCACCACCCCAGAAGACAAGGTAGAGTCAAAGGGAAAGGCTTCTGAGAAGGAAGGCAGCTGGAATAAACCAGAAGCCTCGGCTGGCTCAACAACCTCCGCACCTGAAACGGAAGGGACAACCCCCGAAGCCACAAGAGCCTCATCCTAATTTATACCCTGCCCTGACTCTGCAATCCTTAGACATTTTGGAGCCAGAATCAGAGGGAAAAGAGCAGGGCGAACCACGCCCACCTGGGAGGGAAGCAGGGGCACAGACAGAACCAAGGTCGAAGTGACCCCCCCCCCCAAATCCTGCTCCCTAAAACCCAAATGGGGCAGCTCCAGGGCCTCCAATTGGGCAATCAACCTGGCGCATTGTAAGGAAGAGAAGCGAGCTTGCAATGCAGCCGCAGCCTGAAACCTCTCATCCAGAGATGAGGAATCTGTGAACTGAAGTACAAGCAGAGAACATGTCTTGCAAGACTCCGGGTCGAAGGTGTCACCGACCCAACAGGCAGCATGACGGAGGCAGAAAAGGTGATCGTCACCCCACGGCAGGGGTGCCGAACTACTGTCAACATGCAAAAGGCGAGAGTGGACTTGGACAGATCCATGTTACCAGCCTAGCCCACGAGGGTTTACCTGGTTGATACCTGGCTGATGGGGTTCTGGGAGTTCTTCTACTCCCCAAGCCCGGCCCGAGGCCAGACTTGACTTGACGTTTACCAAGGACCGCAGGGTACATTATCCCTACAGGAAGCACCAGCACTGTGGCTCGCTAAGCCGGTAGACCCCCCTGCTTGAAAGCTGGTAAACTGACACCCAGTAGCAGTGGTCGAACCTCTGGGACAGCAGAGAAGGAGACCCAACACAACCTAGGCTAACCTAATAAGCTGCAATGCAGACCCTCTTTATCCAAAACAGGGCAAACACCCACAAAGAAAAGTAATTAGCCCTGAAACAACACTTCAAGCAAACTGGCTGTCGGAGAGAAACGTCAGCTGTCACAATGTTATAAGCAGACTGCAATCCACAGTGCGCCCTCCCCAGCCAACAATGCTTCCCTACCTGGGGCAAGATGGAATGCAAAAGATCCCCAATGTATCCCAAGGGCAGAGACAACGTCAAGCAACGAAGCACTCAACAGGGAGCAAGTCCCAAATGCCCAGGGAAGTAACCCTGATGCGCGTGGGTAGTACTTACGGAGCACCCTATGAAGGCTCCCATGCAGCTCCGAGCACAAAGAGCACTTGGCTAACACCCCACACACACAGATGGCACTGCCACACAAGGCAAAATCCAGACAGGAAAGTGAGGCCAGAGGTGTCCTGTGACCACCAAGCACAGATCACAGGATGGGTGGGGTGGGGGGGGGGGTGAAAGAGCCTCTAACAAGCTGGAGTACTAGTTTGTGCACAGAGTTACTAGTTTCTTCATTTCTTTCTCTTTGTGAAAAGTTCTTCACTTTTTCGGGTGGTAGATTCCATTTTACCAGCTTACTTGTTTTAGAGCTCCTGTCTCTGGGACACTGCCCTGATCAATGGCAGAATATAACAAGATATGTACATGTAGAGTGCTCATACGCCATTGCTCCCTGCGCCTCTCTGAGGAGGCCATGTTTTGGCACATGGTCCCAGGTAGGATAAGAACTCCAAGTGACTGATGACCCCAAACTAATAAAGCACGTAATCAGTTTGAATAGCTTCAGGGAGCCTCCGGGGCTACCCCCAGAAAACCAGCGTTGAATGTAATGAAACGCCAGTTTCTGGATGAGCTTGGAGGTTACTTGAAGCTGTCTTACTGATGAAGTGCCATATTAGTTGGAGTCAATAGTCACAGAGTTCTTGTATGCCTGCCAGGGACCATAAGCCAGAACTTGGCTCCCCCTCAGAGAGGTGCAGGGAGCAATGGCTCATGAACAATTTACATTTAAAGTATGTCATCTTGCCATCGACCATGGAAGCACCCAGAAAGGTAGATAAATCAAAACAGACTACTGCAGGGTTGAAAAATGAGACCAGAGCCTTCAAAATGTCAAAAGAACTCCTTCAACAAGAAAACAAAGAAGCAAGACTTTGTCAAACCAGCCCCCAACTAGTTCCTTTTGGAACTAGAGGTGGAGGAGGTGGTTCCAAACCACCTCCTTTTTGGTGGGGGTAGGGGAAGGAGGGGAGCCAGCCTAGATCAGCTGAGTCTTCCTTCCCCTTCAAGTGTGGTTTGCCCTTCCTCTCTTCCTCGTCCCTGCTTCTGGCCACAAAGTGTCCAAGGGTTTCGGGGTCAGGGCAGGGTTTATCTCGGGCTGTGGCTCGGCCAACTTTGTGGGTTGCCCCTTCCAATTCGAGTGCAAAGGCAGTCGAGCCAGCTAGTCCCACCAAGTTCTCCTTTCAGGTCCCACTGGGTTCTCCATTCAGCTTTATGAGATGGGGAGGGGAGGGGGAAAATGGAAGTTCATTACACACACACACACTTTATGCCCATCATGCCCAGTTTTGTTTGCTTTTCTTAAATAGCTCTGTCCATGTTTCTTATAATGCTACATGGAATTTAAACAACCTTGTCTTACTTTTAAACCTATTTAAAAGCTTTGTCTCCCATTTACCCTTGATTGAGAATTATGACATTTCAGACTTACGCAAGATAAATCAGTTTGCCAAGAAATCCTTGAACACAGGGATGATTATTGTCGGTGGGGGCATCATCAAACATCACATCTGTAATGCCAACCTTATGGTAAGACAAATTACCAGTTAACACTGGCTTTATTCCCAAGAGTAAACCGAGGTTAAGCATGCTGCCGGATTGCCATTCTTAAATGTTTATTATAATTTACCCTTTAGCTATCTATTTCCATATTTTGTTTTCTGGGAGAGCCCCCTCAATAGCTTCTTTGCAGACGTTGAGGTCACAATACTGTGGCTGAAGATATGATGACCAAACCACACATCACAAAGTGAAGAAACGACGTTCAGTCCGTCCTGGACCATTATTATTGCTGTGGGAAAGAAGAGAGGAAGGTACAGGCAGATATAAGGTAAGAGAGTGAGGTGAGGAGCAGGTAAGAGAAAGGTAAGAATAGGATGAATGTAAGAATAAGGTGGGAATAGGATGAATGTAAAAATAAGGTAGAATAGGATGAATATGAGAATAGGATGAACATAAGAATAGGATAAATGTAAGAATAAGAAAAATAGGAAGGTAAGAATAAGAAAAGGGGGTAGGAATAAGCAACAGAGGCAATGTTTAAATCAGATCATGTTAATTAATAAGAAGGTTAGAGCACTCAAGTATATACTGTGAAAGGGAAGAGTCAACACCAACAAAGCCAGGACTAAGGTTCATTTTGGGTAGGCTGTGTATCAGAGTCAATCCAACACAATGGCATCTGTGAAGAGTAGAGGCACAAAAGATTACCTTAGAAGAAGACCAATCACTGGATGATTAGAGTCCCTAACTTGACAGAAGAGCGCATTGTTTGTGCCTGCAGACTTAACACTTCTTTTGTGTTCCTTCACCACTGCACTGCGCAACACACCTTGAAGCTCTTAATGGGTTGTGCGCAATGCGCCTCAAGGATCTCATAGGGATAGCGTACGATTCAAAGCTGACACGTGGGGACGCGGGTACGAAATGCATGCCTGAGGCTTCCAGTGATCGTCTGCCATTTTGACAAAAATCCTAGCCTGCCCCAAGGCAATGGTAAGCCACAGTTTCAAGGAAGCAACCACGTCTGACACATCATCTACGAGCTCCTAGTCCACAGTCGGCCCCGGTCCAGCAAAACGACTCTCAGAGGACCAAATACGAGACATACTGTATGATGATGGAGCCATCAATGACGATTTAGACTACAGTCTTAAAAAAAAGACCTAACGCAGAGGTCAGGCACGAGTGAAGGGGAAGCCGAGGTGGACGATGTTGCAAGTGTGTATAGTACATGTGCCTCACCTGGCCTCCCTCGCTGCCCTGGGTCAACACCACTAGTCACCATCACCTTGTGTGTTCCTTGATGTGAGTTTATTTGGGGATACTACATGTGATGAGTCATTCTCGGGCTTCAATGACATAGGCTCCGATACAAGCAGTGTTGACAAACCGAATACAAGCAGCGATGGTGTTACTAGGTGGGGTTTTACTGCCCCAGCAACACACCCAGGCAAGCGCCAGCATGTCATGCGGCCTGAAGACAAAGGCTACAGTGTTCCCTCAACAATAGGTGTTCGTGGTCAGCCTATATTACACAGAACACATTCATCTCCTGGCATACCCATATACAGCTCTTGCACAAGACGATGGAGCTGTGTTGTTGGGGCCCATGTTGGTGGTGCTCGTGCTGGTGTTGGCCTTGGTGTTGGCGCCAGAACCAAAACCACTGGTGTACTTGTGTGGGAGGATTGTGAGACTTTTGTCTCACAAATTTCAACATTTGATGATACTGATGTTGGTGTGACAGCCTTATTCCCCTATACTGGTGATGATATGGCTAAAGTAGATTATTTTATGACATATTTTGATTAGGAATTTATAGACCATCTTGTGGCAGAGATGAACAGATACACTCACGTCCTCATTGACTCTGGCATTTTACCTGCCTCTCGCATGACACGTTGGAAAGACACGACAAATGAGGAAATGTATGTGTTTTACATTTATCCGCTATCCCTTTTTCAAAATTTCTTTCTGCCTCTCTCCTTACTGCCGTATAGTTGTTTCTTGCATCTTTGTATCGCTGGTATGTTTGGGGGGTTTGGCCTCTTCCTATACTGATTCTATTTTTGTGTCTTTTGGTCTCTGGCCCTCTCACAATTTCTGTCGAACCAATCCTGTTTTCTGGCCCTGCCTCTCTGTTTTGGTATGAATGTTTGTGTGCCTTCCTCGTATATTTTTAAAAATTTGGCATACATTTCATTTACTTTCCTGCCTAGCAACAATTCTGTACAATTACACTCATTAAAAAAATTTTGAAGTCCCCCATAGTGACCTCTCCTTAAATCGAGTTTATCAACTGTTTCAATGTCCCCATTTTCTTCTAGATGATATCTTAAAGCATAATCAATGTCTAACAGGACGTGATCACTCTTTCCCAAGGGAGGAAGGTACTGGATGTCAAATATCTCTTCTTCTTTCCTGGTGAATACTAGATCCAGTACTGACGGTATATCTCCTTCCCTCATTCTTGTGGCCTGCTTTATGTGTTGATACAAGAATGTCTCCAGAATGAGGTTCACAAATCTGCATGTCCAAAAGTCCTCCGTTCTTGCTTCATAGGCCTCCCAGTCTATTGCTTTAAAGTTGAAGTCCCCCAGTATCAACATTCGTGATTTATCTTTATCTGCTTGTGCAATAATATCTCTCATGACCATTATGAGGCCTTCTCGTTTGTCATCCAGTTCTTCCTTTGTCCATGTGTTACTTGCTGGTGGGCTGTAGGCATTTAAAATTATCAGCTTATCATCCTGATTCCAGATCTGCAATGCCATTATGTCAATATCTCGAGGGTTTTCAAATATTAACTCTTACCTTCAGGTGTTTTTTCACCAGTACAGCCACTCCTCCCTTCCTAGTTTTCCTGTCATGTCTCCAAACTGAATAACCTCTTGGGAATATGACTTCATTTATTATATTTCCTTCAAGTTTCATCTCTGATAATGCGACATTATCTGGGACCCTAAGCTGGATTATATCTTGCAACTGCAAAGTTTTTGACCTAACTCCATCTATGTTGGTACAGGCATACCTCAGAATAAGAGTTTAATCCGTTCCTGGAGACGCCTCGCCTTCCGAAAACTCGCATTCCGAAGTTAATTTCCCCATAAGAAATAAAGGGAAATGAATTAATCCGTTCCTGACTACCCCAAAAACCCCACATCAAACTAAATTTTTATACCTAATTTACCTAATTCATCTAAATAAACCTACAAAACTGTGTTCCAGTTATTACTTACCTTGCTGTCGAGTGCTGTAGGCGTATGGAAGATGGTGAGGAGGGGGGAGGAGCAGAGGAGTTACTGTTTGGAAGGGGAGTCCCCTTCCATAATCACATCACATAACCCCATGCCTTGTAACACTATGGATACCACTTCTCTTTCTAAATTTTTCAAACCAGCCCCTGCTTGCCTTAAACTCTTTCTTATCTGCATCACTCGTTGCAGGGGTATTCTTTAGAAGGTCTTCGTGCAACACCCTGGCTTTCTCACAAATAATGGCCTCCGAAACACTATCACCCCTCAACTCCTTGTCGTGTATCCAAATTAATAACAACTTTTCCACTTCTTCAAGTATTTGTGGTCTTTGTGCCGTTAATGTTCTTACTCCTTTTGCCACTTTAGCACCCATAATCTTATTTTTCTTCTTAAGTATAGTGCATATTGTTGATGTGGCTTTGTTGTACTGCCTACAAAGTTCAACAACACGTGTACCGTTCTCATGCTTCCGAATGATCTCTTGTTTCTCCTCTATTGTCATCCTCACATGAGCTTTCTGGCCTTTATCCTTACCACTGGCTTTCTTGGGACCCATGGTGAGATATATAATAACAAATTGTATAGACAAATCACCAAAAATCCAACAAAACACTGAAAATCCGCGAGAAGAATTGATGTGGGGGTAGTCACTGAGCGCGAGACAATAATAAACTGAGGGGCGGAGGGGCGACGAACGCGCTAGGTCGGCTGTACGCGTATCAACAAACTCGCGTCCAAACTCGCCTCCCGAAGTAACCCTCGCCTTCTGAGACAAATTTTTGGAGTAAATACACCTCGCCTTCCGAAAACCTCGCATACAGGGACAATCGCATTCCGAGGTACCACTGTATATACAATTTTCAGGAACATGTTCCCTTTTTCTTTGCTCTTTACTCCCCCTTCCACTACTGATCTTGTTGCTTTGTTTTTCTGGGGGGAGCCCCTACGGCTCCCCGGAGCTATCCATGGCTGATATGGTTACCCTAACTATTTTGCATCAGTCGATGTGGGTAGAGTTCTAGGCCTACCGGGGACCACGAGCCAGAACCTGGCCCCCTCAGAGAGGCATGGGGAGCAATGGCCCATAGAAATGCACATGTGATTTGGAGCATTCTATATCTGCCATCGACCGAAACAGGCACCCAGAAAGGTAAGCACCACAAAACAAACCCCTATTCTGGTTAACAACAAAAATCGACAAACGAGTGGACAGAACTCCCCCAGGAAAACGAACTAACAAACATGACGTCACACGAGCCACGCCACATGTCTGCGCAGCTCCCCCCTCCCCGGGAGGGGGAAGGGGGAGCCCCAGACCCCCGCGCTGGCGATCCCCGCCCCAGTTCCTCGGCTGATGGGTTAATGCACTGTTGTGTGGCTCCAGCTCCGATCTTGTCTCAGTTTCTATAACGCATTGCATACTTTATTCCCAAAAAGACATGGTCACTTTTACCCAAGGGAGGAAGGTACTGAATGTCAAATATCTCTTCCTCCTTCCTGGTAAATATCAAATCTAGCATGGAGGGAACGTCCCCTTCCCTCATCCTCGTAGCTTGTTTAACATGTTGATACAAGAATGTTTCCAGGATGAGGTCTACAAATTTACAGGTCCAAAAATCTTCTGTTTTAGCTTCATATGCTTCCCAGTCTATGGATTTCAAGTTGAAGTCACCGACTATCAACAGTCGTGATCTATCGTTATCCGCTCTCGCTATAATCTCTCTCATTATTGTTATAAGACCTTCACGTTTACTATCTAGCTCCTCCTTTGACCATGTGCTGCTTGGCGGTGGACTATATGCATTTATCATCATTAGTTTATCATCCTCATAGCAGATCTCTAGTGCTATTATGTCAACTTCTTGTGGATTGGCAGTCATTATTTCCTTCACCTTTAGGTGTTCTTTTACCAGCACAGCAACGCCACCGCCTTTCCTAATTTTTCTGTCCCGTCTCCAAATTGAGTAGCCCCTTGGGAATATGACCTCATTTAAAATTACATCTTCAAGTTTTGTCTCCTTGAGTGCAACAATGTCTGGTGTCTGCAGCTGTATTACATCACTTAACTCCAGTATCTTCGATCTCACTCCATCTATGTTGGTGTATGCAATCTTCAGGAACTTGTTCCCCCTCTCCTTATTCTTCACTCCTCCTCTCTCTATTGATTTTGTTGGTTTGCCTTTATGTACCACTTTACTGGTTTGCCTACCCCTATCACTTTGTAGAAAAAAGAATTTATTTCCTCTTCATTCCTGCTCTCATTTAAATGTTTTGCCTCGGCGAGGTTCAGTTTCAGCTTCTCTCTATCTTCTTTTGAAAGATCTCGTCTTAACGACCACCCTTTCCCATCCTCATCCCTTTGCAATTTTCTAGCATTCCTTAGTACTTCTTCCATCTGTTTGGCAGTGCTGTGACTTGTTTGCAGTGCTGCTCTTACGGTGGGCGTGTGAGCTGGGAGTAGTATTCTCAGGTACTCGGGCTGCATGTGCTTAGGGTCGCCTTCCCTGAGTGCCCTGTAAGTACCGCCCTTGGGGGCTTGGGGTTGCCTTCCACAAGTTGCCTTGGGTCTACCTGTTGGCTTTTCGCTTCTTGGCGTTTGGCCACCCCGAGGGTTTAGGGGTTTTACTCCCTTGTTTACCTTGGGGTAAGTGGTAGTTATAGCACTGGTGGGGTGCAGGGTACTGCGTAGCTAGTTTTCACCTATGACAGCGGCCAGCTCTGTTCCCTCTGGGTACGTTGTCCACTTGTGTGGTTTTTCTTTTATATTTGTTTTTGCCTGGTAGGGGGGTCTGCCTTGTGTCCCCCCCCCCCTTATATTAGGTTCGTTTGTGTGGTGGCACCCCCTGCTTCGCCCTCGCGAGTGGACACGTCCAGTGGGTTCAGCTTTAGCAGTTTGCTTGGTAGTTTGGGGCGCCGGTTAGCAGTGCCCTGCCTGGGATAACCCTTAGCAGACCCAATCTAGGGGCCCTGGTAAACCCCACGGGGGCTCTCGGGTCCAATAGTGAAGACCCTTGCATCCCCTCTCGCTTTGTGCGAGTTGAGGGTTGCTCTGTTCCTTTGTCTCAGGGTGACTCTCCTTGTTTTTTGCCTCCGTCATGCTGCCTGTTGGGTCGGTGACACATTCGACCCTGAGTCCTGCGAGCTTTGTTGCTTGTTCGTGACTCCATTCACCCAGTCTGCTGATGAATTCCCGTGGGTGCAAGCAGCTCGCGCGTTGCAGGGTAGGATGCTGCAACGCGCTCAGGTTTGTCGCTTTCCCGGACGCCCCAATGCTGCCCCGCTTGTGTAGGGACCCAGACTTGGGGGTTTTGGTTGCTTCGGCCTTGGTTCTTCCACGCCCCCCTTGTTTTTTCCCCTCCTGCTTCCGGCCCCTGCGCATCTGCAGGCTTCGGGGTCGGGGCGGGGTTAGAGGTTCTGAGACTTGGGCAGTTTCGGGGGTTGCCCCGTCCGGGGTAGCTGCAGAGGCATTCGAGTCTGTTCCTTCGGCCGATGCTCCGGGGTCTGACCAGTGGGCCCCTTCTCTTCCAGCTCTCTCGGCTGCCCCGGCTTTTTCTTGTGGGGCCGGGGCTTTGGAGGTCGACTCGGCCCCAGGGCCTGGTGTAGAGGCTCCTGGGGTTGGGGAGGAGCGGCCTTGGGGGCCTTGGGCTTCATTGCGCCCCGCCTGGATTTCCGTCCTTCTGAGCGGGGCTTACTGTTGCGCGGAGTGGGGTTTTCTTTCCCCCCTCTGCGTACGATTTGGGCTTGGGATCTGCTCCTCCCCAGGTTTGGTTCCGTGTCCCTGTGGTTTCTTCAGTTCCGTCTTCTGGAGGTTTTCGGCTTCCCGCATCTCTTCTCCTGCGGTGCGGTTGGCCTTTGCGGCTTACCTCCTGCGTGTCCCGGAGTTTGCCTCCATACTGGTTCCTTCTGTTTTGGACAGGTTGGGCTCCTTGTAGCCGTTTGGGCTCCTTGTAGCAGTTTGGGCTACTGTCACCAGTTGGGCTGCTTGTCGCCAGTTGGGTTACTTCTCACCTTGTTGGGCTCCTTGTAGCCGGTTGGGCTACTTCTCGCCTTGTTGGGCTACTTCTCGCCTTGTTGGGCTACTTCTCGCCTTGTTGGGCTACTTCTCGCCTGGTTGGGCTACTTCTCGCCTGGTTGGGCTACTTCTCGCCTGGTTGGGCTACTTCTCGCCTGGTTGGGCTACTTCTCGCCTTGTTGGGCTACTTCTCGCCTTGTTGGGCTACTTCTCGCCTTGTTGGGCTACTTTTCTTGCGCGTCCTGGGCATGCGCCGTGGGAGTTTGTTTTGGTTCTGGGTGGTGTGCACACGTGTTCTGCATCCATTTTCTCTGGGGGGGGGCTTCGCCTCTCGCTCTCTTCTTAATCCAGTCCGTGCCCCGTTGCTTTGGGGGTGTTCTGGGGTGCCGCTGTGGGGAAGTCACGAGGTTTTTTCCCTGCGTTCTAGGGTGGGGAGCCTCCTTCGCTGCTCCCTTCCTCTCCAGCATGGACGCCCTGGCCGCCTTCAGCGCCTATGTTCAGCAGTTGAGTTGGTGCGGTTTGGCGTCTCCTTCTTCCTGACGCTGTTTTTGTTTTTGGGAGTAGGAATGGGTGTACATACGTACTTGAGAACGTGGACCGTATCACCCGAGGTGCCTACTGCAGGGCTATTAGCCCATACTGGGCAGCTCTTGTTCTCTCCACCTGATTCCTTCCTCGGTTCACGGGTGTCTGCGGGTGGCCTCTTGGCCCTTCCGAGGCGGCTCCTGCCTGTACTCCTCCTGCCCCTCTCCTATGCTTGTCTAACCTTGCTTGAGTTCGGGGCCCCGCCTCCACCTTGTTCCGCAGTGCAACGGTGGGGGTGCCTGTTTGGTAGTACGTTTTCCTGTGTCGGAGGTTTTGTGTTCGCCTCCTTGTGCTTGCAGGTTGGGTTTTGGCTCTTTGGTTCCGCCTCTCCCCTGTCGTTTGCCTGTCGGGCGGGTTCTGTGCTTCTTGGGCGCTCTCATCTCTGCTCCTGGGGCTGTGTATAGGGTCAGCCCATGTTGGGCTGCCTAATGTGTTCCTTTGATTGCCTGTTACACTGCACACGTTTCTTCTACCGTCCCTGTGGCTCAGTTGGGTGCTTGGTTTCCGCCTGTGTCCCCTTGTGTGCCACTTGTGTATGATTTATCTATCTTCTCTGTCGCTTCCTCGGGGAGTGTGGTGACATATTGCTGCGGTTTTGGTAGTGCAGCTGCGTGTCTGGGTTGGTTGTGGCTTTATGTTCGGCCCTTCCATGCTCCCTCTGGAGCTCTCCTTCCTTGCCGGTCTTGCGGTGCCGGGCCTGGTTTTTCCAGGTTCCTTGGATTCTCTGTCTTGTCCTCGCCTCATTGTGCTGGCTGGGGATGAGCTTGGGGTCTTCGTCTCGCTCCTCGCCTATCCTCCGGTTTCGGTGCAAGTTCCAGAGCCTAGTGGGCTCCCTTCCTTCGTGTTTTTCACGGCTGCCCCGGGGTTTTTCTTGACGCTGGGGCTTTGAGGGGACAGCTCGGCCCCGGGGCCTGCAGGGTGGGTTCCCGGGGCTGGGGTGGGGCTAACGTGAGGGGCCTCAGGCCCTGTTGGTCCCCGCTGGGGTGTTTCTACCCCTCTGGGCGGGGCTTTCAGTTTTGTGGTGTGGGGTTTTTCCGTTCCCCCTCTCCGCACGTCCTTTGTGGGCGTCGGCCCCTCCCTGGGCTCGGTTCCTTGTCCATTGTGCCCGTTGTTTCCATCCTGTCGGTGGGTGCTTTTCTACGGTCTTCGCCCCTGTTTTCCGGGACGGGCCTTCTCTGTCGTGTCCCCCTCTTCTTGGGGTTTCTGCATGACTTTTGGTCTCGGGTGCGACGGGGTTTTTGTGCCTTCGTCCTTTGTGTTTGCTTCTTTTTGTTCTCGAAGGTTCGGGACGGTTTTGCTCCTTCCCGTTTTCTGGTACGTCTGTCGTCATTCGGTTGAGCTTCCCTACGGTCCTTTCTAGGGCTTGTGGGTCCTCTTCCCGGCAACTTCTGGGTGTTAGGCCTTCTTGTTTTTTTGTGCATCTCTTCTCTTCGCGCTGTCTCGGCGCTACTCGTTTTCCTGGGGGCGATTTTGCTCCTCTTAATGAGTCTTTTCGCTCCTACCCTTCTGCGGGATGTTGGTGCGGGGCGGCTCCTTATGCGAGTTCCTTACCTGTCAGCTGCACTTGTGGCGGTGAACTTGCACGCTTGTGGCATTTTCGTTTTGGTCCTGCGTTTTCTTTTCCCTCCTGGGGCTGTCATAGGATTGGCTTGCGGAGGATGTAGAGGCGCTTGGGGCCGTTCCTGGGTCTGGCACCTTGGTTTCTGCTGCTAGCTTTCAGTGTCGATATTCCTTCTGCGCCGTTTCGCAGGCTGTATCGTGCGTTGTTTCACCTCCGGCCTGCTTATGCACTGCCTGTGTCGTCCTGGTCTTTGGACAGGGTGCTCTCCTGTTTTTCTTTTCCTTGGTGGTTGTGGCTCCTTGGGGTCAGGTTTGCTTTGCCTCGGCTTTCTTTTTATGTTGGCATTGGCTTCTGGGGGGTCGTGTGGCAGAGCTTCTTGCTCCTCCCAGGAGCAGTGGTTTTTGGCTCCTATGGTCATGGTCATAGGTTTCTTCGTCTGCGGCCATTCTCCCTTTTTTCTTGCAAATGATGTGCCTGCTGCTTTCCGGAGGGGTCCTTGGGTTGTTGTCTCGACTTCGTGTTGAGGATTGGTTCACAGACCGCCTCCCGGGTATGTCCCCTTGTTTTCTTAGGTAGTCTTTGGTTAAGTAGCTCCGGGGAGCCATAGGGGCTCCCCCCAGAAAACCAGCATTGAATGTAATGAAACGGCATTTTCTGGGTGAGTCCCGGAGGCTCCCCCGGCACCCTCCCGCCCTCCGGTCGGCGGGTTTTCTGGGGGGAGCCCCGTCGGCTCCCCGGAGCTTTACCGGCTGATATGCTAATGTCAGACTTTGGCATCAGTCATGTGTATGGAGTTCTAGGGCCTACCGGGGACCACGAGCCAGAACCTGGCCCCCTCAGAGAGGCAAGGGGAGCAATGGCCTATAGAAACCCCCGTGTGGTTGGAAGCATTCTATGTCTGCCATTGACCGGGTCAAGCATCCAGAAAGGTAAGCATTCCAAAACAAACCCCTATTCTGGTGAAAATTGCTACCTAAGCCGAACTAGTGGATAGAACTCTTCAACAGAAAACAAGGAAACTAGTATGACGTCATACATCACCGCGCCGCTGTCTGCGCAGCTCCCCCCTCCCCGGGAGGGGGAAGGGGGAGCCCCAGACCTCCCACGCCGGCTATCCACCCATCAGTTCTTCGGCTGATGCTATAGGCAATGGTTATGTGCTCCGGCTCCAGTGGTTGTTTCAGCACTGTACCTAGAGTGTGGTGTCTGTTTTCTAGGTGGTGCGTGAGCCGGGAGTGATTCTTCAGTACTCGGGCTGCATGCGCCTAGGGTTCCCTTCCCTAGGTGCCCTGTAAGTACTGCCCTTGGGGCTTGTGGCCACCTTCCACAAGTTCCTTGGGTCCTGCCCCTGCTTGGCCGTTTACTGCTTGGTTTTCAGCCGCTCTTTGTGTGCTCGGGTGTTCTGTCTCCCTTGTTCGCCTTAGAGTAAGGGGCAGTGTTTGCACTGGTGGGACGCAGGGTACTGTGCAGCTTGTCTTTACCAATCATAGCGGCCGGCTCTGTTCCGCTTGGGTACGCTGTCCTCTTGCGGGGTTTTCTTTTTCTTTATCTACCTAGTGGGGGGGTCTGCCTTCGTTCTTGCCCCTTGTGTCCCCTGTGTTCTGAGTATTTTCTGGTGGTACCCCTGCTAGGTCCCCGTGAGTGTACACGTCCCGGGGGTTCAGCTCTTAGAAAGTTGTTTGGTAGCTTTGGGTGCCGGTTAGCAGTACCCTGCCTGGGATTACCTGAGCGCGAGTCCTCTTAAAGTAAACGCTCGGGACCCTGGAAAACCCCTGGGGGCGCACGGGTCCGATGGATGTGACCCCAGAGTCCCCCCCTCGCTTCCAGCGAGTTTGAGGGTTGCTCTCACCCTTTGTCTCTGGGTGACTCTCTGTTTTGCCTCCGTCTGCTGCCTGTGGGGTCGGTGACACCTTCAACCCGGAGTCCTGCGAGTTTGGTTGCTCGTTGTGGCTCGGTTACCCAGTTGTGCTAACAAAGCGGGTGCGGGCAGCAGGGGCATTGCACTTGAGCCTTGGTGGTGGCAACTTTCTCGTGGTTTCCTTCCCGGGAGCCCCGGGGCTGCCCCGTTGTAGTTCGTTTTGGGACTTGGGGGTGTTGGTTGCTTCGGTTCCATCCACGCCCCCTTGTCTTTCCCCTGGTTCACCCTTCCTGCCTGCATCCGGTTCCTTACCGTCTGTAGGTTCGGGGCGGGGTTTTTGGTGTTGAGACTCGGGCAGTCTCGGGGAATTCCCCTTCCGGGGTAGTGACGGGGGCATTTGAGCCTGTTCCTACAGCCGTGTTGTATGAGTCTGCCAGTGGGCTCCCTTCCTTAGTGTTTTCACGGCTGCCCCGGTTTTCTGGTACGGCCGGGGCTTTGGGGGAACGGCTCGGCCCCGGGGCCTGTCGTGTAGGTTCCCGGGGCTGGGGAGGGGCTGACTTGGGGGGGCCTTGGCCCCGTTAGACCCCGTGGGGGTTTTTATCCCCCTCTAGGCGGGGCTTGTGGTTACGCGGAGTGGGGTCTTTCCTCCCCACTCGCCGTACGTGCTGTTGGACGTCGGCCCCTCCCCGGGCTCGGTTCCTTGGCCTTTGAGTCGGTTGGTTCCGTCCTGTGGGTGGATGTTTCCTCCCACCCCTTTTTTGGACGGTGTTTTTGTCATGTTTCCCCGTTCGATGGGGTTCTGCGTGACTTCTGATCTCGGGTGCGCCTGCGCCTTTGTGTGCCTTCGGGACTAGTGTTGGCTTCTGTGTTCTCGAGGGTACGGGAAGGTTTTTCGCTACTTCCCGCGTTATTGGAACGTCTGTCGGCTCCTCGTCCTTGTCGCCCTGTTGGGCTACTTGTCGCCCTGTTGGGCTACTTGTCGCCCTGTTGGGCTACTTGTCGCCCTGTTGGGCTACTTGTCGCCCTGTTGGGCTACTTGTCGCCCTGTTGGGCTACTTGTCGCCCTGTTGGGCTACTTGTCGCCCTGTTGGGCTACTTGTCGCCCGGTTGGGCTACTTGTCGCCCGGTTGGGCTACTTGTCGCCCGGTTGGATTCCTTTTTGGGCTCTTTGCTTCTTTGGCCGGTTTTATTGTTCCTGCTTCCTCTTTTGGCTACTTTTCTCGTGCAGTAGTCTTGGCTGGCGCCTTCCTGCAGGGAGGGTGTGCGGTTCGGCCAGCGTGTTGTGCGCATGCGCCGTGGAGTTTGTTTTGGTCTGGGCGGTGTTTCAGTGCTGGTGTTTTGCGCCCTTTTTTGCTACAGTGCTTCGCCTCTCGTTCTTCTCCCTGGCTGCGGTATGTGCCCCTTCACGCCGGGGGTGTCCTGGTTCCCAGTTGTGGGGAGGACACCGCGGTTTTCCCTGTGTCATGGGTGTGGACCGCCTCCTTCGCCTCTCCCTGCTCTCCTGCGGGTCCGGCAGGGTCCGGCTCTGGCGTCTTCACCTGGCGGTGCTCCCAAGTTCTTCTGGGCACGGTTGAGTCGTGTCAAGTTCGTGCCACCATTCGCTAGGTGAGTTTCTGCGGTCTGGCGTCTTTTGGCCGGGCGCTGGATGCGGCGGTGTTTATACCTGTCTTTATTTAGGTATATTTTTGTACGACTGAGACCGTTCGCACACCAGTGACTGTCCCTTTATCACCCCTTCCTGTCCCCCTCATGTGCATGTCCAACCCATGCTGGAGTCATTCAGGGGACCCTCCTTTTTTAATGTTGTGAGGTGTGGGGGTTGTAGGGTTGGTTCTGTACTCACCTGGTAAGGCTCCTGGCTGTGCTTGCAGGATTTGAGCTCTGGCTCTTGGGTCCCGCCTATCTGGTAGAACTTGCGGGATAGTACCAGTGGAGTGCAGTGGTGCTATTGGCACCTTTGGGGAACACTGTATTACCATCAGAGGTCTGTGCTTGTTACACGACCTACTTGCGAGCATAAGCCTTCTTGCTGGTTCGTCCGTGGACTTCCAGGGCGCACTGGCCTGTTTTCGTATGGCAGTTCCGGCCCGTCCTGGTTGTGGGGGTATGTGGGCCAGTGGACTGCTCCTAGTAGCTGCCTGGTGGGCCATCCTCTGGCCGGTCTAGCCTGACCTTGGGCCGGGCTTCAGGTGTAAAAGAGCTCCCAGTACCTCATCCAGCAGGTATCGAGTGGGGTTTCTCCGCCGTCGGTCGCCTGGTGCAGGTTTCTGGGCCTGCAGGGTTTTGTCGTGTCTCCGTTGGCCCTGTCTGGGGTCTGCCTGCTCCGTTCTCTGCCTTTGCAGAGGGGAGTTGCTATTTACGTGTTGCAGTGGTGCCTGTTGCTGCTGCTGCACGTGTGCATTTGTACCGTGTTTCACGGTGGCGTGTCCTTGTTCCTGTGTCCGGTTGTGGAGTGGCACTTTGCTGCCGTTTTGTGCCTGGGGATTGCGTGGGGTTTTTGTCCCTGCCTGCTTGTCCACCCCTGGTTGTTCTCCTGGGGTTTTTGTGCTTCTGCTCTTTCTTCCTGCCTCCTCTGCAGCAGGGATGTTCTGCGTGTGTTCTTAGGCGTTGGTCAGCCTGTGTCCTGTGATGTGCTTCTTTGTCTCGGTCTATTGCAGTTGTTCGTGCCCCTTGGTTCGGGTCCTGTTCTGGCGGCGACCCTTCCGCCTTCTTTGGTTTCCTAGCTTGCCCTGCCGTTTTTTTTTTTTTTTGGGGGGGGGTCTTGCGATGTCTCGCGTCGGACCCGTCGTTTCTGAACTCCTGGCAGGCTTGCATGCTTTGGGGAGTTTTTCTGTTCGGCAGACGTTCCATCTCCTTGTGCCGCCTGGGTTTCGGTGGTCGCGCCCGAGATCTTCTCGTGGCTCCGCCTTTTTCCTGGGCTCGGAGGGGCCTTGTCGGGGCTGCTTATGTTCTGCCTCGTGGTCTCGCCTCCGGTTGGTGGTCGGGTGGCTTCGTGGTAGGTGTCCCACCTGCGTGCTTCTCTTGGCGGCAGTATGGGGTATTTTGGCGGTCCTTCCTTTTCCTGTCCCTTCTTAGGTGGTTACTCTTGTTAGCTTGGTTTACTCTCGGCTTAGGTTTCTGGTGGGGGTTGGGGGCCGTCGTCTTGCCACATACTGTCGCCTCTTTTCGTGCGGCGCAGGCGGAGCCGCTTCAGCTTGCTTTCGGTCTTGGTGTTGCTTCTGCACCGTTAGTCAGCTGTCTTGTGCGTCATTTCACCTCCGGCCTGTTCGTGCGCCGCTTGCACCATCCTGGTCTCTGGTCAGCGTGCTCTGTCTTCTCCTCGGTTGGTAGTGCCCCTTCGGTTCCGGTGTGTTTTTTCGTCGGCTCTTTCCTTTGGGCCTTTGCCTCTGGGGGTCGAGTCGCTGAGTTTTCTTGCTCCTTCGGTTTTAGCGTTTTGGTTGTTTGGTGGCAGCAGTCTCCATCTTTTCTGGCGCGGGGTGGGGCTGCTGCATTCTGGAGGGGTCCAGGGTTTGTTGGTGCTTCGTTGGTCGGGCCTTGGGTGTGTCGTTTTTGTGTTCAGTGGCGGCCCTCCGCTGTTGTTTGCGTGCCACGGCGTTTGGGTCCGGAGCGCATTTTGCGTTGATCTGGTTCTGTTCTTCCCGGTTCGCGGGTGATAGTGTCCCGGGTGGTCAGCCGTGTTCTTGCGGCTAAGCTGCCTGTGTTCTTCCCTCATGCCTGTGGCGTTCGTGGCTTCGCTGCTCTCACTGCCGTCTGGGCGACGTGGCCTTGCGGTCTTTCGGGCATGGATTTTTGGTGTTCATACAGGGGCCTTGCTGCTCGTGGTTCTCGTGTTGTTCCCGGGATTTTCGGGGCTGTGGCGCCTTGGGTTGGCGTTTGCTGCCGGTTGTCTCGCCTCCTTGGGGGGTGCGTGGTGTCCGCCTCCCGGTTCTGTCCCTTTGACCTTCCTCTGTGGGTAGTTAGCTCCGGGGAGCCGACGGGGCTCCCCCCAGAAAACCAGCGTTGAATGTAATGAAACGCCATTTTCTGGGTGAGACCCGGAGGCTCCCCGGCAACCCTCCCTCCCTCCGGTCGGCGTTTTTCGCTTGTTTTGACATCCAGCCTCAGAACTGATGGGTGGATAGCAGGCATGGGAGGTCTGGGGCTTCCCCTTCCCCCTCCCGGGGAGGGGGGAGCTGCGCAGACAGCGGCGCAGTGACGTATGACGTCATACTAGTTTCCTTGTTTTCTGTTGAAGAGTTATATCCACTAGTTCGGCTTAGGTAGCAATTTTCACCAGAATAGGGATTTGTTTTGGAATGCTTACCTTTCTGGATGCTTGACCCGGTCGATGGCAGACATAGAATGCTTCCAACCACACGGGGGTCTCTATAGGCCATTGCTCCCCTTGCCTCTCTGAGGGGGCCAGGTTCTGGCTCGTGGTCCCCGGTAGGCCCTAGAACTCCATACACATGACTGATGCCAAAGTCTGACATTAGCATATCAGCCGGTAAAGCTCCGGGGAGCCTCCGGGTCTCACCCAGAAAATGGCGTTTCATTGCATTCAACGCTGGTTTTTTCGCGGTTTTGATATCCAGCCTCAGAACTGGGGCGCGGATCGCCGGCGCGGGGGTCTGGGGCTCCCCCTTCCCCCTCCCGGGGAGGGGGGAGCTGCGCAGACATGCGGCGCGGCTTGTGTGACGTCATGCTTGTTAGTTCGTTTTCCTGTGGGAGTTCTGTCCACTCGTTTGTCGATTTTTGTTGTTAACCAGAATAGGGGTTTGTTTTGTGGCGCTTACCTTTCTGGGTGCCTGTCCCGGTCGATGGCAGATATAGAATGCTCCAAATCACATGTGCATTTATATGGGCCATTGCTCCCTGTGCCTCTCTGAGGGGGCCAGGTTCTGGCTCGTGGTCCCCGGTAGGCCTAGAACTCTACCCACATCGACTGATGCAAAATAGTTAGGGTATCCATATCAGCCATGGATAGCTCCAGGGAGCCTCCGGGACTCCCCCAGAAAATGGCATTTCATTACATTCAACGCTGGTTTTATGTACCATTTCACAAGCTTTCCAGTCCCTGTCACTTTGTAGAAAAAAGAATTTCTGTCTTCTTCATTTCTATCCCCATTTAGATGTTTTGCCTGAATTAGGTTCATTTTCAGCTTTTCTCTGTCTTCCCTGGAGAGGTCTTGTCTTATTGCCCAAAGTTTGCCAACCTCATCACTATGCAATTTCCTGGCATTTCTTAGCACTTCTATCATGCTTTTCACTCCATTAAATGTCACCCTTAAGGGGCGGTTCTTGTCTTTCTCATATTTTCCTATTCTTCTAAAATCACTGACATTTTCCTTTGAGCCTTCTCCTAAACCTACTATTTTCTTTATGATTTTCATCTCTTCTGCTGCTCGGTCCACCCTAGATGAAATTTCCTTCTCTAAACATCCAAAAATTATTATGGACTTAGTTCTATCTGCAGTGTTTTGTACCAGTTTACTGTTGGTAACCAGTTCTTTCCTAATTGCTTGCCTAATTTCTCCTTCTTGTTGGTCATTTCTGGTTTTGACTTCCGAACACACTTCTTTGATAGTCTCTTTCTCTTTTACAACCTCAGCATATGTCGCTTTTATTTCTTCTTTATACTTTTCTAGTTATTTATTCACTTCCTCTATGTGAGTTGTCAGTGAAGTTTCCAGTTGGAGATCCTTACCTAACTCTATGTTAGCCCTTAGGCTTGCTTGGAGTTGTTCACCATGAGTCTATTTTCTTGTTTATTTCTTCAAAGTCAGCACACTTCACTTTCCATGCCTCATTTTCTTTCACTAGTTCCTTGATTTGCTCCTCCTGATTTGTTACCTTGTCTGTTAATGCAGTAATAATCTTACCTTGTTGCAGCATACTCCCTTTTAGAGTGCAAAGCTCACTCCTAAGAGCTCCATTGTCCTCTTCCAATTTAAGCACTTTTTCTTCATACTTCTTTTGCATATCCTCAATTATCTCTAACCTGCCAAGAACACCTCCTTTCCTTATATCTTGTGTTGAGAATCCTTTGAAACCATCATCTGTTGGTGTGTCTACATTCCCAGTGGTGGTGGTGGCGGCGGCCATCTTTGTTTTTGTTCTAGACCAAAACAAACTTTTCCACTCAGCTATTTTCACTCACTTTTACTTGTTTATTGTATTTTATTTGCTTTTACACTTCCTTGAACCTTTATGTAACCTGGGACACCACTGTAGCCCTCAACCTGTGCCCAATACTTAGGTAATTTGATATTTCCAGGAGCTTGCTGCAGTGTGACTCCTGTCTCCTCCAGCTCACAGTCACTGTGTGGGAGTTTCGTCGCTTAAGACCGTCTCCCATTGAATGGTTGCAAGGTCTACATTTATTTTTTCCCAGTCGATCCTCTTATTGTTGAAATTTAAATTGATTGAATACTCCTTCTAGCTTGTTGGGTCTCTTAGACCTACTACCGTTATTTATGCTAGTTTGCACTTTAATGAGCTTATGGTCTGAGTATGTAGTATCTGAGATTGTAAGTCTCTGATTAGTTCAATATTGTTTGTGAATAATAAGTCTAGTGTGTTTTCGTTCCTAGTTGGTTCTGTAATCTGTTGATTGAGTGAGAATTTGTCACAGAATCTCAAAAGTTCTCTGACCTGTGGTTGGTTATTTCCCGCGTCATTCCCTGCTATGATATTTGTGTTTGCCATTCTCCATCTTAGATTTGGTAAATTGAAATCTCCAAGGAAGATAATATCTGGAGCTGGGTTTGCTAGGTTATCAAGGATGTTCTCTATTTTGTGCATCTGCTCTGTGAATTCCTCCACCGTTGTATCTGGCGGTTTATATATTAGAATAATAATTAGGTTTAGATTTTTTACCTTAATTCCAAGTACCTCTACCACCTCATTGGTTGAGTTTAGTAGCTCTCTGCATACCAGGTCTTCTTTAATATACAGACCTACTCCTCCATTATCATAAACTTGATCTCTAGTTTTTCTATCACATCTATATAAATTATAATTTGGAATCCAGATTTCACCATCCATGTAATCTTTTGTATGAGTTTCCATGAATGACCCAAATATTGAGTTTGACTCTAATAAGAAACTTTATTTCTTGACTTTGGCTTTAAACCTTGAATGTTTGCAAATATGAATGATTGTTCATATTGTGTGTCACTTCTGGAAGGTTTTGGTAGTTCTCCCTCCTCTCTACCCTGACCCAGGGTGTGTTGTTGTGGCAATGGTTTGTCCAGTTTCGGAAGTGATACTGGGGAGTGTGGTAGTCTGTGTGTAGTTGGGGGGTGTAGTATGTGTGAGCTTGATGACGAACCGTAGTCCTGTCTTGGGCATTTCCCCTTCTCTATCCGTACTCCTGCAACGTTTCTGCCTGTCTGTTTCTCCCTCTGTTTCTGCCTGTCTGTTTCTCCCTCTGTTTCTGCCTGTCTGTTTCTCCCTCTGTTTCTGCCTGCCTCTAAAAAATTTCCAGGGCTATTATATTGGACTTCCTCTCTCATATAGCACTGTGTACCTCTGACGTGGAAATCAAGGCAATGAAGATCGTAGCATTTCCTCTCATTAACTGAGAGTTTGCATAGCTTAGGGTGAAAATATCTACACTCGGTATCAAAACGACATCTGCCTTTCCCTAACCAGTTTCGGCATTTCTGTGGGTGCATGAATGTGCATTCTGTGCCTCTGGTGCCATATCTGCACTGTCCTTTTGCATAGTACCTGCAAATATTTTCATCTGTGATTGTATTCTTATTGTTTATACCCGTGCAAGACTTGGCTACTTCTGTGTTTTTTTGTTCCAACTTTCTCGTTTCCACATTCTTTCTCGGTATTGCTTACCTTATCTCGCTTACCTCAACTTACCTCGGCTTACCTCGATGACTGGCTGGTTTGTGCCCCCAGTCGGTCTGTATGTCTGCTCCCCAGGGATTTGGTACTTTCCCAACTCACTGTGTTCGGGTTCCTGGTGAACTGGAGAAAGTCCCATCTAGTTTCCTCCCAGATTCAGTCCTGGCTGGGTCTTGTGTGGGACTCTCGGACTGCTTCCTTGTCTCTTCCTCCGGCATACCTGCTTGATGGGGTTTTGGGATTTCTTCTACTCCCCAAGCCCGGCCCGAGGCCAGGCTCGACTTGTGAGAGTTTGGTCCACCAGGCTGTCGTTTTGAGCGGCCCGCAGGCCCACATACCCACCACAGCTCGGTTGGTCTCTTTCTCTTTCTCTTTCATCTCTCTTTCGGCTGCAGTCCCTCCTGAGCTTTTTTCTGGGGGGCTCCCGGGTCATCCGACGGTTGCTCGAGGGTCTGTGCGAGAGCCTGAACTTTGCAATGTTGGTCTACCCGCTGAGTCAGGTTTGGTTTCGTTGGCTGTTCTAGTTCCTTCGGGGACGTCCCTTCCGCCTCTCTCGAGATCGCTGGGTTCGACCCCTGGGGACCTTCTGTCGGCTGCTGCGTCGCCGGCTTCCTCTTCGGGTTTTCCGGGGTTCTGTGCTTTAGCACCTGCCCGAGCCCTTGCTCAATGTGTTCACGGACACGTCATCTCTTGGCTGGGGCTTTGTGACCAGTGCTCACCAGGGCGGCCAGGGGCGGTGGGGTCTGTCCTTCCGTTGGGCCCATAGCACGGTGTGGGAGTTCGCGGTTGTGTGGTTTTGCACTTCGGAGGGTTCAGGTCTTTCACGGATCGATGATCCGGCTCCATTCGGCCTGCTCCACGTTGGTTCATTGTCTGAACTTATGCAGTCCTTGGCTCTTTAGGGATCGTCGCTTCGGGTAACTTGTCTACTGAGTTGAACCCTTTGCCAACCCTTCAACCCTTTGGGGGGTTCAGGGCTGGCGGGGTGGGCTTCTTCCCCTGCGCTTCGTCATGTCATCTTAGTGGGTGCGTTAAGATGTGGTCGATCTGCCCCATCCTTCTGGGGTTTCCGTCTGCTCTTTGCAGACATGGGCCTGTTGAATCTGCGGTTCTTCTGGACTTCTTCAGTCTGCACCCTGGATTCTATGCCCTCATCGGAGGACTGTTGTCTCCTGTCTGGCTTCTGTTGGGGCCGGGTGCCTGGATGGTGGCCCTGGACTTCCAGGTCAATTCTTGGCACGTTCCTCTCCAGTTTTCCAGGACTGGCACAGTTGGTGGTGGGGTTTCAGGCTTGTCGCTTTTGTTGCCTTCCCTATTTTGTAATTGGCACTTGGTATATTTTGCATCTTTACCGGATCTTGGTGCCCTGTCTGAGTCTGTTTGGGATTCGGTGTCTGGCCTACCTCGACGACTGGCTGGTGTGGGCGCCCAGTCGGTCCGCTTGTCTGCTCGCCAGGGGTGTGGTTCTTTCCAGATCGCCGGGTTTGGTTTCTTGGTGATCTGGAGGTGATTCCATCTGTTTCCGTCCCGGGTTCGGACCTGGCTGGGCCTTGTTTATGGCTCTTGGGCCGCTCCTTGTCTTTCCCTCCAGAAGTGTTGCTGCTGCTGTGGTCCTGCCTTGGGCTGTTCATGAGGGGGGTCCCTGGTTGCTCAGCGGTTGCTCGAGCAGTTGTGTGGGAGTCTGAACTTCGACGTGCTGGTCTGCCCATGGGGTCGGGTTTGGCTTTGGCGTCTGTTTGGTTCCTTCGGAGACTCCCCTTCTGCCTTTCTTGCAATCGTTAGGTTCGTTCCTCCGGGGATCTTGTGTTGGTACTGCGTCACCAACTTCCTCTTTGGGGTTTTCAGGGTTCCGTGCCTTGGCACCTCCCCAAGCCTTCGCTCGATGTGTTCACGGATGGGTCATCTCTCGGCTGGGGCTTTGAGACCAGTGCTCACCAGGTCGGCCGGGAATGGTGGGGTCTGTCCGTCCGTCGGGCTCACAGCACGGTTCGGAAATTCGTGGCTGTCTGGTTTGCACTTCGGAGGGTTTGGGTCACTCGGTGCTCTACCATTCAGCTACATTCGGACTGTTCTCTGGCAGTTCTTTGCGGAACCACAGGGTTTCTCTTAGGTGTTGATCTTTGGGGTTGGTTCCTTAGAGTGGCTTGTTTGCTGGACTCTCAGGGTTTGGCTAACCTTGAGGTTCATGTCCGGGGTGTGTCCTGTGTCCTGGTGGACAGCTGTCTCGGTTCATTCCTCTGTTCGCGGATTGGCCAGTCGTCGCCGACTCATTTCGTTGGCTCTGCCAGAAGTAAGGACTCCTGGCCATGGACGTCTTCGAGTTGGCGTGGTCTAGGCATCGCCCATTTTACGTGGCGCTCTTACCCGCCTGCGAGGCGTTCAAAGTGGATGCTTTTCGGCAGGATTAGTCGAGGTGGGGGTACCTGTTCCTCTTCTCCCAGTTGAGCTGTTGCTTTGGGTTCTGGCTCGGTTGGAGCCCATTCCCACGAGAGTAATCCTTATGGTTCCTTGGTGGCCGGCCAAGTTTTATTTTCAGACACTGCTTGATAGGTGTCCGAACCCAGGGCGTTTTCCTGCGATTCCGCCTCTTTTGGCAGGTCGGATCGGTCCTGTACATGACTGCTTCGGCCTTCTCCTCAGCTCTTCACATCTGGTATTTTGACTTGGGTATCACCATCTCTGTGGTGATCAGTTGGCTTTGTTGACAGTGTCCCACCTACGAGCTTCGTCTTGGCGACAGTATGACGTTCCTGGTGTTTCTATGCACCTTTTCTTGCTATTCATAGGTTGTCTTCTCTTTCGCATCGGTTGTCTTGTCTTTTCTTGGGTTTTCAGGACTACAGTTATTTGATGTTTCTTACTGTCGCCTCGTTTTGTGTGGCGCTGGCGCAGCCGCTCCAGCTTGCTTTCGGGGTGGACATCACATCTGCCCCGTTTCGTATGCTTTCTCATGTTTTGTTTCACCTCCGGCCTGCTCATGCGTCGCCTGAGCTGTACTTGTCCTTGATCAGGGTGCCTTCTTATCTTCTCAGTTTGTGGTTCAGGATTCTGCTCTTTGGTACTGGTGGTAGGTTTTTAGGTTTGCAGCCTTTCTCCATTCTGGCGACGGTTGAGACAGCTATTTTCCGGAGGGGTTCTTGGGTTATTGATGCTTGATTGGTTTGGCCAAGGGTGCATCCCGTGTTGTCCAGTTGCGCTTTTTGCCGTTACCTGCGTACCGTGTCTGGGGATGCGCTTTGGGTTCATCCGGTTCCCCTCGTTCCCTGTTTCAGGGCTCGGGTCTCCCAGGTCATCCGCAGAGTTTTTCAGTCTTCCAGCCTGCGGTCTGTCCTTGCGCCTGTGCTGTTTGGACGTTTGCAGCTTTTGCTGCTGTATTGGTGACATCTAGGGCTCATTTTGGGCACAGGGATTTGAGGGTCGCACAGGTTCTTGGCCGCCCATTCTTTATGCGCATCTGCTCCTGTGCGTTCTTGTTGCCTTGGGTTGCAGGTTGCAGCCTGTTGTCTCGGCTTCGCGTTGCGGAGATTGTGGCGGCCACCTCCCGGGTTAGCCCTTTCTTTTCTTTCTCTTTGGGTATGAAGCTCCAGGAAGCCGTAGGGACTCCCCACAGAAAAACAGCATTCAATGTAATGAAACGCCATTTTCTGGGTGAGCCCCAGAGGCTCCCTGGCAACCCTCCCTCCCACCGGTCGGCGGTTTTTCGCATTGGTTGAAGGTTAGCTTCCGAACTGAAGCTAGGCAGCCGGTGCGGTAGGTCCGAGGCTCCCCCCTCCCTCTCTCGTGGCGGGGAGGGCTGCGTGGATGATCAGCGTGGCAGTAAAGTGTGATGTTTGCTTGTTTCCTTGGGATTGTAGTAATTTCAACCTCTCTGTTTTTTTTTGTTTTAGTTTTTTACCATGTGGGGTTTGTTTTGTTATGCCTACCTTTCTGGGTGCCTAACCCCAGTCGATGGCAGATAAGGAAAACCCCAACCACAAGGGGGTTTTCCAGGGCCATTACTCCCTGAAACCTCTCTGAAGGGGCCAGGTTCTGGCGCTGGTCCCTGGTAGATCTGAACTCCTTAGCTAATGTCCAGGTCTAATATAACATACATTAGTCCGATAAGCTCCAGGGAGCCTCCGGGGCACACCCAGAAAATGGCGTTACATTCAACGCTGGTTTTTTGCCACTTTAACACTCAAAATGTCCATTTTCTGGGGGGAGCCCCGTCGGCTCCCCGGAGCTATCCCAGGCTGATATGCTAATGTCAGACTTTGGCATCAGTCATGTGTATGGAGTTCTTAGGCCTACTGGGGACCACGGCCTGAACCGGGCCCCCTCAGAGAGGCAAGGGGAGCAATGGCCTATAGAAGCCTCCGTGTGGTTGGAAGCATTCTATGTCTGCCATCGACCGGAACAGGCACCCAGAAAGGTAAGCGCCTGAAAACAAACCCCTATTCTGGTTAAAATTGCTACAAAAAACCGAACTAGTGGATAGAACTCCCCAACCGAAAACAAGCAAACTAGTGTGACGTCACACACCGCCGCGCCGCTGTCTGCGCAGCTCCCTCCTCCCCGGGAGGGGGAAGGGGGAGCCCCAGACCCCCCGCGCCGGCTACCCACACCTCAGTTCTTGAGGCTGATGCTATAGGCGATGGTCGTGTGCTCTGGCTCCGGTGTCGCTACTGCACTGTGCTTTGCGTGTGGTGTTGGTTTTGTGGGTGCGAGAGCCAGGAGTTATCTTCAGTACTTGGGCTGCATGCGCCTAGGGCTGCCTTCCCTTGGTGCCCTGTAAGTACTGCCCTTGGGGCTTAGGGCCACCTTCCACAGGCTCCTCGGGGTCTGCCTCTGCTGGTCCGTTTTACTTTTCGGTTTTTCGGCCGCCTGTTGGGCTCTTGGGTGTTCTTTTCTCCCTTGTTACCGGCAGGTAAGAGGCAGTTTGCACTGGTAGGGGCGCAGGGTGCTGCTCAGCTTGTATTTCCCGACATCGCGGCCGGCTCTGTTCCTTGGGGTTCGCTGTCCTCTTGTGGGGTTTTGTTTTTCTTTTTCTTTTTGCCTGGTGGGGGGGTTCTGTCATTTTATTCAGTTTGTTTTTGCCCTTCCACTGTTCTCCTCGGTGGCGCCCCCTGCTAGGTCCCCGTGAGTGTACACGTCCCTGGGGTTCAGCTTTAGAAGTTTGCTTGGTAGTTTTGGGTGCCGGTTTGCAGCACCCTGCCTGGGACTACCTGAGCGCGAGTCCTCTTAAAGTAAACGCTCAGGACCCTGGGAATCCCCTAGGGGGCGCGTGGGTCCGATGGATGTGACCCCGGAGTCCCCACTCGCTGTGTGCGAGTTTGAGGGTTGCTCGGTCCCCTTGTCTCAGGGTGACCCTTATTGTTTTTGCCTCTGCCACGCTGCCTGTTGGGTTGGTGATACTTTCGACCCTGAGTCCTGTGAGTGTTGCTGCTTGCTTGTGACTCAATTTACCCAATCCTCTGATGATTCTATTCGGGTACAGGCGGCGCGTGCGTTGCAGTCTAGGTTTCGTCTGTTGCAACGCGCTCGGTTGGTTGCTTCCCCGGATGCCCCGGGGCTGCCCCGCTTTGCTTTTCGAGACCCGGACTTGGGGGTGGGGGTCGCTTCGATCCTGGTTCAGTCCGCACCTCCTCGTCCTTCCCCTTCTGTTCGTTCTGGTCCCCCCCCCCTGCTTCCGGCCCCGAAGCGTCTGAGGGTTTCGGGGTCGGGGCAGGGGTTACTTGATCTCGAGACTCGGGCAGCTTCGGGGGGTGCCCCTTCCGGCGGGGCGGCAGAGGCATTCGAGTCTTGTCTCCCGGCCGAAGCTTCAGGGTCTGACCAGTGGGCCCCCCTTCCTCCAGCTTTTCCGGCTGCTCCGTCCTTGTCTTGTGGGGTAGGGGCTTGGGGAGAGGACTCGGCCTCGGGTCCTGTGGTGAAGGATCTCGAGGCTGAGGAGGGGCTGACTTGGGGGCCTTGGGCCCCGCTGGACCCCGCCTGGGTTTTTCTTCCCTCTGAGCGGGGCTTATTGTTACAAGGAGTGGGGTTTTCTTTTCCTCCCTATGCGTACGAGTTGGATTTGGTGTCGGCCCCTCCCCGGGTTCGGTTCCGTGTTCCCCTGGGTACGTCAGTTCCGTCCTTCCGGAGGTTTTCGGCTTATCGCATCCAACCTGGTATGGTGCGAGCAGCCTTTGCAGCTTACCTCCTGCGTGACCCGGATTATGCCTCAGAAATGGATCCGTCCACGTTCAGGTTTGGGACTTCGTTCCCTTTCTGGCTCCGTTACGAGGTTCCGGAGTCGTCCTGGCTAGCAGACTGCCCCTTGTTTCTTCTGCATTCCTGGCTTTCCTTCTGTCGTTCCCGCATGCTGGAGTGGCGGGAAGCTTCCATGGTGCTTCAGGTTTTCCTGGGGGGCGAACTTGAGTACCTGAATGAGTGCTTGTTTGCCCCTGCCCTTCCCAGCGATGTGGGCGTTATTCAGCTCCATGTGCAGGTTCCCTCCCTTTTGGCGGCGCTCGTTGCAGAGGACTTTCGCGCCCGTGGCCTTTTGGCTTCGGCCTTGCGGTTCTTTTCCCTCCTGGAGCTGTCTTCGGATTGGCTCGTGGAGGATGTGGGGACGCTTGGGTCCGTCCCGGGGTCCGGCACCTTGTCCTCGGCTGCGCGTTCGTCGGCTGCCTTGTTGAAGCTGTTCACGCAGATTTTGCAGGATGCGGTTTCCCTGTTTTATGCTTCCCGTCTCGCGTGTCGGCAGGCGGTGCTGGGTTCCTCTGTGGAATCTGCTTAGGCTCTGGCTCTTAGGCGTTCTTCACCTTTTTGTCCTCCTCTGTTTGAGGAGTCGGCCGTGGCGCAGTTTATTCAGGCTGCGTCGGCGGCTTGTCGTCCGATGTCGGACTTGTTGGTTTTCCGGGGGTCCCGGGGTGGGTCTTCTCGGAAAGGTCGTGCCAGGGCTCGGGGTTCCTCTCGTCGTGGTAGGCCTCTGGTGTCAGGTTCGGGGTTGGCTCCTCCTGCGAACACTCCCTCGTCTGGTCGGCGCGGTGTTCGCGCTGTGTGGGGTTCTGGGTCTTGTAAGGGTCGCCGGCCCTTTCACGGTTTGCCCCCTTCACGGGGTGATGGGGGGGCGGCTTGCACTGTTCGCCTGCGCCTGGTCCCATGATTCGTGGGCCTTTCGGGTCATGTCTCGCGGCCTGCGGTGGCGTTGGGTGGCCCCTCCCCCCTTTGGGGGGTCGGGGCTGGCAGGGCAGGTTTCTTCCCTTGCGCTCTGTCGAGTCGTCTTGGAGTGGATTTGCTTGGGCGTCGTTGAAACGACGTCGTCCCTCAGATGGGTTTCCCGTCTGTTTCCGGTTCCGAAACGGGACTGCGCGGACCTGCGGTTCATTCTGGACTTGTCCCGTCTGAACCCCTGGGTTCATTGCCCCTCCTTTCGGATGACTACGCTGTCTCAGGTTCGGCTCCTCTTGGAGCCGGGAGCTTGGATGGTGTCCCTGGACCTCCGGGACGCTTATTGGCATGTCCCGATTCATCCGCGGTTCAGGGACTGGCTCGGTTTTGTAGTGGGGCGTCTGAGTTACCGCTTTCGTTGTCTCCCGTTCGGGTTGAACCTGGCACCTCGCGTGTTCACGCGCCTTACACGGGTTGTGGTGGCTCGTTTGCATCTCCTAGGTGTTCGGGTGTTGGCCTACCTCGACGACTGGCTGGTTTGGGCTCCCAGCCAGTCAGCTTGCTTGCTAGCCAGGGATTTGGTTCTTTCCCAGCTCGCCGAGTTCGGGTTCTTGGTGAACTGGAGGAAGTCCCATCTGGTTCCCTCTCAGGTTCGGACTTGGCTGGGTCTCGTTTGGGACTCTCGAACCGCCTCCTTGTCTCTCCGTCCGGAGTCTCTCCTGCGGCTGCGGTCCCGCCTTCGTCTGTTTCTGGAGGGCCCTCGGGTCACCCGGTGGTTGCTCGAGGGGCTGTGCGGGAGCCTGAACTTCGCGATGGTGGTCTACCCGCCGGGTCGGGTTTGGCTTTGACGGCTGTTCTGGTTCCTTCGGGGTTCCCCTTTCCGCCTCTCTCGCGATCGCAGAGTTCGACCCCCGGGGGCCTTGCATCGGTTGCTGCGTCACCGGCTTCCTCTTCGGGTTTTTCGGGGTTCAGTGCCTTGGCGCCTACCCGAGCCCTCGCTCGATGTGTACACGGATGCGTCGTCTCTCGGCTGAGGTTTTGTGACCAGTGCTCACCAGGCCCGCCAGGGGCGTTAGGATCCGTCCTTCCGTCGAGCTCACAGCACGGTGCAGGAATTCGCAGCAGTGTGGTTTGCTCTGGGGAGGATTCGGGTGGCCCGCGGATCGACGATTCGGCTCCATTCGGACTGCTCTCCGGTGGCTCATTGCCTGAACCACTGGGGTTCGATGCGGTCCTTGTCTCTTTGGGGTTGGTCGCTTCGGGTGACTCGTCTGCTGAGTTCTCGGGGTTTGGCTCTCCTGGCGGTTCACGTACGGGGCGTGTCCAACGTCTTGGCCGACGCCCTGTCTCGCTTCGTTCCCCTCTCCACGGAGTGGACGGTCGACGACGAGTCCTTCCGTTGGCTTTGCCAGACGTTCGGGCGCCCTGAAGTGGACCTCTTCGCGTCGGCTTGGTCGCGGCGTCTTCCCGTTTATGCGGCGCCCTTCCCCGATCGCGAGGCCGTCGGGGTCGATGCCTTTCGGCTAGACTGGTCGAGGTGGGGGTTCCTGTACCTCTTTCCCCCGGTTCGGCTGTTGCTCCAGGTCCTGACTCGCTTAGAAATTTACCAGGGGAGAGTTGTCCTTCTGGCCCCTTGGTGGCCGGCCCAGCCTTGGTTTCAGGCGCTGGTTGCTCGGTGTCCGAACCCGAGGGTTTTCCCGCGGCTCCGCCTCTTTCAGCAGATCGGGCCGGTACGTCACGTGGCTGGTTCGATCTTCTCCTCGAGTCTTCGCGTATGGTTTTTTTGACTCGAGTCTATCATCATCTCTATGGTGATCAGGTGGCCTCCTTGTTGGTGTCCCACCTGAGGGCTTCTTCTCGGTGGCAGTATGAAGTTTCCTGGCGGTCCTTCCGTTTCTTTTTGCGTCTTCGTCGTGTTAGTTCCTTGTCTGTTCGGGTGGTCTTGTCCTTCCTCTCAAAAAAAATAAAAAATAAAAAATAAAAAAAAAAAAATAAAAAAAATTATGTTCAATAGCCAATAATAAAAAAAACACTAAGTCCTTGCAAAGAATTCTTGTGCGATAGTCACTAGGCAGGAGACACTGATAAACTGAGGAGGAATCGCTGTGCCACCACGCGCTAGGTCGGCCATACGTCTATCAACAAACTCGTACTCCTGAGTCGAACCTCAGGACTACGAATGTGAAGCGTTGTCCACCCAACAACCCGTTCTCGCAAATTTAATAAGTCAATATTGACTTATTAAATATGTGCATAGGTGACATACTTAACATAATAGATACCCTTAAAAAGATTCATAGAAAACACCGACCTTATCTAACCTTGTTAGTATCTTAAGATAAGCATCTTATTGCTTCGTAATTACAATTATTACCTAACCTATAATAGGTATAGGTTAAGTAATAATTGTAATTACGAAGCAATAAGATGCTTATCTTAAGATACTAACAAGGTTAGGTAAGGTCGGTGTTTTCTATGAATCTTTTTAGGGGTATCTATTATGTTTAGTATATCACCTATGCACGTAGTTAATAAGTCAATATTGACTTTACGAATTTGCGAGAACGGGTTGCACCCAACTGTCAGGCACCATGCTGATTGTTGCTCCTGGATCTCTGAAGATCTTAATCCATTTCCCCATTGACTGTGCCTCTTCCCACCTAAAGACTTGTTGTCTTCAGTGGTTTCTTTGGTGTTGAACTCTTGCACTTGACTGCACGATGACTGAGTTTCCCAAAGTTGAAACACTTCAACTTGGTGAGCTCTTCCCTCGTAGACTTAAATCTAGCACCACCGCTCTTCACATTACAAGTGTGCTTGCTTGCTGGCTGGCTCTGACTCCTATGAGTGCTTCCATGCTTCAGCTTATAGGTCTGCTTTCTTTGCCATCTTCCTGTTGGACTCAATAACTTGTTCATTGAGCCTGGCATGGAGTGCAGGTTCACACACGCTTAGGGACTGTTCACGTATCATGCTGTCGTAGAATGGTCTACGACTTGACTCAATTCCTGACAGTTTACAGTACTTGTTGAGACTCGACTCCAGACGCCACAGCATGAGTACACAAGTCTTACCTGTACATAACTTGATTTTGAGGGATGTTTTCAACATTCCGTCGGCTGTGGATCCCAAACCCTTTTATCAAAGCCGGTTTTGTAAGGGCACTTGCTTTTTTCTACTCATCCTTACCTCATAAAGGAGGGTAGAGTAAATATAAAGATTGCTAGGTACATTAGGAAGGCTCCTCAGAGGGTGGTAAAACTCAGTGTTATACCCAGTGGTCCCAGAACATACATTATACAGAAGTTACATTTCATACAGCAAGCTAGAGACCTCAATATTGGAAAGGTCTTTGGCAAATAATAGTTTCTAAAATCATGGAGATATTTATTTCTAGTCTTAAATTTAAAGGTACAAGGTATATTGGGAGTGTGGTTGTAATTTATACACACTATTGAAACAAGACTTGCAGAGATGTTACTAAATCCCCAAAAGTTAGACTCGCCTAACAATCTAATATATATATCCCCAAGCTCCACTTAGTCTCCACTTGTATCTTGCCCTGTTTTGGATGTTAAGCTTGACTTTGGGGTGTTCGTACAGTGCTGGGAACTTTTGGTCTCCATTTTGCTTAATTATTTCTTGAAGGGTTGGGTGTGTTCTGTCCTCCTTCATTTCAGGTGTGTTATATATTGCTTGTTTGATTTTTTGGCATTACCTCTCTGTGGTGGTCTCAAGTAGGTATTGGTGGGTCCTAGAATCCCAGTGTGTTTTCCAAGGCTTGGCTGCTTCTAGGTCGTAACATCATGAACCAGATGTTACACCATCTGGTTCATCATGTTGAGTGGCCACCAGAAAAGAGGCATTTCTTTGCATTTAATTCTAAATTTATTAAAATTTAGTGTTAATTTTATGGGTGACTTATTTTTTCCCATAAAGCTGTTACAAGTGATATGTTAGATTATGATTCATTGTTGCTTTTTTCACTAAAGTATAATACTCTGTTATATCTTTAACAATATATCTTGGCTAAAATGTCTATTTGATACTGTAATGGTATTAGTAACATCCATATTTACAACCTACAGAGGAATGGAGCCAACTTCTCTGTGTTCCTGAACACAGCGAGTGAGTGGGATGGCAGTGACAGTGGTGCTCGACCTGATGAGGCTGTGTCTTGGGGCAAAATTAAAATGGATGCCACTCCTGTCAAAGTAAGATGAATGTGTAACTACTTTATTTGAGCTTAAATATAAAGGCTTCATGTTAATATTTAATATAAAAGAGAACAATATTTTTGAGATGGTAAAAGAAAAGATGAGTGAGTGATGGAGGTGAATGATCTTGACAAACAAGTTGTTGAAAATTGTGGATGGAGAAATAAGTAATAACTAACTGATTCAAAAATGATTTACCTCAAATTCAGATGAAATTAATCCAAGATTTATTCAGCTTACTAATCATCTCCACTCCATCATTAATTTACTGTCATTAGCATATCTATCAGTAAGTCTTCATCATCAAATTGATCATCTATTGATATTTGTCAATCCAATAAACAATTGATGGGCTCGGGACACTCACAAGAGACCTTGCGACCAGAATCTTGACTGACCTCCTAAACCCCTGTGTCCGAATACCTTCCGAAGACATTCCCAAAGACAACTGAAAGAGCGGCCTGGGCATGGGCACAAGGGTAGACTGCAGGCTGGCTAAACCAAAAGGACACTGCAGATTACCCTAGACACTAGAGCCCTGGAATAGGCAATCAAAGAATGAGAGAACTTAGAGCACAGCCACGGACACAGAACCAGGGGTCCATAGAGCAAAGCAGCTACCAGACACCACACGTAATGCACCCCTGGCCAAACCAACCAAGCATCCATGACCAACGAACCCCTCCAGAAGCCCGCCGACTCAGTCTTCGACAGAAAATTAGGAAACAAAAAAAATAAAATGACCACTTGGACCAAAAGAAAAAAAACGCATACCAAAACAATCATGAACTGAAGGGGCCACTACAAAAACTGAAGTGAAGAAAGAAAGGAAAGACCCCAGTCCAAGAACCGAAAAGGCTTGAGCAGTGCATGAGCAGGCTGCAGGTGAAAAAACGCACAAGAAAGCTTGCAGAACAGGGCAGAAGTGACATCCACCCCCGAATGCAAGCAGCAGCAGCAGCTCCACCAACGTTGCACGACAGGGAGGACAAAATAAGTATATGGAGCACCACCTGGCAAATGGAATTTAATGTTAATAAATGTCATGTTATGGAATGTGGAATAGGAGAACATAGACCCCACACAACCTATATATTATGTGAGAAATCTTTAAAGAATTCTGATAAAGAAAGAGATCTAGGGGTGGTTCTAGATAGAAAACTATCACCTGAGGACCACATAAAGAATATTGTGCAAGGAGCCTATGCGATGCTTTCTAACTTCAGAATTGCATTTAAATACATGGATGGCGATATACTAAAGAAATTGTTCATGACTTTTGTTAGGCCAAAGCTAGAATATGCAGTTGTTGTGTGGTGCCCATATCTTAAGAAGCACATCAACAAACTGGAAAAGGTGCAAAGACATGCTATGAAGTGGCTCCCAGAACTGAAGGGCAAGAGCTACGAGGAGAGGTTGGAAGCATTGAACATGCCAAAACTAGAAGACAGAAGAAAAAGAGGTGATATGATCACTACATACAAAATAGTAACAGGGATTGATAAAATCGACAGGGAGGATTTCCTGAGACCTGGCACTTCAAGAACAAGAGGTCATAGATTTAAACTAGCTAAACACAGATGCCGAAGAAATATAAGAAAATTCACCTTCGCAAATAGAGTGGTAGACGGTTGGAACAAGTTAAGTGAGAAGGTGGTGGAGGCCAAGACCGTCAGTAGTTTCAAAGCGTTATATGACAAAGAGTGCTGGGAAGACGGGACACCACGAGCGTAGCTCTCATCCTGTAACTACACTTAGGTAATTACACTTAGGTAATTACGAGAAGAAGTGACAGTACACAGCAAAAAATACCAGGCCAGAAAAACCCAAGAGGAAAAAAGACAAAACAACCTTATCAGACCCAGACGAAACCCTACGAAGAGAAAAAAAATGGTGTAAAAACCCATCAAGAACAGCATACTGTCACCGAGAAGACCGCAGGTGGGACACCAACAAATCACCCACCTGATCACCAAATAAAGGGTGACACACGCATCAGAAAGACAAGATGCGTACTGCGAAGAAGGAAGTTGAACCAGCTAGAATCTCACTCGCCTGACCTGCAGAAAACCAGCGTTGAATGTAATGAAACGCCATTTTGTGGTTGAGCCCCAGAGGCTCCCTGAAGTTATCAAACTGACATGTGCCATATTAGTTTGGTGTCATCAGTCCTTGGAGTTCGAGTACCTACCAGGGGCCACGACCCAGAACCTAGCCCCCCTTCAAAGAGGCAGAGGAAGCAATGACCATATGAGCTCTCTACATTTAGAGTTTGTAATTTCTGCAATCGACCGGGAAAGGCACCCAGAAAGGTAGGTTAACCATTACAAACCTCCAACTGGTTAAAATTGCACCCTATGTCTGAACAGAGGCCCAGAACTACCCCAATAGAAAATAGTGAAACAAGCAACACATCATCCAACTAGCGCGCTCGCTCATTAGCGCATCATCCTCCTCCAAAAGGGGGAAGTGGGGACTCCACTCAGGTGAGCAGCCTGCACCACCTCCGAAATGGAGAATGATGAAAAATCACCGACCAGAGGGAAGAAGGGTGTCAGGGAGCCTCCGGGGCACACCCAAAAAATGGCGTTTCATTACATTCAACGCTGTTTTCTGAGGGGAGCCCCGTCAACTCCCTGAAGCTATATACCCACAGATAAGTAAAAACAGGGACTTACTCGGGAGGCAGCAGCACCACAGGTCTCGCAACAAAGACGAGACAACTAGCCGTGACAGATGTCCCAAGGCAACACAAGGCCGCAGAGAACCCGGGATGTTAACAAGATATCTGGCGGCCAGGTTCCTGTTCGATTTCCAAAATCCCCGTGCCCGTATATTGACCCAAGACATATTACCAAAAATGGCAGCAAGAGCTGCATACTTCCGCACTTCATGGGTACGCTGGCTAGACTTGATAGCTCTGCAGAAAACCTGAGAGACATGAGCCCTGGAACAGGGAACCAGGAAAACTGGGTCTTCCCAAAGTGCGTTTACTGTTGCTGAACCAGTGGCTCGCAGGTAGCGACATAAAGCCGCAACCAAACACAACACATGATGCACCTCCGGCCTAACCAGGCAAGCATCAACAGGGACCCCTCTGGAAAGCACCCGTCTCACTCTTCGCTAGAAAAGAAGGAGAGGGCTGTAAGCGAACAAAACGACTCCCAGGGCCAAAATAAGCAGAAACTCCTGCACCAGAGAAGAGCATGAAGCTCCCCCCCACCTGACACGCAGAGGCTAAAGCCAACAAAAACAAAGTCTTGAGAAAACAATCCTGGACTGAAGGAGCCACCACAAACCGATAAGAAGAAAGAAATGAGAGCACCCGGTCTAAAGACCAAGAAGGCTCAGGCGATGCATGAGTAGGCCGGAAGGGAAAAATTCCACGGGAGAGTTTGCAGTATGGAGCAGAAATGACATCCATCCTGAAAGCAAGCTGGAGCGGCTCTGTCAGCGCTGCACAATAAGAAACGACAGTATTCGTCATTAGACGCCGGTCCTGAAAGAGCCAAAAAGAAAGGACAAAACAACTGGAACAGACACTGACAAAATCCTACGAAGGGAGAGGAAATCCCGTAAAGACCACCAGAAGACTAAAGACCAGCATGAGACGAAAGACCAGCAGGAGACCAAAGATGACAGACTTCATACTGTCACTGAGAGGAAGACTGCTGGTGGGACACCATCAATGAAGCCACCTGATCACCATACAAATGGCGATTCACCCGCGTAAAAAAACCAGACACAAAGCACAGAAGAACAGAAGAGTAAGTCAAACCAACGAAGTACTGTAGACACGCGATTATCCAGAATCCGACCATCCGGAAAACGCCCTTATCCGGCTAAAATCGTGGCCCAGATAAAATTATCTCTTTATCTGGCCAAAATGTCCATGGGAGCTGGAAAAGCGGGTGTTTGGCCGGATATGAAAGCCAGGTGGCGAGCCGTACCGTATTAATCCTGCATGGCTGTGGCTTGAGGCACCTGAGGAGCATGGTACAAGAGGGGGTGGGGCGGGTGGGTGGTGTCGGGAGAGAGGGGAACGTTGGGAGGGACCACCTGGGGGATAACGGTCAGGAAGGGAGGGAGTCAGTCAGGAAGGGAAGGAGTAAGTCATGGAGGGGAGGGAGTAGGCCAGGAAGGGAGGGAGTTGGTCAGGGAGGGGAGTCGGTCAGGAAGGGAGGGAGTCGGTCAGGGAGGGAGTCGGTCAGGAAGGGAGGGAGTCGGTCAGGGAGGGGAGTCGGTCAGGAAGGGAGGGAGTCGGTCAGGAAGGGAGGGAGTCGGTCAGGGAGGGAGGGAGTCGGTCAGGGAGGGAGGGAGTCGGCCAGGGAGGGAGGGAGTCGGCCAGGGAGGGAGGGAGTCGGTCAGGAAGGAAGGGGGTCGGTCAGGTAGGGAGGGAGTCGGCCAGGGAGGGAGGGAGTCGGCCAGGGAGGGAGGGAGTCGGTCAGGAAGGAAGGGGGTCGGTCAGGGAGGGAGGGAGTCGGTCAGGGAGGGAGAGAGTCGGTCAGGGAGGGAGGGAGTCAGTCAGGGAGGGAGGGAGTCGGTCAGGGAGGGAGGGAGTCGGTCAGGAAGGGTGGGAGTCGGTCAGGGAGGGAGGGAGTCGGTCAGGAAGGGTGGGAGTCGGTCAGGGAGGGAGGGAGTCGGTCAGGGAGGGAGGGAGTCGGTCAGGGAGGGAGGGAGTCGGTCAGGGAGGGAGGGAGTCGGTCAGGAAGGGAGGGAGTCGGTCAGGAAGGGAGTCGGTCAGGAAGGGAGGGAGTCGGTCAGGGAGGGAGGGAGTCGGTCAGGGAGGGAGGGAGTCGGTCAGGAAGGGAGGGAGTCGGTCAGGGAGGGAGGGAGTCGGTCAGGAAGGAAGGGGGTCGGTCAGGTAGGGAGGGAGTCGGCCAGGAAGGGAGGGAGTCGGTCAGGGAGGGAGGGAGGGAGGGAGTCGGTCAGGAAGGGAGGGAGGGAGGAAGTCGGTCAGGAAGGGAGGGAGTCGGTCAGGGAGGGAGGGAGTCGGTCAGGGAGGGAGGGAGTCGGTCAGGGAGGGAGGGAGTCGGTCAGGGAGGGAGGGAGTCGGTCAGGGAGGGAGGGAGTGGGTCAGGGTGGGAGGGAGTCGGTCAGGAAGGGAGGGAGGGAGGAAGTCGGTCAGGAAGGGAGGGAGTTGGTCAGGAAGGGAGGGGGTCGGTCAGGGAGGGAGGGGGTCGGTCAGGGAGGGAGGGAGTCGGTCAGGAAGGGAGGGAGTCGGTCAGGAAGGGAGGGAGTTGGTCAGGGAGGGAGGGAGGGAGTCAGTCAAGGAGGGAGGGAGGAAGGGAGTCAGTCAGGGAGGGAGGGAGGGAGATGGACAGGGAGGGCAGGAGGGATTCGGTCAGGGAGGGAGGGAGGGAGGGACGGACAGGAAGGGAGGGAGGGAGGGAGTTGGACAGGGAGGGAGGGAGGGAGTCGGTCAGGGAGGGAGGGAGTTGGTCAGGGAGGGAGGGAATCGGTCGGGGAGGGAGGGAGTCGGACAGGAAGGGAGGAAGGGAGTCAGTCAGGGAGGGAGGGAGTCGTACAGGAAGGGAGGGAGGTAGTCGGTCAGAGAGGCAGGGAGGGAGTCGGTCAGGGGGGGAAGTGAGTCGGACAGTAAGGGAGGGAGGGAGTCGGTCAGGTAGGGAGGGAGTGGGTCAGGGAGGGAGGGAGTCGGTCAGGAAGGGAGGGAGGGAGGAAGTCGGTCAGGAAGGGAGGGAGTTGGTCAGGAAGGGAGGGGGTCGGTCAGGGAGGGAGGGGGTCGGTCAGGGAGGGAGGGGGTCGGTCAGGGAGGGAGGGAGTCAGTCAGGGAGGGAGGGAGTCGGTCAGGAAGGGAGGGAGTCGGTCAGGAAGGGAGGGAGTTGGTCAGGGAGGGAGGGAGGGAGTCAGTCAAGGAGGGAGGGAGGAAGGGAGTCAGTCAGGGAGGGAGGTGGACAGGGAGGGCAGGAGGGATTCGGTCAGGGAGGGAGGGAGGGAGGGACGGACAGGAAGGGAGGGAGGGAGTTGGACAGGGAGGGAGGGAGGGAGTTGGACAGGGAGGGAGGGAGGGAGTCGGTCAGGGAGGGAGGGAGTTGGTCAGGGAGGGAGGGAATCGGTCGGGGAGGGAGGGAGTCGGACAGGAAGGGAGGAAGGGAGTCAGTCAGGGAGGGAGGGAGTCGTACAGGAAGGGAGGGAGGTAGTCGGTCAGAGAGGCAGGGAGGGAGTCGGTCAGTGGGGGAAGTGAGTCGGACAGTAAGGGAGGGAGGGAGTCGGTCAGGGAGGGAGTCGGTCAGGGAGGGAGGGAGGTAGTCGGTCAGAGAGGCAGGGAGCGAGTCGGACAGTAAGGGAGGGAGGGAGTCGGGCAGGAAGGGAGGATGGGAGTCGGTCAGGGAGGGAGTCGGTCAGGAAGGGAGGGAGGTAGTCGGTCAGAGAGGCAGGGAGGGAGTCGGACAGTAAGGGAGGGAGGGAGTCGGTCAGGGAGGGAGGGAGTCGGACAGGAAGGGAGGATGGGAGTCAGTCAGGGAGGGAGTCGGACAGGAAGGGAGGATGGGAGTCGGTCAGGGAGGGAGGGAGGGAGTCGGACAGGAAGGGAGGGGTGGGAGTCGGTCAGGAAGGGAGGGAGGCAGTCGGTCAGAGAGGCAGGGAGGGAGTCAGACAGTAAGGGAGGGAGGGAGTCGGTCAGGGAGGGAGGGAGTCGGACAGGAAGGGAGGATGGGAGTCGGTCAGGGAGGGAGGGAGTCGGACAGGAAAGGAGGATGGGAGTCGGTCAGGGAGGGAGGGAGTCGGATAGGAAGGGAGGATGGGAGTCGGTCAGGGAGGGAGGGAGGGAGTCGGACAGGAAGAAAGGGAGGGTGAGTGACAGGGAGGGATGGAGTCAGACAGGAAGGGAGGGAGGGAGTCGGTCAGGGAGGGAGGGAGTCAGATAGGAAGGGAGGATGGGAGTCGGTCAGGGAGGGAGGGAGGGAGTCGGACAGGAAGAAAGGGAGGGTGAGTGACAGGGAGGGATGGAGTCAGACAGGAAGGGAGGGAGGGAGGGAGGGAGTCGGTCAGGAAGGGAGGGAGGGAAGGAGGGAGTGAGTCGGGCAGGAAGGGAGGGAGAACTGTTGAGTGTGTGTGTGACTCGCTTAAGCCTAACGAAGGAAGATGGCGTTGGAGGCGTTGCAAGAATTATTTTGTTTTCTTACTGCTGTGGAGAGCTAGTTACGAATATTAATTAAATAACACACTATAATAGTTGAACAGTACAGTACAGTATTTGGTTTGCTATTTATTCATTTAAACATTTACAAGAAAATAAAATGGGATTTAACAGAAGTTAAGGCGCATATGTTAACACTATCGCATGCCATTCGTGCGCGCTGCAGAAATGACGTCATGTGTCGTTCGGTGCGGGCGAACGTGCTGCGACACCGAAAAGTGTATACTCGTTTCAGATTTCTCACCTTAATTCTCGTGCTATGTCGTTCGTTTTGGAATCATTGTGTTTGTAATAGAATTCCCTGCAGGGGTATATGCATATAAGGTCCAAAAGCCCGCTATGACTCCCCACAGCAAAGCCTAAAGTTGGCAAAGTTACCTGTGAGTGCGCAAAATCAGTAAAATGCCTATACTCGTTTCAGTTTTCTCACCTTATTTCTCATGCTATGTCGTTCATTTTGGCATCATTGTGTTCACAATAGAATTCTCTTCAGGGGTATATGCATATAACGTCTAAAAGCCCGACGTGACTCCCCACAGCAAAACCTAAAGTCGGCCAAGTTACCCGTGAACGAGCACTATTTATCACACCTGCAGACTAATGTATATACTCATTCAGCTTGATAACATAAATTTTTGTGTTAAATGTTTCATTTTGATATCAAATTGTTCGCAAAATAAAGGCATGTATTTTAAAACTAGTCCCATAGTAATAGAACAATAAATGGAATTTCAACAAATATTTTAACTTTTGGACGCTCACCACCACAAAATTATTTATATATTTCCAGTGTTCTGACACCAATTTTCATGTTACACGTTTCATTTTGGTATCAAATTGTTTGCAATATAAAGGCGTGTATTTTAAAACTAGTCCCATAGTAATAGAACAATAAATGGAATTTTAGCAAATATTTTAAAATTTGGACCTCAAAAGTATTTATCATCATTCTGACATTTATTATCCTTCTGACATCAATTTTTGCATCACGTCCTTCATTATGGTATCAAATTGTTTGTAATATAAATGCGCGTATTTTAAAACTAGTCCCATAATAATAGAATAATAAATGGAATTTTAACAAATATTTAAACTTTTAGACACTTTTTGAAGCTCGTCACCACAAAATTATTTATATCTTTCCAGTGTTCTGACATAAATTTTCAAGTTAAGTCTTTCATTTTGGTATCAAAGTGTGCGCAGTCTAAAGTTGCTCATTTTGAAACCACTCCCAGATTGATCAGATAAAATTTGAATTTTTTATAAATATTTTAATACATGACGCGAGCGATTCTCAACCGCTGAGAATCAAGAGAAAAATGAGTGATGACGAACATCGGCAATCGAGTGCGATAGTATTAAAAGTCATCGTACAGCGTGTCAACACCCACGTGTCGACACACGAAGAGATGAAGTGGAAAATATGCTAAAGGAGCTCAATAAGAATAAAGCAGTTGGCCCAGATGGAGTTTCACAATGGGTTCTGAGAGAATGTGCATCTGAACTCAGCATTCCACTTCACCTGATCTTTCAGGCATCCCTGTGTACAGGAGTCGTAGCAGACGTGTGCAAACAGGCTAACATAGTTCCAATCTACAAAAGTGGCAGCAGGGAAGACCCCCCCCCCCTCAATTATAGACCTGTATAATAGTGTAATAGTGTAATAGACTAGTGTAATAGTGAAAGTATTGGAAAAACTAATCAAAACTAAATGGGTAGAACACCTGGAGAGAAATGATATAATATCAGAGACAGAATGGTTTTCGATCTAGAAGATCCTGTGTATCGAATTTACTCAGTTTCTATGATCGAGCCACAGAGATTTTACAGGAAAGAGATGGTTGGGTTGACTGCATCTATCTGGACCTAAAAAAGGCTTTCGACAGAGTTCCACATAAGAGGTTGTTCCGGAAACTGGAACATATTGGAGGGGTGACAGGTAAGCTTCTAACATGGTTGAAAAATTTCCTGACTGATAGAAAAATGAGGGCCGTAATCAGAGGCAATGTGTCGGATTGGAGGAATGTCACAAGTGCAGTACCACAGGGTTCAGTTCTTGCACCAGTAGTGTTCATTGTCTACATAAACGATCTACCAGTTGGTATACAGAATTATATGAACATGTTTGCTGATGATGCTAAGATAATAGGAAGGATAAGAAATTTAGATGATTGTCATGCCCTTCAAGATGACCTGGACAAAATAAGTATATGGAGCACCACTTGGCAAATGGAATTTAATGTTAATAAACGCCATGTTATGGAATGTGGAATAGGAGAACATAGACCCCACACAACCTATATATTATGTGAGAAATCTTTAAAGAATTCTGATAAAGAAAGAGATCTAGGTGTGGTTCTAGATAGAAAACTATCACCTGAGAACCACATAAAGAATATTGTGCGAGGAGCCTATGCCACGCTTTCTAACTTCAGAATTGCTTTTGAATACATGGATGGCGATATACTAAAGAAATTGTTCACAACTTTTGTTAGGCCAAAGCTAGAATATGCAGTGGTTGTGTGGTGCCCATATCTTAAGAAGCACATTAACAAACTGGAAAAGATGCAAAGACATGCTACTAAGTGGCTCCCAGAACCTCTGGGAGGTTCTGGGAGCCACTTTCAACCTTTCAACCTTTTAATATTCAGAGGTTGAACCTTTCAACCTCTGAATATTATCCTTTACCTGCAATTTGTTGTTTATGAATTTATAGAATAGACCTGGTTCTGTTTTACATTTGTCTGCAATCCCTTTTTCAAAATTTCTTTCTGCCTCTCTCCTCACTGCCGTGTAGTTGTTTCTCGCATCTTTGTATCGCTGGTATGTTTGGGGGTTCGGCCTCTTCCTGTATTGATTCCATTTTTGTGTCTTTTGGTCTCTAGCCCTCTCGCAATTTCTATTGAACCAATCCTGTTTCCTAGTTCTGCATCTCTGTTTTGGTATAAATTTTTTTGTGCCTTTATCATATATTTCACAAAACTTGACATACATCTCATTCACTTCCTTGCCTAGCATCAAGTCTGTCCAATTATACTCACTAAAAAAATTTCTAAGGTCACCATAATGTCCTCTCCTGAAGTCTGGTTTTTCAACTGCTTCAACCTCCTTATTTTCTTCCAGCTTATAACGCATTGCATACTTTATTCCAAAAAAGACAGTGTCACTTTTACCCAAGGGAGGAAGGTACTGAATGTCAAATATCTCTTCCTCCTTCCTGCTAAATATCAAATCTAGCATGGAGGGAACGTCCCCTTCCCTCATCCTCGTAGCTTGTTTAACATGTTGATACAAGAATGTTTCCAGGATGAGGTCTACAAATTTACAGGTCCAAAAATCTTCTGTTTTATCTTCATATGCTTCCCAGTCAATGGATTTCAAGTTGAAGTCACCGACTATCAACAGTCGTGATCTATCGGTATCCGCTCTCGCTATAATCTCTCTCATTATTGTTATAAGACCTTCACGTTTACTATCTAGCTCCTCCTTTGACCATGTGCTGCTTGGCGGTGGACTATATGCATTTATTATCATTAGTTTATCATCTTCATGGCTGATCTCTAGTGTTATTATATCAACTTCTTGTGGATTGGCAGTCATTATTTCCCTCACCTTTAGGTGTTTTTACCAGCACAGCAACGCCACCGCCTTTCCTAATTTTTCTGTCCCGTCTCCAAATTGAGTAGCCCCTTGGGAATATGACCTCATTTAAAATTACATCTTCAAGTTTTGTCTCCGTGAGTGCAACAATGTCTGGTGTCTGCAGCTGTATTACATCACTTAATTCCAGTATCTTCGATCTCACTCCATCTATGTTGGTGTATGCAATCTTCAGGAACTTGTTCCCCCTCTCCTTATTCTTCACTCCCCCTCTCTCTATTGATTTTGCTGGTTTGCCTTTATGTACCACTTTACTGGTTTGCCTACCCCTATCACTTTGTAGAAAAAAGAATTTATTTCTTCTTCATTCCTGCTCTCATTTAAACGTTTTGCCTCGGCGAGGTTCAGTTTCAGCTTCTCTCTATCTTCTTTTGAAAGATCTCGTCTTTACGACCACCCTTTCCCATCCTCATCACTTTGTAATTTTCTAGCATTCCTTAGTACTTCTTCCATCTGTTTGGCACCGTTTAGGGTGATCCTCAAAGGTCGATCTTTCCCTTTTACGTATTTGCCTATTCTTCTGTAGTCGCACACATTCTCTATGGTTGTTAGACCTTCTACGAGGCCAACAATTTTATCTACTACTTTAGCTTCTTCTACAGCTCTTTCTGACCTAGATGTTATCGCCTTTTCTTTGCAGCCAAAAATGATCAGGGACTTACTCCGATCAACTGTGTTTTGCACCAACTTCGGGTTAGATGCCAATTCTTTCCTCACTTCTAGCCTAATGTTTGTTTTGTCTTGGTTGCTGCAGTGTTTGACTTCCTTTACTGCTTCTTCTATTTTTTCCTTCTCCTTGGCCACTTGTGCATAAGTGAGTTGCATATCTTTCTTGCACTGTTCTATTCCCTGTGTAACTTCCTCCATCTGTGCTGACAAAAGCTGTTTCTCCTGTTGAATTTCCTTGCCTAACCTATTGTAGTCATTTATGTTTAAATTTACTTTAACTTCTTCCATAGCTATTTTTAAGAGTTTATTTTCTTCTCCCATGGCTTTGCAATTTGTTTCCAATTGATTCTTATCCTTGCTTATGAGTAGCTACGTCTCTGTGCCTTTACTCACCATACAAGCTTAGATGTACAGTTATGGTGAACAAAACATGTAAATATGTATATGTAATGTCTGTGTATAGTGAATAAATGTAAGAACAGTATTGTGGGAAGAGAATGAGGGTGAGTGAGGTGGTGTTGAGGGAGGGAGTGGCTCGCTGGTATTTGGCGGTCACTCCTCGTTGCTTTTTGACTCACAAGGCCAGCTTAGTAGTTTGTTATGGTGAACAAAACATGCAGTTACTTATATATAACCTGTGTATATAGTGTAACAACAGCAAAACTATTTGTTTATTGTTTTATGAACATAATAATTGAATCACTAATATGCACACCATAATTTTGAGTACAGCGATGGTTCACACATTTTATTATATAAATATACCACAATTCACTGTATGGAATAATATTACTGCAAAAAAACTAAGAAAAAATCAATCAGAGACATTGAAATAATTAGGTAATAATATATTTGTGGCAACTGCCGTCTGACAGCTCGGGCGGAGTAGACCTCGTCTGGCGAAGGCTCTGCCAACGCCCCTTTTCTGTGGGGGAGCCCCTACGGCTCCCTGGAGCTTATCGGGTTAATGTATGTTATGTTAGACCGGGACATTAGCTATGGAGTTCAGACCTACCAGGGACCAGCCCCAGAACCTGGCCCCTTCAGAGAGGTTTCAGGGAGCAATGGCCCTGGAAAACCCCATATGGTTGGGGGTTTTCCTTATCTGCCATCGACCGGGGTTAGGCACCCAGAAAGGTAGGTGTAACAAAACAAACCCCACATGGTAAGAAACTACAACAAAAACCGAACAGAGAGGTAGAAAACTCCCTACAATCCCAAGGAAAACAATCAAACAATCAATTTACTGCCGTGCTGGTCGTCCGCGCAGCCCTCCCCTCCCCGGGAGGGGGGGCCCCGGACCTCACCACGCCGGCTGCCGTCAGTTCGCAAGCTAGTGTCAACCGGGATAGACGCTTCTCTGGCCTCAAATTCCTTGGCAGAGTTTGCCTCATGTGGCGTTCTTTGCTGTTTTTGTGGTGTGCGGTGGCCAGGAGTACTTCATCAGTGCCGGGGCTGCATGCGGCTAGGGGCTTCCTTCCCTAGGCGCCCTGTGAGTACTGCCCTTGCGTGTCAGGGTTATCTTCTCTGGGGCGTTCGGGAACCGCTCCCGTAGAGGTTTTTGCTGCTCGGCATTTGCCTCGCCCTTGGGGCCAGCTGGGGCTTGGGGCCCTTGTTTGGCCTTGGGTAGGGAGTGGTATTTGGCTGGTTAGGGCGTCAAGGTGTTGCGCGGCCTGCCACCTAAGCGGCGACCGGTTCCTGTTGCTCTGGGGACGGTGTACTTTTGCGGGGTTTTTCTTCTGTTTTGTTTTTGGTTGCCTGGTGGAGGTGCTGCCTCGTGGGCCCATAGTTCCCCTGGTATTGTTTTGGTGGCCCTCTGCTAGGCCCCCGTGCTTGTACACGTCCCAGGGGTTTTCAGTATTATCATTTACCCTTGTTTTGTTTGGGTTTCTTAACCGGTTAGCAACACCTTGCCCGGGCTTCCCGTAGTTGCTACCCTACGGGACCTGGAAACCCCTGTCGTGGCTCGGGGACCCATGGATGCGTCTCCCAAGTTCCAGCCTGCCTTGTGCGGGTTTGAAGGTTGCAGTGTGCCCTTGTCTCAGGGTGACAGTCACCTGTTTTGCCTCCGTCATGCTGCCTGTTGGGTCAATGACACCTTTGACCCGGAGTCTTGCGAGTCCTGTTCTCTGCTTGTGCTCCAGTTTTACTCTGAGGATGTTCCTATTAGAGTACAGGCAGCATCAGCGTTGCATGTTAGATTTAGGTTATTGCAACGCGCTAGGTCGGTTTCCCGCCTGGATGCCCCGAGGCTGCCCCGTTTTGGCTTTAGGGACCCTGACCTGGGGGCGTTGGTTGCTATGGCTTTGGCTCCTGCTGCGCCCTCTGGTCCTTCCCCTGTGGTTCTTCCTGCACCTCCCCCCTGTGTCCGGCTCCGAAACGTATGCGATTTTTGGCCTTGGCACAGGATTTAGTTGGTGGAGAGACTCGGGCTGCTTTGGGGGCTGCCCCATCCGGGTCGGGGACGGAGGCATTTGACCCGGTTCCTCCTGCCGAGGCTTCTGGGTCCCACCAGCAGGCCCCCTTCTTGTCTGCCTTTCCCTTGGACTCTACCTTTTCTTCAGGGGTAGAGGGTTTGGAGGACGGCTCTGCCCCGGGTCCCGACGTAGGGGATCCTGGGGCTGGGGAGGAGTCGGCCTGGGGGCCTTGGGCCCCCTGTGACCCCGCTTGGGTGCTTTTGCCTTCCCCACGGGGTTTATTGCTGCAGGGGGAGGGGTTTTCTTACCCTCCCTCCCTATATGAGTATGATTTGGGTTCGGCTCCTTTCCGGGTTCGGCTCCTCCCCGGGTTCGGTTCTGGGCGCCTTTGGGTACCTCGGCTCCGTCGTTCCAGGGGGTTTGCTACTTCCCGTCTCTCCGCGAAGGTAGCACGGGAAGCTCTTGCTGCATACCTCTTGCGAGACCCGGGTTATGCCTCCCCAATGGATCCGTCCTCGTTTGAGTTCGGTTCTTCCCGTTTTTTGGGTGCGTTTGGAGGTTCCGGGGTCTTCCTGGCTAGCAGACTGCCCTTTCTTTTCGTTGGGGCGTGGCATGGGTTCTGTCGGACCTGCACGCTTGATTGGCGGGAGACTGCTACTTTTATGCAGGTTTACCTGGGGGGCGAGTTTGAGCACCTTAATGCGTGCTTATTCGCTCCTGTGCTTTCTCGGGATGTTGGCCTTTTCCAGCTTCACGTGCAGGTTCCTCAGCTTTCGGCTTCCTTGGTTGCGGAGGAGTTGCGCTCCCGTGGGCATTTGGCTTCGGTCTTGCGTTTCTTTTCCCTTCTCGAGCTCTCTTCTGCTTGACTTGAGGAGGATGTGGGAGCGTTGAGTGAAGGGCCTTCGTCCGGGGCGCTGTCTTCGGCAGCTCGGGCGTCGGCTGCACTGTTGAAGCTCTTTGCGCCCATCCTGAAGGAAGCGGTGTCTCTGTTTTTTGCTTCTCGCCTCGCGTGCTGTCAGGCTGTGCTCGCCCTCTCTTTGGAATCCGCTTGAGCCCTGGCTCTTAGGTTTTCGTCTCCTTTTTGTCCGTTGCTGTTTACAGAGTCTGCGGTGTCCCAGTTTCTGCATGCAGCTTCGTCTAGTTGTCGTCCTATGGCGGACTTGTTGATTCTCCGGATCGGTCGTTCTCGGCAGTTTCGGAGGGGTCGTGCCAGGGTTTCGGGTTCCGCTGGTCGAGGTGGGCCATTGGTGCCAGTTTCTGAGCTGTTGTTCCCTTCGGGGCCAGCGTCGTCTGGTCGGCGCAGTGATCGCCCTGTTCGACGGTTGGCTTCTCGTAAGGGGCGTCGGCCCTTTCGCGGTTTGCCCTGTTGACGGGGCGATGGGGGGGATGGCTCGCTCTGTTTGCCCATGCTTGGTCCCACGATTTGTGGGCGTTTTCGGTCGTGTCATCCGGCCTGCGGTGGCGTTAGGCGACTCGTCCTCCTTTGGGGGGTTCGGGGCTAACAGGGCAGGTCTCTTCTCCTGCGCTTCGTCAAGTCATCTTGGAGTGAGTGCGCTTGGGCGTGGTCGAAACGACTACGTCCCTCAGGTGGGTGTCCCGCCTGTTTCCAGTGCCGAAACGGGACTGTGCGGATCTGAGGTTCATTCTGGACTTGTCCCGTCTGAACCCCTGGATTCCTTGCCCCTCCTTTCGGATGACTACTCTGTCTCAGGTCCGGCTTCTGTTGGAGCCGGGTGCCTGGATGGTGTCCCTGGACCTCAAGGACGCGTATTGGCACGTTCCTATTCATCCGGGGTTCAGGGACTGGTTAGGTTTCGTGGTGGGGCGTCACGCTTACCGTTTTCGATGCCTACCTTTTGGCTTGAATCTGGCACCTCGCGTTTTCACGCGTCTGACCCGGGTTGTGGTGACCCGTCTGCGTCTTCTAGGGATTTGGGTTTTGGCCTACCTCGACGACTGGATGGTGTGGGCTCCCAGTCGGTCAGCTTGTCTGCTCGCCAGGGATATGGTTCTTTCCCAGCTCGCCAGGTTCGGGTTCCTGGTGAACTGGAGGAAGTCCCATCTGGTTCCGTTCCAGGTTTGGACCTGGCTGGGTCTTGTTTGGGATTCTCGGACCGCTTCCTTGTCTCTCCCTCCGGCGGCATTGAGGTGGCTGTGGGACCGCCGTTTGCTGTTTCTGAGGAGGTCCCGGGTCACTCGGCGGTTGCTCGAGCGGTTGCGGGAGTCTGAACTTTGCTGTGCTAGTCTACCTGCCGGGTCGGGTTTGGCTTCGGCGTCTGTTTTGGTTCCTTCGGGGACGTCCTTTCCGCCTCTCTCGCGATCGTTGGGTTCGCCCTCCGGGGGTCTTATGTCGGTTGCTGCGTCGTCGACTTCCTCTTCGGGCTTTTCGGGGTTCGGTGCCTTGGCGCCTTCCCGAGCCCTCGCTCGATGTGTTCACGGACGCGTCGTCTCTCGGCTGGGGCTTTGTGACCAGTGCTCACCAGGCAGGCCAGGGACGGTGGGGTCCGTCCTTCCATCGGGCTCACAGCACGGTTCGGGAGTTCGCGGCTGTCTGGTTCGCGCTTTGGAGGATTCGGGTCGCTCGGGGATCGACCATTCGCCTCCATTCGGACTGTTCTCCAGTGGTTCATTGCCTGAACCGCAGGGGTTCTCTTCGGTCCTTGGCTCTTTGGGGTTGGTCCCTTCGAGTGGTTCGTCTGCTGGATTCTCGGGGTTTGGCTCTCCGTGCAGTTCACGTCCGGGGAGTGTCCAACGTTCTGGCGGACGGTCTGTCTCGCTTCCTTCCCCTGTCCACGGAATGGACGGTCGACGACGACTCGTTTCATTGGATCTGCCAGACGTACGGTCTCCCAGATGTACGGTCTCGTGGTTCGCCTCTTTCAGCAGGTCTGCCCGATCCGGTACGGGGCTGGTTCGACCTTCTCCTCTGCTCTTCGCGACTGGTCTTTTTGACGCGGGTGTATCACCATTTCTATGGTGATCAGGTGGCTTCTTTGATGGTGTCCCACCAGAGAGCTTCGTCTAGGCGACAGTATGAAGTTTCCTGGCGTTCTTTTCGCCATTTTCTGGCTCTTCGTAGGTTGTCTTTTCTTTCGGAACGGGTTGTTTTGTTCTTTCTTACTTGGCTTTTTCAGGACCGTCATTTGACGCCTAATACTGTCGCCTCGTATCGTGCGGCGCTGGCGGAGCCGCTCAAGCTAGCTTTCGGGGTGGACGTCACATCCGCCCCATTTCGTAAGCTTTCCCGTGCTATGTTTCACCTCCGGCCTGCTCATGCGCCTCCTGAGCTGTCCTGGTCCTTGGACAGGGTGCTCTCCTATCTTTCCTCTCGGTTTGTGGTGGCCCCTTCGGTTCACGATTGTTTTTCCAAGGCTTTGTTTTTGTTGGCATTGGCCTCTGGGGGCCGGGTAGGGAAGCTTCATGCTCTCCTCCGGCGCAGGGGTTTCTGCTCTTTTGGTCCTGGGGGTAGGTTTGTCCGTTTGCAGCCTTCTCCATCTGTTTTGGTGAAGAACGAGACGGCTGCTTTCCGGAGGGGTCCGTGGGTCATTGACGCTTGGTTGGTTCGGCCGGGGGTGCATCATGTGTTGTGTCCTGTTGCTGCACTTCGCCGTTACCTGCGCGCTTCAGCTGGGGTGGCTGGGGATGCGCTTTGGGTTGATCCGGTTTCCCTCGTTCCGTGTTCCAGGGCTCGGGTCTCCCAGGTTGTCCGCAGGGTTATTAAGTCTAGCCAGCCTGCGGTCTATCCTCGCGCCCATGACGTTAGGAAGTTTGCGGCTTTGGCTGCCGTGTTTGGTAATATGTCTTGGGCACATATTCGGGCGCGTGGATTTTGGAAGTCGAACAGGGTCCTGGCCGCCCGTTATTTGGTGAACATCCCTGCTCCTCATCGTTCTTGTGTTGCTTTGGGTCACAGGTTGCAGCCAGTTGTCTCGACTTCGCGTTGAGGAGTTTGTGGCCGCCGCCGCCCGGGTAAGTCCCCTTTTTGCCTTCTCTTTGGGTATGTAGCTCCAGGGAGCCGTAGGGGCTCCCCACAGAAAACCAGCGTTGAATGTAATGAAACGCCATTTTCTGGGTGAGCCCCGGAGGCTCTCTGGATACCCTCCCTCCCATCCGGTCGCGGGATTTTTCGCGTTGGTTGAAGCCTAGTTTCCGAACTGACGGCAGCCGGCATGGTGAGGTCCGGGGCCCCCCCCTCCCCCTCCCGGGGAGGGGAGGGCTGCGCGGATGACCGGCGCGGCAGTAAATTGATTGATTGATTGTTTTCCTTGGGTTTGTAGGGAGTTTTCTACCTCTCTGTTCGGTTTTTGTTGTAGTTTCTTACCATGTGGGGTTTGTTTTATTACGCCTACCTTTCTGGGTGCCTAACCCCAGTCGATGGCAGATAAGGAAAACCCCCAACCATATGGGGTTTTCCAGGGCCATTGCTCCCTGAAACCTCTCTGAAGGGGCCAGGTTCTGGGGCTGGTCCCTGGTAGGTCTGAACTCCATAGCTAATGTCCCGGTCTAACATAACATACATTAGCCCGATAAGCTCCAGGGAGCCTCCGGGGCTCACCCAGAAAATGGTGTTTCATTACATTCAATGCTGGTTTTTTGCCACACTTCCCTACCCTATTGCGGCTAAAAATATGCCACTATGATTTTTTTGTTATTTTTTCCGTGATCAGGGAACAAAAATGAACACGTCTATAAGACGAAAGAATTTTTTGTATTTTTTTTTTTTTTTTTGCGCCTGTGGGTGTGAATTCCATTTGGGCCCCTAGCGGTTTGAGGGTTAAATACGCCAAAACTAGAAGACAGAAGAAAAAGAGGTGATATGATCACTACGTACAAAATAGTAACAGGAATTGATAAAATTGATAGGGAAGATTTCTTGAGACCTGGCACTTCAAGAACAAGAGGGCATAGATTTAAACTAGCTAAACACAGATACTGAAGAAACATAAGAAAATTCACTTTTGCAAACAGAGTGGTAGATGGTTGGAACAAGTTAGGTGAAAAGGTGGTGGAGGCCAAGACCGTCAGTAGTTTCAAAGCGTTATATGACAAAGAGTGTTGGGAAGACGGGACACCATGAGCGTAGCTCTCATCCTGTAACTACACTTAGGTAATTACACTTAGGTAATTACACGTGGAGGAGAGATGGGAAGGCCAGCGTGAGGTGGGGAGGGGGGTGTGGCCAGGCAGGAGATCACAGATGTGTGATCTGTCTCTGTCCAATCTCGCCCACCCACCAGCCACCCACTTGTTCACCCACCTGCCTACACGCCCACCTGCCCACCTGTCTGCATGCCCACCTGCCAACTCACCCACCTATTTACCCACCTGCCTGCATGCCCACCAGCCAACCCACCTACCTGTTCACCCACCTGCCTACTTGCCCACCTGTCTGGCTGCATGCCCACCTGCCAACCCACCCACCTGTTCACCCACCCACCTGTCTGATAGCCCACCCACCCACCCACCCACCTGCTCACCCACCCACCCACCTTCCTGCCCACCCACCTTCCTGATAGCCCACCCAGCCACCTGTTCACTCATCTGCCTGCTTGCCCACCCACCTTCCTGAATGCTCACCTACCCACCCACCTGTTTACCCACCTGCCAATCCACCCACCCACCCACCTGCCTGCTCGCCCACCTGCCTGCTCGAACCTGTTCACCCACCAAGCCCATCTGCCTGCCATCCACCCATCCAAAACCCACCTGCCTGAACCCACCTATCCCTGCCTGCCCACCCACCCACCTGCCTGAACCCACCTATCCCTGCCTGCCCACCCACCCACCTGCCTGCCCACCCACTTTCCCTGCCCACCTACCAGCTAGGCAGCTAACCACCCACCCAGCCCCACACACTAATTAGTGTATTAATTCAAATCATGAGTGTGGTATAAAAATTATTGGAAATGGTCCCTTTTGGACAGAAGTGAAAAAGTACTCTTATCCAGAAAACGTGATTATCTGGCAGGGGGGTCCTTCCCATATAGTCTGAATAATCGAGTGGTACCGTACTAGCCAGACCTGCTGAAAGATTCAGAAAAACCCCAGGGTTCGGACACAGTGCAATCAGCATCTGAAACCAAGGCTTGGCCGGCCACCACGGGGCCAGAAAAACCACTCTTCCCTAAAATTTTTTTTATCTGTGCCATAACCTGAAGCAACAGCTGGATTCGGGGAATGAAGGAACCCCCCCCCCCCCCACCTCAACCAGTCCTGCCAGAAAGTGTACAACGCGAATGCCTCGCAGTCGTTCCATATAGGTGGTGCAGGGCACCACCTATATTGGCAGGCGCCGGGACCAAGCCGGCGTGAAGAGGTCCTTCTCCAAGCGCCCGAACGTCTGACAGAGGCACAGGAGATAGGCTGTGTCGACCGTCCACTCCGTGGAAAGGGGAATGAAGCAAGAGAGACCATCCGCCAGGACGTTGGACACCACTTGAACGTGAACGGCGCGGAGAGCTAAACCCCGAGAACTCTGCAGAAGAGCTACCCAAAGTGACAAGCCCCAAGGAGTGACTGACTGCAGAGACCCTCCGTGGTTGAGATAATGAACCAATGGAGAGTAGTCTGAATGGAGCCAAATCATGAGCCCCGAGGCAATCGAATCCGCCGCAGCACCTGCCACACAGCTGCAAACTCCCACTCCATGCTGCAAACTCCCGCAGCCCAATGGAAGAACAGAGCCCATGGCCCCTGGCCTGCCTGGTGAGCATTGGTAATAAAACCCCAGCTGAAAGACAAGGTGTCTGTGACCACATTGAGGAAGGGAAGGGGAAGGCGCCAAGGCACTGAACCATGGTAAACCCAAAGAGGAAGCTGGAGACACAGCAAACAACGCAAAGACCCCCAGAGGTCAAACCCAGCAATCATGAGAACGGCAAAAAAGGCTGCCCCAAAGATTCCAAAACAACCTCTGAAGTCATTCCCTGCCCAGTGGGAAAACCAGCAAGGCATATTTCAGGCTCCCACACAGCTGCTCAAACAACCACTGAGTGACCTGGGTCCCCCTCAAAAACAGCAGACAGTGGGACTGTAGCCGGAGCAAAGCCACAGGGAAAAGAGAAATGGATGCAGTCTGAGAATCTGACATGAGGCCTAGCCATGTCCGAACCCGAGATGGAACCAGATGGGACTTCCAATTCACCTGGAACCTAAATCTGGCAAGCTCGGAAAGAACCATGTCCCTGGCAAGCAGACATCCAGACCGGCTGTTACCCCATACCAACCAGTTGTTGAGGTAGGCCAGATCCCGAACCCCTAGCAGACGAAGATGGGCCACCACGATCCGGGTTAAACGTATGAATATGCGAGGTGTCAGATTCAAGCTGAACGAAAGCAGTAGGCCTGATGCCCGACCATGAAACCTAGCTAGTCCCTAAACCCCGAATGAATAGGATCGTGTCAATACACGTCCTTGAGGTCCAGGGAGATCATCCAAATGCCCGGCTCGAGAAGAAGCTGAAAGGAGGGGCAAGGAATCCAACGCTTCAGATGGGACAAGTCCAGAATGAACCGGAGATCTACACAGTCCCGTTTTGAAACTGGAAACAAGCGGGAAACCCACTTGAGGGACGAAGTCATTTCAACCACGCCTGAACAAACCCACTCCAAGATGAGCTGACAGAGACGAGGAAGAAGCCTCCTCCTCCAGCACTGAACCCCCAACTGAAGGATCCACAGCCCAACGCCTCCAAAGGTCGGAAGAGACGACGTGAAAAGCCCATGAATTGTGGGACCAAGTGTGGGCAAACAGAGTCAGCCTCCTCCCATTGCCCCGTCAATGAGGCGCCCTGGGAAAGGGCCGATGCACCCTCCGAAAAGCATATTTCCGCGCATAGCGACCACCGTGCTGAACAGATGAAGAAGGCTCTGGAGGACGCGCTGGTTCTGAACCTGGTGCGGCTCTGAACACACACTCAATTCCCCCACCCCCTTCCACGATAAACAATAGCCGACAAAAATTGAGAAACAAAGTCCTCCGGAAGTAACGGGACAGAAAGCAGACGAGAACGGTAAAGCCAGGCCCCAAGCAGAATCTAAAGAAAGAGTAAAAACAGCTTGCTGTCCTTCCTCTCCCCCCCCCCCCCCCCCCTTCACCCCGAAGGTTTTCAGTACTCAAAATTCCTGGCTACTAGCACACATCCATTTATAACACCGTAACATGGACAAAAACTCCAAAGAAAACAGGAATATGGAGCCAGAGCAACAGCGACCATTCAGCACAGCATCAGTCTTTGACTGACTGGGGTGGCCTGGCTTACCCAGGCCAGCTCTTCCTCTCCCCTTCAGCAGGGTGGCGCTAACGACCAGCGCCACCCCACAGAAGGGGACAACGTTGGACAAGTTGTCATTGAACAGGTTAGTTGGACAATGTTTTGCTTGTTTGTTTGCTTTCTGGGGGAGTTCTTTTGTGCTTTTGAGGATGTATGTCACAATTTTCAACCAGACAGTGGTCTATTTTGATTCGCCTATCTCTCTGGGTCCTTCCCCGGTCGATGGCAATTACGACATACTTTAAATATAAAGTGTTCATAGGAAATTGCTCCCTGCGTCTCTCAGAGGGGGCCAGGTTCTGGGTCGTGGTCCCCGGTTGGCTTACAAAGAACTTTGCAACTGATGACACTCAAGTAGTATGGCACTTGATCAGTAAGAGAGCTTCAGGGAGCCTCTGGGGCTCTCGTACAGCAAAAGAAGCTAAAAACAAACTTAAATATTTCTAGGTCTAGCATAACACACACACACACACACACACACACAGTAATTTGCTGATGATGCTAAGATAATAGGAAGGATAAGAAATTTAGATGACTGTCATGCCCTTCAAAAAGACCTGGACAAAATAAGTATATGGAGCACCACTTGGCAAATGGAATTTAATGTTAATAAATGTCATGTTATGGAATGTGGAATAGGAGAACATAGACCCCACACAACCTATATATTATGTGAGAAATCTTTAAAGAATTCTGATAAAGAAAGAGATCTAGGAGTGGTTCTAGATAGAAAACTATCACCTGAGGACCACATAAAGAATATTGTGCAAGGAGCCTATGCTATGCTTTCTAACTTCTGAATTGCATTTAAATACATGGATGGCGATATACTAAAGAAATTGTTCATGACTTTTGTTAGGCCAAAGCTAGAATATGCAGCTGTTGTGTGGTGCCCATATCTTAAGAAGCACATCAACAAACTGGAAAAGGTGCAAAGACATGCTACTAAGTGGCTCCCAGAACTGAAGGGCAAGAGCTACGAGGAGAGGTTAGAAGCATTAAATATGCCAAAACTAGAAGACAGAAGAAAAAGAGGTGATATGATCACTACATACAAAATAGTAACAGGAATTGATAAAATCGACAGGGAAGACTTCCTGAGACCTGGAATTTCAAGAACAAGAGGTCATAGATTTAAACTAGCTAAACACAGATGCCGAAGAAATATAAGAAAATTCACCTTCGCAAATAGAGTGGTAGACGGTTGGAACAAGTTAAGTGAGAAGGTGGTGGAGGCCAAGACCGTCAGTAGTTTCAAAGCGTTATATGACAAAGAGTGCTGGGAAGACGGGACATCACGAGCGTAGCTCTCATCCTGTAACTACACTTAGGTAATTACACTTAGGTAATTACAGTCACACTGCAGCAAGCTCCTGGAAATATCGAATTACCTAAGTATTGGGAACAGGTTGAGGGCTACAGTGGTGTCCCAGGTTACATAAAGGTTCAGGGAAGAGTAAAAGCAAATAAAATACAATAAACAAGTAAAAGTGAGTGAAAATAGCCGAGTGGAAAAGTTTGTTTTGGTCTAGAACAAAAACAAAGATGGCCACCGCCACCACCCCCACTGAGAATGTAGACACACCAACAGATGATGGTTTCAAAGGATTCTCACCACAAGATATAAGGAAAGGAGGTGTTCTTGGCAGGTTAGAGATAATTGAGGATATGCAAAAGAAGTATGAAGAAAAAGTGCTTAAATTGGAAGAGGACAATGGAGCTCTTTGGAGTGAGCTTTGCACTCTAAAAGGGAGTATGCTTCAACAAGGTAAGATTATTACTGCATTAACAGACAAGGTAACAAATCAGGAGGAGCAAATCAAGGAACTAGTGAAAGAAAATGAGGCATGGATAGTGAAGTGTGGTGACTTTGAAGAAATAAACAAGAAAATAGACTCATATGGTGAGCAACTCCAAGCAAGCCTAAGGGCTAACATAGAGTTAGGTAAGGATCTCCAACTGGAAACTTCACTGACAACTCACATAGAGGAGGTGAATAAAGAACTAGAAAAGTATAAAGAAGAAATAAATGCGACATATGCTGAAGTTGTAAAAGAGAAAGAGACTATCAAAGAAGTGTGTTCGGAAGTCAAAACCAGAAATGACCAACAAGAAGGAGAAATTAGGCAAGCAATTAGGAAAGAACTGGTTACCAACAGTAAACTGGTACAAAACACTGCAGATAGAACTAAGTCCATAATCATTTTTGGATGTTTAGAGAAGGAAATTTCATCTAGGGTGGACTGAGCGGCAGAAGAGATGAAAATCATAGAGAAAATAGTAGGTTTAGGAGAAGGCTCAAAGGAAAATGTCAGTGATTTTAGAAGAATAGGAAAATGAGAAAGAAAAGAACCGCCCCTTAAGGGTGACGTTTAATGGAGTGAAAAACATGATGGAAGTGCTAAGAAATGCCAGGAAACTGCAGAGTGATGAGGTTGGCAAATTTTGGTCAATAAGACAAGACCTCTCCAAGGAAGACAGAGAAAAGCTGAAAATGAACCTAATTGAGGCAAAACGTCTAAATGGGGATAGAAATGAAGAAGACAGAAATTCTTTTTTTTACAAAGTGACAGGGACTGGAAAGCTTGTGAAATGGTACATAAAAACAAAGCAACAAGATCAGTAGTGGAAGGGGGAGTAAAGAGCAAAGGAAAAGGGAACATGTTCCTGAAAATTGTATATACCAACATAGATGGAGTGAGGTCAAAAACTTTGGAGTTGCAAGATATAATCCAGCTTAGGGTCCCAGATATTGTTGCATTATCAGAGACGAAACTTGACAGAAATATAATAAATGAAGTCATATTCCCAAGAGGCTACTCAGTTTGGAGACGTGACAGGAAAACTAGGAATGGAGGAGAAGTGGCTGTACTGGTGAAAAAACACCTGAAGGTAAAAGAGTTAATATTTGAAAACCCTCGAGATATTGACATAATGGCATTGCAGGTCTGGAATCAGGATGATAAGCTGATAATTGTAAATGCCTACAGCCCACCAGCAAGCAACACATGGACAAAGGAAGAACTGGATGACAAACGAGAGGGCCTCATAATGGTCATGAGAGATATTATTGTACAAGCAGATAAAGATAAATCACGACTGTTGATACTGGGGGACTTCAACTTTAGAGCAATAGACTGGGAGGCCTATGAAGCAAGAACGGAGGACTATTGGACATGCAGATTTGTGAACCTCATTCTGGAGACATTCTTGTATCAACACATAAAGCAGGCCACAAGAATGAGGGAAGGAGATGTACCGTCAGTACTGGATCTAGTATTCACCAGGAAAGAAGAAGAGATTTTTGACATCCAGTACCTTCCTCCCTTGGGAAAGAGTGATCACGTCCCGTTAGACATTAAATATGCTTTAAGATATCATCTAGAAGAAAATGGGGACATTGAAACAGTTGATAAACTCGATTTAAGGAGAGGCAACTATGGGGAACTTCGAAATTTTTTTAATGAGTGTAATTGGAAAGAATTGTTGCTAGGCAGGGAAGTAAATGAAATGTATGCCAAATTTTTAAAACTATACGAGGAAGGCACACAAACATTCATACCAAAACAGAGATGCAGGGCCAGAAAACAGGATTGGTTCGACAGAAATTGTGAGAGGGCAAGAGACCAAAAGACACAAAAATGGAATCAGTATAGGAAGAGGCCAAACCCCCAAACATACCAGCGATACAAAGATGCGAGAAACAACTATACAGCAGTAAGGAGAGAGGCAGAAAGAAATTTTGAAAAAGGGATAGCAGATAAATGTAAAACAGAACCGGGCCTATTCTACAAATTCATAAACAACAAATTGCAGGTAAAGGATAATATCCAGAGGTTGAAAATGGGAAACAGATTCACAGAAAATGAAAAGGAAATGTGTGAAACATTAAATGAAAAGTTCCAAAGTGTGTTTGTACAAAATGAAATCTTCAGAGAACCAGACACAATAAGAATTCCAGAGAACAACATAGAGCGCATAGAGGTGTCTAGAGATGAAGTGGAAAATATGCTAAAGGAGCTCGGGAAGAACAAAGCAGCTGGCCCAGATGGCGTTTCACCATGGGTTCTGAGAGAATGTGCATCTGAGCTCAGCATTCCACTTCACCTGATCTTTCAGGCATCCCTGTGTACAGGAATCGTAGCAGACGTGTGGAAACAGGCTAACATAGTTCCAATCTACAAAAGTGGCAGCAGGGAAGACCCCCTCAATTATAGACCTGTATCATTGACAAGTGTAATAGTGAAAGTATTGGAAAAGCTAATCAAAACTAAATGGGTAGAACACCTGGAGAGAAATGATATAATATCAGACAGACAGTATGGTTTTCGATCTGGAAGATCCTGTGTATCGAATTTACTCAGTTTCTATGATCGAGCCACAGAGATATTACAGGAAAGAGATGGTTGGGTTGACTGCATCTATCTGGACCTAAAAAAGGCTTTCGACAGAGTTCCACACAAGAGGTTGTTCTGGAAACTGGGAAATATTGGAGGGGTGACAGGTAAGCTTCTATCATGGATGAAAAATTTTCTGACTGATAGAAAAATGAGGGCAGTAATCAGAGGCAATGTATCGGAATGGAGAAATGTCACAAGTGGAGTACCACAGGGTTCAGTTCTTGCACCAGTGATGTTTATTGTCTACATAAATGATCTACCAGTTGGTATACAGAATTATATGAACATGTTTGCTGATGATGCTAAGATAATAGGAAGGATAAGAAATTTAGATGATTGTCATGCCCTTCAAGAAGACCTGGACAAAATAAGTATATGGAGCACCACCTGGCAAATGGAATTTAATGTTAATAAATGTCATGTTATGGAATGTGGAATAAGAGAACATAGACCCCATACAACCTATATATTATGTGAGAAATCTTTAAAGAATTCTGATAAAGAAAGAGATCTAGGGGTGGTTCTAGATAGAAAACTATCACCTGAGGACCACATAAAGAATATTGTGCAAGGAGCCTATGCGATGCTTTCTAACTTCAGAATTGCATTTAAATACATGGATGGCGATATACTAAAGAAATTGCTCATGACTTTTGTTAGGCCAAAGCTAGAATATGCAGCTGTTGTGTGGTGCCCATATCTTAAGAAGCACATCAACAAACTGGAAAAGGTGCAAAGACATGCTACGAAGTGGCTCCCAGAACTGAAGGGCAAGAGCTACGAGGAGAGGTTGGAAGCATTAAACATGCCAAAACTAGAAGACAGAAGAAAAAGAGGTGATATGATCACTACATACAAAATAGTAACAGGAATTGATAAAATCGACAGGGAAGATTTCCTGAGAACTGGCACTTCAAGAACAAGAGGTCATAGATATAAACTAGCTAAACACAGATGCCGAAGAAATATAAGAAAATTCACCTTCGCAAATAGAGTGATAGACGGTTGGAACAAGTTAAGTGAGAAGGTGGTGGAGGCCAAGACCGTCAGTAGTTTCAAAGCGTTATATGACAAAGAGTGCTGGGAAGACGGGACATCACGAGCGTAGCTCTCATCCTGTAACTACACTTAGGTAATTACACTTAGGTAATTACAGTCACACTGCAGCAAGCTCCTGGAAATATCGAATTACCTAAGTATTGGGAACAGGTTGAGGGCTACAGTGGTGTCCCAGGTTACATAAAGGTTCAGGGAAGAGTAAAAGCAAATAAAATACAATAAACAAGTAAAAGTGAGTGAAAATAGCCGAGTGGAAAAGTTTGTTTTGGTCTAGAACAAAAACAAAGATGGCCACCGCCACCACCCCCACTGAGAATGTAGACACACCAACAGATGATGGTTTCAAAGGATTCTCACCACAAGATATAAGGAAAGGAGGTGTTCTTGGCAGGTTAGAGATAATTGAGGATATGCAAAAGAAGTATGAAGAAAAAGTGCTTAAATTGGAAGAGGACAATGGAGCTCTTTGGAGTGAGCTTTGCACTCTAAAAGGGAGTATGCTTCAACAAGGTAAGATTATTACTGCATTAACAGACAAGGTAACAAATCAGGAGGAGCAAATCAAGGAACTAGTGAAAGAAAATGAGGCATGGATAGTGAAGTGTGGTGACTTTGAAGAAATAAACAAGAAAATAGACTCATATGGTGAGCAACTCCAAGCAAGCCTAAGGGCTAACATAGAGTTAGGTAAGGATCTCCAACTGGAAACTTCACTGACAACTCACATAGAGGAGGTGAATAAAGAACTAGAAAAGTATAAAGAAGAAATAAATGCGACATATGCTGAAGTTGTAAAAGAGAAAGAGACTATCAAAGAAGTGTGTTCGGAAGTCAAAACCAGAAATGACCAACAAGAAGGAGAAATTAGGCAAGCAATTAGGAAAGAACTGGTTACCAACAGTAAACTGGTACAAAACACTGCAGATAGAACTAAGTCCATAATCATTTTTGGATGTTTAGAGAAGGAAATTTCATCTAGGGTGGACTGAGCGGCAGAAGAGATGAAAATCATAGAGAAAATAGTAGGTTTAGGAGAAGGCTCAAAGGAAAATGTCAGTGATTTTAGAAGAATAGGAAAATGAGAAAGAAAAGAACCGCCCCTTAAGGGTGACGTTTAATGGAGTGAAAAACATGATGGAAGTGCTAAGAAATGCCAGGAAACTGCAGAGTGATGAGGTTGGCAAATTTTGGTCAATAAGACAAGACCTCTCCAAGGAAGACAGAGAAAAGCTGAAAATGAACCTAATTGAGGCAAAACGTCTAAATGGGGATAGAAATGAAGAAGACAGAAATTCTTTTTTTTACAAAGTGACAGGGACTGGAAAGCTTGTGAAATGGTACATAAAAACAAAGCAACAAGATCAGTAGTGGAAGGGGGAGTAAAGAGCAAAGGAAAAGGGAACATGTTCCTGAAAATTGTATATACCAACATAGATGGAGTGAGGTCAAAAACTTTGGAGTTGCAAGATATAATCCAGCTTAGGGTCCCAGATATTGTTGCATTATCAGAGACGAAACTTGACAGAAATATAATAAATGAAGTCATATTCCCAAGAGGCTACTCAGTTTGGAGACGTGACAGGAAAACTAGGAATGGAGGAGAAGTGGCTGTACTGGTGAAAAAACACCTGAAGGTAAAAGAGTTAATATTTGAAAACCCTCGAGATATTGACATAATGGCATTGCAGGTCTGGAATCAGGATGATAAGCTGATAATTGTAAATGCCTACAGCCCACCAGCAAGCAACACATGGACAAAGGAAGAACTGGATGACAAACGAGAGGGCCTCATAATGGTCATGAGAGATATTATTGTACAAGCAGATAAAGATAAATCACGACTGTTGATACTGGGGGACTTCAACTTTAGAGCAATAGACTGGGAGGCCTATGAAGCAAGAACGGAGGACTATTGGACATGCAGATTTGTGAACCTCATTCTGGAGACATTCTTGTATCAACACATAAAGCAGGCCACAAGAATGAGGGAAGGAGATGTACCGTCAGTACTGGATCTAGTATTCACCAGGAAAGAAGAAGAGATTTTTGACATCCAGTACCTTCCTCCCTTGGGAAAGAGTGATCACGTCCCGTTAGACATTAAATATGCTTTAAGATATCATCTAGAAGAAAATGGGGACATTGAAACAGTTGATAAACTCGATTTAAGGAGAGGCAACTATGGGGAACTTCGAAATTTTTTTAATGAGTGTAATTGGACAGAATTGTTGCTAGGCAGGGAAGTAAATGAAATGTATGCCAAATTTTTAAAACTATACGAGGAAGGCACACAAACATTCATACCAAAACAGAGATGCAGGGCCAGAAAACAGGATTGGTTCGACAGAAATTGTGAGAGGGCAAGAGACCAAAAGACACAAAAATGGAATCAGTATAGGAAGAGGCCAAACCCCCAAACATACCAGCGATACAAAGATGCGAGAAACAACTATACAGCAGTAAGGAGAGAGGCAGAAAGAAATTTTGAAAAAGGGATAGCAGATAAATGTAAAACAGAACCGGGCCTATTCTACAAATTCATAAACAACAAATTGCAGGTAAAGGATAATATCCAGAGGTTGAAAATGGGAAACAGATTCACAGAAAATGAAAAGGAAATGTGTGAAACATTAAATGAAAAGTTCCAAAGTGTGTTTGTACAAAATGAAATCTTCAGAGAACCAGACACAATAAGAATTCCAGAGAACAACATAGAGCGCATAGAGGTGTCTAGAGATGAAGTGGAAAATATGCTAAAGGAGCTCGGGAAGAACAAAGCAGCTGGCCCAGATGGCGTTTCACCATGGGTTCTGAGAGAATGTGCATCTGAGCTCAGCATTCCACTTCACCTGATCTTTCAGGCATCCCTGTGTACAGGAATCGTAGCAGACGTGTGGAAACAGGCTAACATAGTTCCAATCTACAAAAGTGGCAGCAGGGAAGACCCCCTCAATTATAGACCTGTATCATTGACAAGTGTAATAGTGAAAGTATTGGAAAAGCTAATCAAAACTAAATGGGTAGAACACCTGGAGAGAAATGATATAATATCAGACAGACAGTATGGTTTTCGATCTGGAAGATCCTGTGTATCGAATTTACTCAGTTTCTATGATCGAGCCACAGAGATATTACAGGAAAGAGATGGTTGGGTTGACTGCATCTATCTGGACCTAAAAAAGGCTTTCGACAGAGTTCCACACAAGAGGTTGTTCTGGAAACTGGGAAATATTGGAGGGGTGACAGGTAAGCTTCTATCATGGATGAAAAATTTTCTGACTGATAGAAAAATGAGGGCAGTAATCAGAGGCAATGTATCGGAATGGAGAAATGTCACAAGTGGAGTACCACAGGGTTCAGTTCTTGCACCAGTGATGTTTATTGTCTACATAAATGATCTACCAGTTGGTATACAGAATTATATGAACATGTTTGCTGATGATGCTAAGATAATAGGAAGGATAAGAAATTTAGATGATTGTCATGCCCTTCAAGAAGACCTGGACAAAATAAGTATATGGAGCACCACCTGGCAAATGGAATTTAATGTTAATAAATGTCATGTTATGGAATGTGGAATAAGAGAACATAGACCCCATACAACCTATATATTATGTGAGAAATCTTTAAAGAATTCTGATAAAGAAAGAGATCTAGGGGTGGTTCTAGATAGAAAACTATCACCTGAGGACCACATAAAGAATATTGTGCAAGGAGCCTATGCGATGCTTTCTAACTTCAGAATTGCATTTAAATACATGGATGGCGATATACTAAAGAAATTGCTCATGACTTTTGTTAGGCCAAAGCTAGAATATGCAGCTGTTGTGTGGTGCCCATATCTTAAGAAGCACATCAACAAACTGGAAAAGGTGCAAAGACATGCTACGAAGTGGCTCCCAGAACTGAAGGGCAAGAGCTACGAGGAGAGGTTGGAAGCATTAAACATGCCAAAACTAGAAGACAGAAGAAAAAGAGGTGATATGATCACTACATACAAAATAGTAACAGGAATTGATAAAATCGACAGGGAAGATTTCCTGAGAACTGGCACTTCAAGAACAAGAGGTCATAGATATAAACTAGCTAAACACAGATGCCGAAGAAATATAAGAAAATTCACCTTCGCAAATAGAGTGATAGACGGTTGGAACAAGTTAAGTGAGAAGGTGGTGGAGGCCAAGACCGTCAGTAGTTTCAAAGCGTTATATGACAAAGAGTGCTGGGAAGACAGGACACCACGAGCGTAGCTCTCATCCTGTAACTACACTTAGGTAATTACACTTAGGTAATTACATGTACAATACTATATTAGGCCTCAGATAGCGTGTAGAAGGCCTAGGAAGGGCATGTTAAGTTCGTTTATTTTGTTCTTGCATCATAAGTAGAAAATCTTTTTTTTCCGGCTTGTCCATATTCATTAATTCCGATTTCCACTTTCTAATTGCGTTGTACGTCGGTATGTGTACTATGGTCCTCATCCTTCATATAAATACTATCAAAACAGGAAGATGAGCTATTTTACTTTATGAAGTTCATCTTTAGATCTGCATATACCTCTTGCCTCCGTGGGCACACCTGATTCTAGTCCCGGTGTTAAGTAAGCCTTCTCAAGTCTGGAGGCACGGTAGTGTTGTGGTTAGCTCTACTACCACAGCAAATGCACAGAAGAGCTTCTTATTGTGACTAGAAAAAGGCATTTCATTACATTCAAGTTTCTGTCTCCCTGTCTCATTAAATGAAAGAAATGAGTTGCAATCCATGAAGGGGGTGTATAGGAAGGGGTGGGGGAAAAAGGAAAAGGGAAATATATACAAAAGATGAAGATTTTAATAGGTACTGCATTAAATTTAGAACCTAGTGATTGCTAGACAGTAAAAATGGCATTACAAATTGAGATTGAGACTTCGAATCAAAATGAGGAAAAAAGTAAGTGTATAAATTTCCACAGATGTACATTTCTTTTTAACAGATTATTTATTTGTTTTAATGATAAATGTGAATATATTAATTTCAGGTATATGGTGAAGCATCATTTGTGTTTCCACTTCTTGTTGGTGAGACGTTTGCAAGACATTACTACCAAAAGCGTGGAGAAGATGAAGCAGGTCAAGAATCATAATGTCACCATATTATAGCTGAATTCTTTGTTGTAAGATTTATTCCTTGTTTTTATGAAGTACAGTAGCAAATTTATTATCTTTAATATATATATGTTCATTGAGTTTAATATGAGAACTTTCAAATCCAGGGATCCCATCAGAATGGGTATTCTATTCAAATCACTTGTGCTGTCCCGTCTTAAGTACTGCTTGATACTCGCTTTCCCCTTCAGAGCAGGTTAGGTTGCTGAAATAGAGGGAATACAGAGAACATTTACTGCATACATAGAGGTGACTTCAGACCACCAAGCACATCAGACGAGAGTTGGAGAGGTAGGCGGTGGAGCTGCCCGAGCCAGCTCCTCTGATGTTTTTACAGTGTTCTCTGATTGTGCCTATGGCGCCTGACAGCTGGATGGACAGCGCTTCGGATTCGTAGTCCTGAGGTTCCGGGTTTGATCCCCGGTGGAAGTGGAGACAAATGGGCAAAATGTTTCTTTCACCTTGATGCCCCTGATAAAGCACCTAAATTATTGGGATCGTCTCAAAGCTCTCCAAATGTACTCCCTAGAAAGAAGACGAGAGAGAGATATCAACTAATATACACATGGAAAATACTGGAGGGCCAGGTCCCAAATCTACACAGTAAAATAACAACATACTATAGTGAACAATATAGAAGAAATGAAGAATAGAACCAGTGAAGAGAAAGGGTGCCATCTTCTTCTTGAGGTTATCTTGAGATGATTTCAGGGCTTAGCGTCCCCGCGGCTCAGTCCTCGACCAGGCCTCCTTTTTGTTACACCCCCCCCCAGGAAGCAGCCCGTAGCAGCTGTCCAACTCCCAGGTACCTCTTTACTGCTAGGTAACAGGGGCATCAAGGTGAAAGAAACATTTTGCCCATTTGTCTCCACTTCCACCGGGGATCAAACCCGGAACCTCAGGACTACGAATCCGAAGCGCTGTCCATCCAGCTGTCAGGCGCCATAGGCACAATCAGAGAACACTGTAAAAACATCAGAGGAGCTGGCTCGGGCAGCTCCACCGCCTACCTCTCCAACTCTCGTCTGATGTGCTTGGTGGTCTGAAGTCACCTCTGGCCTCACTTTCCTGTCTGGATTTTGCCCTTTGTGGCTGTGCCAGCTGTGTACTCACCTATTTGTTCTCACCTATTTGTGCTTGTGGGGGTTGAGCTTTGGCTCTTTGGTCCTGCCTCTCAATTGTCAATCAACCAGTGTACAGATTCCTAAGTCTACTGGGCTCTATCATATCTACATTTAAAACTGTGTATGCAGTCCACATCACATCACATCACTGCCTAATGCATTCCACCTGTTAACTACTCTGACATTGAAAAAGTTGTTTCTAATGTCCCTGTGGCTCATTTGGGTACTCAGTTTCCACCTGTGTTCCCTTGTTCGCATACCACCAGTGTTGAATAGTTTATCCTTGTCTACCTTGTCAATACCCCCTAGGGATTTTGTAGATAGTGATCATGTCTCCCCTTACTCTTCTGTCTTCCAGTGTCGTAAGGTGCATTTCTCACAGCCTTTCCTCGTAACTCATACCTCTTAGTTCTGGGACTAGTCTAGAGGCATACCTCTGAACTTTTTCCAGCTTCGTCTTGTGCTTGACAAGGTACAGGCTCCATGCTGGGGTCGCATACCCCAGGATTGGTCTAACATATGTGGTGTACATGATTCTGAATGATTCCTTACACAGGTTCCTGAATACTGTTCTGATATCAGCCAGCCTGGGCTGCTTCCTGGGGGGTGGTGGCCTGGTCGAAGACCGGCCCGCAGGGACACTAAGCCCCGAAATCATCTGAAGATAACCTCAAGATAGCCTCGCATGTGCTGCAGACAATTCTTTTTATGTGGGCTTCAGGAGACAGGTTTGGTGTGATATCAACCCCTAAATCTTTCTCTCTGTCCGTTTCATGAAGTACTTCATCCCCTATTCTGTATCCTTTGTCTGGCCTCCTGTTTCCACCGCCTAGTTTTATTACTTTGCATTTACTCAGGTTGAACTTTAGTAGCCATTTGTTGGACCATTCATTCAGTCTGTCTAGGTCATCTTGTAGCCTCCTACTATCCTCCTATTTCAATCCTCCTCATAATTTTTGCATCATCAGCAAACATTGAGAGAAACGAGTCTATACCCTCTGGGAGATCATTTACATATATCAGAATCAATAGAGGTCCAAGAACTGACCCCTGCGGGACTCCACTTGTGACATCTTGCCAACTTGAGACCTCACACTTCACAGTGACTCGTTGTCTTCCATTGCTTAGGTACTCCCTTATCCAATGGAGTACCTTCCCTTTCACTCCAGTCTGCATCTCCAGATTTTTCTCTAGCCTCTTGTGTGGTACTGTATCGAAAGCTTTCTGGCAATCCAAAAATATGCAGTCTGCCCACACCTCTCTTTCTTGCCTGATTTTTGTTGCCTTCTTCTCTTAAGATTATCTTGAGATGATTTCGGGGCTTTAGTGTCCGCGCGGCCCAGTCCTCGACCAGGCCTCCACCCCCTGGAAGCAGCCTGTGACAGCTGACTAACACCCAGGTACTATTTTACTGCTAGGTAACAGGGGCATAGAGTGAAAGAAACTCTGCCCATTGTTTCTCGCTGGCGCCCGGGATTGAACCCGGGACCACAGGATCACAAGTCCAGCGTGCTGTCCGCTCGGCCGACTGGCTCCCTGGTTGGAGGGAGTGCCTGGTCGTAGAATTTAATTAACCCTGTAAGGTAGGACTTGCCATCCCTGAACTCCTGTGTGTATGTGTATGGTGTTGTTGTCTTTATATTTTGAGCTGCATGCTCCTTGGATACCCTTCCCAGGGTGCTCTGCAAGTACTACCCTTGCATGCCAGGGTTGCCTTCCTTGGGCGTTCGGGATTCACTCTCCCTTTGGGGGCTATGTCTTTTGACATTGTCTTCGCCCTTGGGGTACGTTGGGGGTCTTGGGTTTTCTGTCTTACCCCGGATAGGGGAGTGTTATTGGCTCGGAGAAGGCATGCTGTGGCTTGCGCAGTCTGCTTACGTCTATGAGACGACTGATGTTTCTCTCCAACTGCCAGTTTGCTTGGGGGTGTTGTTTTGGGGTTTGTCACTTGTTCATTAAGGCTGCTTGTCCTGTTTTCATGGAGGAGGTTTGCTTAACAGCTTATTAGGCCTTCCTTGGTTGTGTTTGGCTCTCCTTCTCCGTCACCCCGAGGTTTCACCCTTGCTACTGGTAGTCGGTTTGCCTGCTTCCAAGCAGGTGGTCTACTGGCTTAGCGGGCCACAGTGCCTGGGCTTCCCACAGGGTTAATGTTCCCTGTAGGCCCAGGAAAATCCTCGTAGGCTCGGTTAGTAACATGGATTTGTCCAAGTCCACTCTCACCTTGTGCGATGTTGACGGTTCTTCGTCATCCCGGCCTTGAAGTGAAAGTTTTTTTCTGCCTCTACCATGCTGCCTGTTGGGTTGGTAACACCTCCGACCTGGAGTCTTGTGGGACGTGTTCTCCGCTTGTGCTTCACTTTACGCATTCCTCATCTGAGGATGAAAGGTTCCAGGCAGCGGGGTTGCAAGCTCTCTTCTCCTTGCAATGCGCTCAGCTAGTTGCCCGGTTTGAGGCCCCAGAGCTGCCTCGTTTGGGTTTTAGAGACCAGGATTTGGGGTCATTGGTCGTCCCGACCTTGGTTCCGTCCACGCCTCTGCTTTCCTCTCAGGTGGGCATGGTTTGCTATGCTCCTCCAACCCCCACCCTCTCTTGCTACTGGCTCCCAAACATCTGAGGGTTTTAGAGTCAGGGCAGGGTTTAGCTTGAGATGTGACTCGGGTGGCTTTGGGGGTTGCCCCTTCCGATTTAGGCACGGAGGTAGTTGAGCCCATTTTTCCCACCGAGTGGAGTCTGCTTGGAGTGATTGAACTCCTTCTGACTCTGCTTGGGTCTTGTGCCTTCTGGGTAGGATTTGTTGCTTCAGGGTAAGGGGGTTCTTGTACTCCCTCCCCTTCCCTGTATGAGTTTGAGTTAGGTGCGGCTCACCCCCTGGGTATGTTTCCAGATGACTTTGGGTTCCTTGGATTCGTCTTTCCGGTGGTTGCCTTCTCGGATTTCCTATGGAGAGGTTCGGGAGGCCCTTGGTACTTACCTCCTGTGAGACCCGGTTTATGCTTCGGTAATGAATCCTGCCTCTTTTGAATCTTTTTTGGGTCTTCTTCCCCGTATTAGGTGCGTTATGAGGTTCCGGAGTCTTCCTGGCTGGCAAACTGGCCTTTTCTGTGGGGAAGCCCCTTGGCTCCCTGGAACTATTGGACTGATGTTAGCTAATACAGTGCATCTTCACTCTAACGAACCCCACTCTATCGAATTCGCGGATGATCCGAACAAATTTAATTCGGTACTAATTGTTCAGTGGAACATAGAAATGTTCGATTAAGTGAGGATTGTTCGTCCAAGTGATCACCAAGACCGAACTGTCATAGTTGATGACAGCAACTGTCATCAACTATGATTCACCAAAGTGTAAACAGTTGTATGGTATTATATTTTGCTTACCCATTGTTTCCAGCGAGAAATGGTTGAAGGATGATAAAATGGTGTCAGGGGAGGCAGATTGCATCAGTGGTGAGGGAGTCTGGGGGCAAGTGGTGTCAGTAGTTGGGGGTTTAGTGTCACGAGGCAGGTGGTGGAAGTTATTCTCATTAGGGGTTGTCAGAGAAGACCTGGTGGTGTCAGTGGTGGAAGTTGTCAGGGGAGGCAGGTGGTGTCAGGTTAGGCAGGTGGTGTCAAGTGTTGTCAGGGGAGGAAGGTGGTGTCAGATGTTGTCAGGGGAGGCAAGTGGTGTCAGCAGAGGCAGGTGGTGTCAGGTGTTGTCAGGTGAGACAGGTGGTGTCAGGTGTTGTCTGGGGAAGCAGGTGGTTTCAGGTGTTGTCAGGTGAGGCAGGTGTTATCAGGGGAGGCAGGTGGTGTCAGGTGTTGTCAGGTGAGACAGGTGATGTCAGGTGTTGTCAGGGGAGGCAGGTGGTGTCAGGTGTTGTCAGGTGAGGCAGGTGGTGTCAGGTGTTGTCAGGGGAGGCAGGTGTTGTCAGGTGAGGCAGATGGTGTCAGGTGTTGTCAGGGGAGGCAGGTGTTGTCAGGGGAGGCAAGTGGTGTCAGGTGTTGTCAGGGGAGGCAAGTGGTGTCAGCAGAGGTAGGTGTTGTCAGGTGAGACAGGTGGTGTCAGGTGGTATCAGGGGAGGCAGGTGGTTTCAGGTGTTGTCAGGTGAGGCAGGTGTTATCAGGGGAGGCAGGTGGTGTCAGGTGAGACAGGTGGTGTCAGGTGTTGTCAGGTGAGGCAGGTGGTGTCAGGTGTTGTCAGGTGAGGCTGGTGGTGTCAGGTGTTGTCAGGTGAGGCAGGTGGTGTCAGGTGTTGTCAGGTGAGGCAGGTGGTGTCATGTTGTCAGGGGAGGCAAGTGGTGTCAGCAGAGGCAGGTGGTGTCAGGTGTCAGGTGTTGTCAGGGGAGGCAGGTGTTGTCAGGTGAGGCAGGTGGTGTCAGGGAAGGCAGGTGGTGTCAGGTGTTGTCAGGGGAGGCAGGTGGTGTCAGGGAAGGCAGGTGTTGTCAGGGGAGGCAGGTGGTGACAGTGGTGGATGTTGTTGTCAGTGGTGGCAGGTGGGGTCAGTGGTGAGCTCTGGTTATCAGGTAGTTGGCAACACATGGCTGGCACCTCCATGCTCCACCTTGATAGTTCACACACTGTCTGCTTTTCACCAAATTAGCTGTGAAAATGTTACCATTTCATTTGTTTGTAACACATTGCTCTATCATATTCCATAGTCAAAATGAAGAATTCATAATAAATGGTGGTGTCAGTGGTGAGGGGGATGTATTATGAGGGGTGGAAAGGCATCAGGGAAGGAGGGTGTGAGTAGATGCGTTCACCCACCATTTCTGGCGTCTGCTGACTCTGCACCACGTGCCTGCCCCGATACTAAACTCACTTGATGCTTTTCACAAAATTAGGAGAGAAATTTTACCATTTCAGTGGCTTGAAACACATCACTCTACCATATTCCTTAGTCAGAATGAAGAATTCATAATAAATGGGTGTGTCAATGTGGGGGATGTATTAGGGGGGATTAGGAAGCCAGCGAGCCTCTATGGGAGTATCAGGCGAGTTGAATGAGACACCTCCAAGTCTGGCCTGAGTGACCAGCTGCTGCCTCTAAACAACCTGTACTAAACTCGATAACATTTTACCATTTCAGTTTCTTGTAACACTGCTTTATTATATTATGTAGTCAAAAGGGAGAATTCATAATAAATGATGGTGTCAGTTGTGGAGGGTGGTGTCAGAGAAGTCTGGTGGTAGGGGATGGTGTCTTTGGTGGGGGGGGGGGGGGGTGTCAGAGAAGTCTGGTGGTAGAGGATGGTGTCAGTGGTAGGGGGTGGTGTCAAAGAAGCCTGGTGGTATGGAATGGTGTCTTTGGTGGGGGTGGTGTCAGAGAAGTCTGGCGAGGGATGGTGTCAAGAAAAGTTTTGTGGTGGGGGGATGGTGTCAGAGAAGTCTGGTGGTCAGTGGTGGGGGATGGTGTCTGGTGGTGTCAGTAATGGGGGATGTTGTAATTACGTAAGTGTAATTACCTAAGTACAGTTACAGGATGAGAGTTACGCTCGTGGTGTCCTGCCTTCCTAGCACTCTTTGTCATATAACACTTTGAAATTACTGACGGTTTTAGCCTCCACCACCTTCTCACCTAACTTGTTCCAAACCGTCTACCACTCTGTTTACAAAAGTGAATTTTCTTATACAGTATTTCTCTGGTAGCTTTGTTTCTTTAGTTTAAAACTATGACCTCTTGTTCTTGAAGTTCCGGGTCTCAAGAATTCTTCCCTATCAATTTTATCTATTCTTGTTACTATTTTGTATGTAGTGATCATATCACCTCTTTTTCTTTTATCATCTAGTTTTTGCATATTTAATGCCTCTAACCTCTCCTCGTAGCTCTTGTCCTTCAGTCCTGGGAGCCACTTAGTTGCATGTCTTTTCACCTTTTCCAGTTTGTTGATGTGCTTTTTAAGATATGGGCACCATATCTTAAGATATGGTTGGGCACCATACAACCTCTGCATATTCCAGCTTTGGTCTAATAAAAGTTGTGAACAATTTCTTTATTATTTCTCCATCCATGTATTTAAAAGCAATTCTGAAGTTAGAAAGTGTAGCATAGGCTCCTCGCACAATGTTCTTAATGTGGTCCTCAAGTGACAGTTTTCTATCTAGAACCACCCATAGATCCCTTTCTTTGTCAGAATTTTTTAAAGATTTCTCACATAATTTATAGGTTGTGTGCGGTCTATATTCTCCAATTCCATGTTCCATAACATGGCATTTATTCACATTAAATTCCATTTGGCAAGTGGTGCTCCATATACTTATTTTGTCCAGGTCATCTCGAAGGGCATGACAATCATCTAGGTTTCTTATCTTCCCTATTATCTTAGCATCATCAGCAAATATGTTCATATAATTCTGTATTCCATCTGGTTGATCGTTTATGTAGACAATGAACATTACCGGTGCAAGAACTGAACCCTGTGGTACTCCATTTTGTGACTTTCTCCAATCTGACACATTGCCTCTGATTACGGCTCATTTTTCTATCAGTTAGGAAATTTTTCATCCATGTTAGAAGCTTACCTGTCACCTCTCCAATATGTTCCAGTTTCCAGAACAACCTCTTATTGGGAACTCTGTGAAAAGCCTTTTAAAGGTCCAGATTGATGCAGTCAGCCCAACGAACTCTCTGTAAAATCTCTGTGGTTTGATCATAGAAACTGAGTAAATTCGTTACACAGGATCTTCCAGATCGAAAACCATACTGTCTGTCTGATATTATATAGCTTTTCTTCAGGTGTTCTTCCCATTTAGTTTTAATTATTTGCTGGGGGGAGCTCCAATGGCTCCTCAGAGCTATCCATTGCTGATATGGATACCCTAACTATTTTACATCAGTCGATGTGGGTGGAGTTCTAAGCTTACCGGGGGATGTGAGCCTGAACCTGGACCTAGATTCACGAAGCTCCATGTATTTCTTCATAAGTAGGTTTGCTATGAAGGTTCCTCAGTATGCCCTAAGAAGATGCTTAGGTGCAATTCACGTAGGTCCACTTAGGAAGACATTTGTTGGTTCACCTGCGTGCCGATAGAGGTCACTACTGTGTTTCGTTTGGCCAATCAGAGAGCAGCAACATTCTTCATATTGAAGATTTAGCGCTGGCTTATCGGAGCCTTATTGCCTCCTATTTATGTCGAATTTTCTTATAAAATTAGTATATTTCGAAGTAAAACTATGTTTTTTCAACTTCTACAGGCAACACGGACATTGTAGTAAACAAATATGTTACATTTGTTGTTTACCTAGTAATTCTAAGAGATACTGTGTAGCTGTCCTTGTTGCTTGGAAGATGCGCTGACAATTATTGTATATATTTACTGAATTTACCCAAGGGCCCCTAACTATCTAGTGGCCTCGACGAGGACAGAAAGCCGGCGGCTTGTTAAAGGGCCCGCTTATTGTCTTAATGATATTTTTTAGCGGGAATTTAGCATTTACGGCTTCAGCGGGTAGGCAGTTCCATGGGTTTATAACCCTCTTTGTGGAAAAAAACATTTGTTTTCAGTCCTACTTGAGAGAACATACTCTCCAACACTATATCTGTGATTGCCCTGTTATCAGTGACTTCATACCAAATGGTATGAGGTACTTTGAGCTCTGTAATTACTTCATACACTCAGGAATATTGGAAGATATTCTTGTGCTGCACCTAGATTTTGCCAGTGGAGGCTAATAGATCAGCATTAAGTACTTTATTCTCTCCTGATAACATGTATGACTGGCCATCCTGTGAGGTGAGGATGTTGGATGAGCTTGTAGCTGGTTTCTGATCTACACTGTGTGGTCCTTCATACAGAATAGGGAAGCAGCACATTGCTGTGTATACCTAACCATGTTAAAAAAATACATTGTTTGAGAGGAATATTGTAGAAACTGGTAAGAGTAATTATAATATAATGTTTCCATGATTCAGTGCTAACCTCTTGTGAAAATTGTGAAGAGTTATTTAGTAAGAGTTGATTTGTTTTTTGTATTGAGGCTGGTATTTTCTAAATTGATTCCATGTATGTCTAACCATCCTGTGAGATGGGAGTATTAGATAAACTTATAGCTAGTTTTTTATCTACACTGTATAATATTCCATATAGAATAGGGTAGCAGCACATTGCTGTGTATACCTAATCTTCTTAATAAAACAAATCAGTAATAAAGATTTTAAATTATAGTTTGTATTATTACAAATACTGTATTATCCTTATTAAATCATGTTAACCATGGATCATTAAGTGATCCATATCACATGTTGATATGTAATAGTCATATTTCTTTTGAACTGCTAATCCATGCTAATCATTCATTAAATTGTGCATTATGTCTCAAATTTTTCGCTTTCTTGGATATACTGCACAGTACAAAAAGATAGGATAAAAATAAACCAGTAATATTTCTTTCATTATATTTTTTATTTAAATAACTGCATCAATATTTTTACAGCTGACAGGATTTGTTTTACCATACAGGTGCATTATTTGTTAAAAAAAATTTGGTTTATTGGTTGCACACAATGGTGCTACATAGCCTTCCCAGCTTGGTGCCTTCTTTTAATACTTACTGATTAATAAATAAATTTTATTCAGGAAAAGTACATACAGTTGATTTACAAACATAATGTTGGATTTATAGACAGAGCTAGTACATACAATACCTAAAGCCACTAATACTCATAGCATTTCAGGCAAGGTGTGGGGGGAAAAACACTTAGACTAAAACTAAATAGTAATCGGGATTAGGTATAAATTGTGTTGAAAGTAGGAATAAAAAAAAAAAAAAGGCGGGTAACATAGCAGAAATCAGCAATTGTACACGTTGGTGAACAGCATTATTTAAACAATAGCAAGACATGGGTTGACATTTAGGGGGTAAAGTAGGTTACATGGAGTTAATTAGGCAGTACTTGGTTTTACTCTTAAACTGGTTAAGAGAGGTACAGCCTTTGACATGATATGGGGGGTCATTCCACATTCTGGGTCCCATGATTTGTAGAGCACTTCTAGTTTGGTTACACACAGCCAAATTGTGTAACAGGAAGAGGTCTTGGACAAAAATTTGTTCCATGCTAAATGTAGAGGAATCAGCTGAGTATTCCTCAAATAAAATAAGTTGCCTCAGCTTATAAGGTAAATAAAATAAGCATTTCTCAAATAAGTAGCTACCTCACCTCACTGCCTTACTGCTGCATAGCCTTCCCTGCATGGTGCCTTCTTTTGATAATTACTTGTTCCACACCCAAGTTGTGTAACAGGAAGAGGTCTTGGACCCCTACTTCCCTCTCTCTTTTTTAATAGTCCATATAGTCATAATTATAGCTTTAAGTATTCAATGAATAAAGTTTTTGACATTTTTACCCTTCTTACCTAACATCATTTGTGCAGCATATTTGTATTTTATCTCTCACCCAGATTTAATTTCAAAATAAAACCAAACTAAATAAATTAGAAATGGGTATGTATAGCTAAGGTACACCCTTACTACTAGGTGAACAGGGGCATTTGGTGATAGCAAATGATCCCATCAGGCAGGGCTCATCACCTTCTCTCATATTTCATGTTCACCAGTGTTTATTTACTTAATAACTACGGGTATAATATCTTGCTATTATAAAACTAATTCTAATATCATAAAAGACATATTTACTCAAAGCTTCAAGCAGAGAATGCATATATAACTAACACGAAGGACTCCTGTTCACGAGATTCAATTTTTATAGTCTTGTTTATGTTCCAAAATCTTAAAATCGATCCCAGTGTTATGTAGTAGAGAAAAATTGAGTTATATCCAGTTTACGTAAAGCTACGAGTGGTCGAAACCACACTTAGATCCCGGACCAAACTTACGAAGGTTTTTCGACTTAGTGTAGCTACCTGAATACCGACGTAGCCGCCACGAAGGCGCTAAGAAGGAAAACATTCGTAGCTAAGAAGAAGAACCTTCGTAAGTACCTTCGTGAATCTGGCCCCCTGGCCCTCTCACAGAGGCACGAGGAGCAATGCCCCATAGAAATGCACGTGTGATTTGGAGCATTCTACATCTGTTATCGACCGGGACAGGCACCCAGAAAGGTATGCGCCACTAAACAAACCCCTTTTCTGGTTAACAACGAAAATCTTCAAACGAGTAGACAGAACTCCCCGAATGAAAAACGAGCAAACAAGCATGACGTCACACGAGCCGCGTGTCTGCACAGCTCCCCCCTCCCCGGGAGGGGGAAGGGGGAGCCCCAGACCCTTGCGCCGGCGATCCTCATCCCAGTTCCTCGGCTTATGGGATCGTGCACAGTCGTGTGGCTCCAGCTCCAGTCTTCTCTCAGTGCTGATCATTGTTTTCAGTGCTGCTCTTATGGTGGTCATGTGAGCTGGGTGTAATATTCTCAGGTATTTGGGCTGCATGTGCTTAGGGTCTCCTTCCCTGAGTGCCCTGTAAATACTGCCCTAGGGGCTTGGGGTTCCTTTCCATGAGTCACCTTGGGTCTACCTCTCTTGGCCTTTCGCTGTTTGGCGTTTGGCCGCCCCAAGTGGGGGGGGGAGTTTCCACCCTTGTTTGCCTTGAGGTAAGTGGTAGTTATTGCACTGGTGGGGCCCGGAGTACTGCGTAGCTAGTTTTCATCTTTAAAAGTGGCCAGTTCTGTTCTCTTCGGGGTACGTTGTCCTCTTGTGAGTTTTTTTCTTTTCTTTCTCTTTTTACCTGGTGGGGGGGGGTCTGCCTCATGTTCTCACTCCCCTTTATATTAGGGTCGTTTGTGCGGGTGGCACCCACTACTTCGCCCTCGTGAGTGGACACATTTCGTCAGTTCAGCTTTTAGCAGTTTGCTTGGTAGTTTGAGGCGCCAATTAACAGTACCCTGCCTGGGATAACCCTTAGCAGACCCTGTCTAGGGGCCCTGAAAAACCCCGCGGGGGCACTCGGGTCCTATGGAGGAGGCCCCGGCGTCACCTCTCGCTTTGTGCGAGTTTGAGGGTTGCTCTGTTTCCTCGTCTCAGGGCGACACTCATTGTTTTTGCCTCCGTCATGCTGCCTGTTGGGTCGGTGACACATTCGATCCTGAGTCCTGCGAGCTTTGTTGCTGTTTGTGATTCAATTCACCCAGACTGTTGATGGTTTTCTTCGGGTGCAGGCAGCACGCGCGTTGCAGGATAGGTTTAGGTTATTGCAATGCACTCGGGTTGTCACTTCCCCGAACGCCCCGAGGCTGCCACACTTTGCCTATAGAGACTCGGACCTAGGGTTGTTGGTCGCTTCGACCTTGGTTCAGTCCGTGCCCCCTCGTTCTTCCCCTTTAGTGGTTCATCGGGTCGTCCCCCCGATTTTGGCCCATATGCATCTGAGGGCTTCGGGGTCGGGGCGGGGGTTAGAGGTTTTTGAGACGCGGGCAGTTTCAGGGATTGCCCCGTCTGGGGTAGCTGCGGAGGCATTCGATTCTGTTCCTTTTGCCGTTTCTCCGTGGTGTGACCAGTGGGCCCCTTCTCTTCCGGCTCTTTCTGCCGTCCCGGTTTTTTCTTGTGAGGCCGAGGCTTTGGAGGATGACTCGGCCCTGGGGCATGGAGTGGAGGTTCCCGGGGTTGGGGAGGAGCTGACTTGGTGGCCTTGGGTTCCGTTGGACCCTGTCTTGATTTTCCGTCCTTCTGATCAGGGCTAACTGTTGCAAGGAGTGGGGTTTTCTTTTCCTCCCTCTGTGTATGATTTGGATTTGGGTTCTGCTTCTCTCTGGGTTCGGTTCCGTGTCCCTGCGAATTCTTCGGTTTCGTTCTTCCTGAGGTTTTCGGCTTGCCGCCTGAGATGCGGTTGCCATTGCGGCTTACCTCCTGTGTGACCCGGAGTATTCCTCCATAATGGATCCTTCTTCGTTCAAGTTTTGATCATCGTGTCCTTACCAGGTGCGTTATGAGGTTACGGGGTCCTGGCATGTGGACTGCACCTTGTTTTCGTTGGATGCTTGGGACTCATTCTGTCAGACCTGCACCTTTGAGTGGCGTGAGGCATTGACGGTGGTCCAGGTTTACCTGGCGGGACGATATTGCGCATCTTAATGAGTGCCTTTTTGCTCCTGCCCTTTTGCGAGATATTGGTGTGGTATAGCTTCATGTGCTTCTTGTGTTTTTTAGCTTTGGTTCTGCGTTTATTTTTCCTCCTGGCACTGTCTTCGGAATGGTTTGCAGAGGATGTGGAGGCGCTTGGGACCATCCCTGGGTCTGGCGCCTTAGTCTTGGCTGCTCGTGCGTCATCTGCTCTTTTGAATCTGTTTGCGCCGATCCTGTGAGAGGCATTGCTGCGGTTTTTCTCTACACATTTCGCAAGTCGACAGGCTGTTCGTGCTTCCTCCTTGGAATCCGCTTGGGCCCTGATTCTTAGGTTGTCTTCCCCATTTTGTCCTCTGCTTTTTGAGGCCTCTGCAGTTGAGTGTTATATTCATGTGGAGTCTTCAACTTGCCAACTTATGTCTGAATTGTTGGTTCTCCAGGGAAACTGGGGGGTTCTTTCCTCTTGCCAACCTATGTCTGAATTGTTGGTTCTCCAAGGAAACTGGGGGGTTCCTTCCACTTGCCAGGGCTCGTGGTTTCGTTCATTGGGGTCAGCCACAGGTGTTGGGTTCGGTGCCGGTGCCGCCTGTGGTCCTGACTGCGCCTGGTCGGCGCGATGTTCGCTCTGCGTGCAGGTCGGATTGTCATAAGGGGCAGCGGCGCTTTTGTGGTTCGCTCCATTGATGGGGGCGGTGCAAGGGAGGCTTGCTCTGTTCGCTCACGCCTGGTCTCACGATTTGTGGGCTTTTCAGGTCGTTTCTCTCAGCCTGCAGTGGCATTGGGTGGCTCCTCCTCCTTTGGGGGGTTCGGGGCTGACGGAACAGGCTTCCTCTCCTGCGCTCAGTCGGGTCATCTTGGAGTGGGTACGCCTGGGCATGGTCGTAAGGCTGACAACGTGTCTCAGGTGGGTTTCCTGCCTATTTCCAGTTCCCGAAACGGGACTGTGCGGACCTGCGGTTCATTCTGGACTTAACCCATCTGAACCCTTGGGTTTCTTGCCCCTCGTTTCGGATGACCAATCTGTTCCAGGTTCGGCTTCTGTTGGAGCCGGGCGCTTGGATGGTGTTCCTGGACCTCAGGCACGTGTATTGGCACATCCCTATTCATCTGGGGTTCCGGGACTGGCTCCGTTTTGTTGTGGGGTCCGTGTCACACGCTTTACCTGGGTAGTGGTGGCCCGTCTGCGTCTGTTAGGTGTTCGGGTGTTGGCTTACCTCGACCACTGGCTGGTTGGGGCTCCCAGTCGGTCCGCGTGTCTGCTCGCCAGGGATTTGGTGCTTTCCCAGCTCGCCGGGTTTGGGTTCCTGGTAAACTGGAGGAAGTCCCATCTGATTCCCTCCCAGGTTCGGTCCTGGTCCTGGTCCTTCGGCTGCGGTCCCGCACGTGCTTGTTTCTGGGGGCTCCCGAGTCACCCGGCGGTTGCTAGAAGGTCTGTGTCGGAGCCTGAACTTTGCGATGTTGGTCTATCCTCCGGGTCAGGTTTGGTTTCGTCGGTTGTTCTGGTTCCTTTGGAGACGTCCCTTCTGCCTCTCTTGCGATCGCTGGGTTCGACCCCTGGTGCCTTGTGTCGGCTGCTGCGTCACTGGCTTCCTCTTCGGGTTTTTCGGGGTTCTGTGCCTTGGCGCCTCCCCGTGCCCTCGCTCAATGTGTTCACAGATGCGTCGTCTCTTGGCTGGGGTTTTGTGACCAGTGCTCACCAGGCCAGCCAGGGCGGTTGGGTCCGTACTTCCATCGGACCCACAGCATGGCCCACAGCACAGTGCGGGAGTTCTCGGCAGTGTGGTTTGCGCTTCGGAGGGTTTGGGTCACCCGCGGATCGACGATCCAGCTCCATTCGGACTGCTCCCCAGTGGTTCATTGCCTGAACCAAGGGGGTTCGATGGGGTCCTTGGGTCTTTGGGGTTGGTCACTTTGGATGACTCGTCTGCTGAGTTCTTGGGGGTTTGACTCTCCTGGCTGTTCACGTCCAAGGGGGTGTCCAACATCTTGGCAGATGGCCTGTTCTGGTTCATTCCTCTGTCCACGGAATGGAAGATCGACGTCGACTCATTCAGTTGGCTCTGCCAGACGTTCGGGCACCTGGAGGAGGACCTCTTTGCGTCAGCGTGGTCGAAACATCTTCCGTTATATGTGGTGCCCTTCCCCGACTGCAAGGCTGTCGGGATCGATGCCTTTTGGTAGGACTGGTCGAGGTGGAGGTTCCTTTACCTCTTTTCCCCGGTTCAGCTTTTGCTCCAGGTCCTGGCTCGCTTGGAGACTTACCTGCGGTGAATAGTCCTCTTGGCCCCATGGTGGCCGACCCAGCCATGGTTTCAGGCGATGCTTGCCTGGTGTCCGAACCCGGAGATTTTCCGCGGCTCCGCCTCTTTCAGGAGATCGGCTGGGTCCGATACAAGACTGGTTCACTCTTCTCCTCGAGTCTTTGCATTTGGTGTTTTTGACGCGGGTTTATCACCATCTCTATGGTGCTCAGGTGGTCTCTCTGATGGTAGCCCACCTGCGGGCTTCTTCTCGGCGGCAGTATGAAGTTTCCTGGTGGTCCTTCCGTTTCTTTTTGACTCTTCGTCGTTCCTCTTTGCTTTCGGTTCGGGTGGTGTTGTCCTTTCTCTCTTGGTTGTTCCAGGACCGTCATCTTATGCCTAATACTGTTGCCTCGTATCGTGCTGCGCTGGTGGAGCCGCTGCAGCTTGTTTCCAGAATCAATGTTACTTCTGTACCTTTTCGCAAGCTGTCTCGTGCGTTGTTTCACCTCCTGCTTGCTTATGCGCCGCCTGAGCTGTTCTGGTCTTTGGACAGAGTGCTCTCCCATCTCTCTTTTCTCCTCGGTTTGCTGTGGCCTCTTCGGTTCAGGAGTGTTTTGCTAAGGTTCTTTTTCTGTTGGCATTTGCCTCTGGGGGCTGGGTGGTGGAGCTTCATGCTCTTCTCCAGCGCAGAGATTTTTGCTTATTTGGTCGTGATTATTAGTTATGTTGATGTTAGTCTGCTGCCATCTAACTCTTTTCTGGCGAAGAATGAGATGCTGCTTTCAAGGAGGGGGTCCTTGGGTTGTTGATGCTTGGTTGGTCAGGTTGGGGGTTCATCATGTGTTTTGTCCGGTTGCGGCCCTCTGCCGTTATCTGCGCGCCACTGCTTCTGTGTCCGGGGACCCGCTTTGGGTTGATCCGGTTTCCCTTCTTCCCTGTTCACGGGTTCTGGTCTCTCAGGTCATCCGCAGGGTGATTAAGTGCAGTCTGCGATCTATCCCCATGCCCGTGACATTCGTAAGTTTGCTGCTCTTGCTGCCGTCTTTGGCAATATGTCTTGAGCTGACGTTCGGGCACAGGGTTTTTGGCGGTCGAACAGGGTCCTGGCTGCACGCTACCTCCTAAACGTTCCTGGGCCCCAGTCAGGCTTGTGTCATTATGGGTTGGCGGCTGCAGCCCGTTGTCTCGACTTCGAGTTTAGGAGTGGAGCACTGACCGCCTCCCGGATAGGTCCACTTCTTGTTTTGTCTTTGGTGAAGTAACTCCGCGGAGATGTAGGGGCTTCCCCTGGAAAACCAGCATTGAATGTAATGAAACGCCATTTTCTGGGTGAGTCCCGGAGGCTCCCGGCAACCCTCCCTCCCTCCGGTCGGCGTTTTTTTTGCAGTGATGATAGCCGGCACGAGGGTCTGGGGCTCTCCCTTTTCCCTTCCCAGGGAGGGGGGAGCTGTGCAGACATGCGGCACGGCTCGTGTAACGTTACCCTAGTTTGCTCGTTTTTCTTTTGGGGAGTTCTGTCCATTCGTTTGTCGATTTTCATTGTTAACCAGAATAGGGGTTTGTTTTGTGAACTTAACTTTCTAGGTGCCTGTCCCGGTCGATGGCAGATATAGAATGCTCCAAATCACATATGCATTTCTATGGGCCATTGCTCCTCGTGCCTCTGTGAGGGGGGCCCAGGTTTTGGCTCGAGGTCCCCGGTAGGCCCAAAGAACTCCTTACACATGACTGATGCCAAATTCTGACATTAGCATATCAGCCTGGATAGCTCCAGGGAGCCTCCGGGTCTCACCCAGAAAATGGCGTTTCATTACATTCAACGCTGGTTTTTTGGCATTTTTAGGTGATGCTGTAGTCACTAGCTGAACAGCAGTACTGTGAACTCATGCTGCATGCCCCAGCCTGGCTCACTCAGTACTGAGGTCCTCACACCCACGAATGTTGCCCACGACTTTTTTTTTTAATGGCGTCTGTTTACAAGAGCCCTGAGGAAGGTGATGTGAACCCTGTGTATCAACGAGCCATTTAAATCTTGCATAGTACTCCAAAAACTGCATATGCAGTGATGTGCACTTTTGCATCAGTTACTCAAAACATTATATGCAGTTTTGTGCAGTTTAATTTAATGGGTCATGTGTTGATATATAATTGTCTCCAGGATGAGGTTTACAAATCTGCCTGTCTAAATGTCCTCTGTTCTTGCTTCTTAGGCCTTTCATTGGTGTTAAATTCCTAGAATTGGATGTGTTGGGAATTTCTCCCTTAGTTTTGTCCATGCAACTTCTTCCTTCAGGTGTTGTTCGCCCTTTTCTTCTTTTCCATTTCCCCCCATCACCCCGCTCTACTTCCAGTCCTGAAGCATCTGAGGGTTGGGGGTAGGGTTTTAGGTTAGAATGTGGCTTGTTCAGCTCTGGGGGGGTTGCCCCTTCCTATTCAGGCCCAGAGGCAGTTGAGCCTACTGGTCCTGCCAAGGCTTCTGGGCAGGACTTAGTCTAAAAATACAAATAAAAAATGAAATAATGAATTGATTGTAGAACACAAAGGACGCAATATTACAGTCAGCCATCCTTCCTTTGAAACTTTTCCATTGGACTTCATTTCTCTATCTCAGGCAGTGGGCGTTGAATGTTGGCTCTTTCCCGGTGCCCTCTGGCAGCGGTACCCGGGCTTGGAGAGTAAGTCAGTTTTGGGAACTTTGATCCCTTTTTGACCCTACATACCCACTTGCACTCTCAGTGGTGGGTCCTTGGTTGTGGGAGGAAGGGTTGTGTAATTCGATATTCCAGGAGCTTGCTGCAATGTGACTCCCGCTTCCTCCAGTCTCTCAGTCAAAACACCAGACAGTAGACAGACACTAATTTCGTAACGAACTTACTCAATTTCTATGATCGAGCCAAAGAGATTTTACAGGAAAGGGATGGTTGGATTGATTGCATCTATCTGGACCTAAAAAAGGCTTTCGACAGAGTTCCACATAAGGTGTTGTTCTGGAAACTGGAACACATTGGAGGAGTGACAGGAAAGCTGCTAACATGCACAAAAAATTTTCTGATAGAAAAATGAGGGGAGTAATAAGAGGAAGTGTATCGGACTGGAGAAATGTCATTAGCGGAGTACCACAGGGTTCAGTTTTTGCACTGGTAATGTTCATTTTCTACATAAACAATCTGCCTGATGGAATACAGAATTATATGAATATATTTGCTGATGATGCTAAGATAATAGGAAGGATAAGTAACTTAGATGATTGTAATGCCCTTTAAGAAGATCTGGACAAAATAAGTATATGGAGCACCACTTGGCAAATGGAATTTAATGTATATAAATGCCATGTTTTGGAATATGGAATAGGAGAGCATAGACCCAACACAACTTGCAAATTATTTTGAAAATCTTTAAAGACTTCAAATAAAGAAAAAGATCTAGGGGTGGTTCTAGATAGAAAACTATCACCTGAGGATGACATAAAGAACGTTGTGCGAGGAGCCTATGCCACGCTTTCCAACTTGAGAATTGCTTTTAAATACATGGATAACGAAATACTAAAGAAATTGTTCATGACTTTAGTTAGGTCACAGCAGGCCTAATATTCAACATAATGGCATTGCAGGTCTGGAATCAAGATGATAAGCTGATCATTTTAAATGTCTACAGCCAGCAAACACAGCCCACCACACACTGTCCCCATAAGAGGTTGTTCTGAAAACTGGAACATATTGAAGGAGTGACAGGTAAGCTACTAACATGGATGAAAAATTTCCTAACTGACAGAAAAATGAGGGCCGTAATCAGAGACAAGGTATCGGATTGGAGGAGTGTCACGAGTGGAGTACCACAGGGTTCAGTTCTTGCTCCGGTAATGTTCATTGTCTACATAAACGATCTACCAGTGGGAATACAGAATTACATGAATATGTTTGCTGATGATGCTAAGATAATAGGGAAGATAAGAAACCTAGATGATTGTCATGCCCTTCAAGAAGACCTGGACAAAATAAGTATATGGAGTAACACTTGGCAAATGGAATTTAATGTGAATAAATGCCATGTTATGGAATGTGGAATTGGAGAACATAGACCCCACACAACCTATAAATTATGTGAGAAATCTTTAAAGAATTCTGATAAAGAAAGAGATCTAGGGGTGGTTCTAGATAGAAAATTATCACCTGAGGACTACATTAAGAACAATGTGTGTTCTATGCTACACTTTCTAACCTCAGAATTGCTTTTAAATATATGGATGGAGAAATACTAAAGAAATTGTTCACGACTTTCGTTAGACCAAAGCTGGAATATGCAGCGGTTGTGTGGTGCCCATATCTTAAGAAGCACATCAACAAACTGGAAAAGGTGCAACGACGTGCCACTAAGTGGCTCCCGGAACTGAAGAACAAGAGCTACGAGGAGAGGTTAGAGGCATTAAATATGCAAAAACTATAAGATAGAAGAAAAAGAGGCGATATGATCACTACGTTCAAAATAGTAACAGGAATCGATAAAATTGATAGGGAAGAATTCCTGAGACCGGGAACTTCAAGAACAAGAGGTCATAAATTTAAACTAACAAAACAAAGCTGCAGGAGAAATATAAGAAAATTCACTTTTGTAAACAGAGTTGTAGACAGTTGGAACAAGTTAAGTGAGAGGGTAATGGAGGTCAAAACCGTCAGTAATTTCAAAGCATTATATGACAAAGAGTGCTGGGGAGACGGGACACCACGAGCGTAGCTCTCATCCTGTAACTACACTTAGGTAATTACACTTAGGTAATTACTGTATCCAGCAACTTAACCTAAAGAGTATTTGCTGGCATATCAGCCTCCTGTACCAACCTACCCAAACAAAACCCAACAAAACCTAACCTATCCAAACCTAAGTTAATATAACCTGTACGCAACAATATATCTTGGATAAGCTGCTCCACAACATTGTCGCTTGGACCGTTGACTTCCTTTAGCATCACCCGCAGTTTATTTTCGTCTAATTTCATTATGAGATGATACTTTTTCAGAGTAAAAATATGTTTTTCCATGTTCTACATTCAGCATTAACATTATACAGTGGTACCTCGGAATGCGATTGTCCCTGTATGCGAGGTTTTCGGAAGGCGAGGTGTATTTACTCCAAAAATTTGTCTCAGAAGGCGAGGGTTACTTCGGGAGGCGAGTTTGGACGCGAGTTTGTTGATACGCGTACAGCCGACCTAGGGCGTTCGTCGCCCCTCCGCCCCTCAGTTTATTATTGTCTCGCGCTCAGTGACTACCCCCACATCAATTCTTCTCGCGGATTTTCAGTGTTTTGTTGGATTTTTGGTGATTTGTCTATACAATTTGTTATTATATATCTCACCATGGGTCCCAAGAAAGCCAGTGGTAAGGATAAAGGCCAGAAAGCTCATGTGAGGATGACAATAGAGGAGAAACAAGAGATCATTCGGAAGCATGAGAACGGTACACGTGTTGTTGAACTTTGTAGGCAGTACAACAAAGCCACATCAATAATATGCACTATACTTAAGAAGAAAAATAAGATTATGGGTGCTAAAGTGGCAAAAGGAGTAAGAACATTAACGGCACAAAGACCACAAATACTTGAAGAAGTGGAAAAGTTGTTATTAATTTGGATACACGACAAGGAGTTGAGGGGTGATAGTGTTTCGGAGGCCATAATTATTTGTGAGAAAGCCAGGGTGTTGCACGAAGACCTTCTAAAGAATACCCCTGCAACGAGTGATGCAGATAAGAAAGAGTTTAAGGCAAGCAGGGGCTGGTTTGAAAAATTTAGAAAGAGAAGTGGTATCCATAGTGTTACAAGGCATGGGGTTATGTGATGTGATTATGGAAGGGGACTCCCCTTCCAAACAGTAACTCCTCTCCTCCTCCCCCCTCCTCACCATCTTCCATACGCCTACAGCACTCGACAGCAAGGTAAGTAATAACTGGAACACAGTTTTGTAGGTTTATTTAGATGAATTAGGTAAATTAGGTATAAAAATTTAGTTTGATGTGGGGTTTTTGGGGTAGTCAAGAACGGATTAATTCATTTCCCTTTATTTCTTATGGGGAAATTAACTTCGGAATGCGAGTTTTCGGAAGGCGAGGCGTCTCCAGGAACGGATTAAACTCTTATTCTGAGGTATGCCTGTAATGAGTAAATATATCATATTATTCATTACTAACGTAATTCCACGAAGCTTTGGGTGGCTTTGAGTGGCTTTGGGTAGCTTTGGGTAATTAGATGGGCCGCTCTGGAGTTTTATCTCTAAAAGATTTTTGACTATATTCGTACAATGGTTACGTGATAACCTCAGATAATATTGTTCTGCAGACAAGTTCCATTCCTTGACTTACAAATAACTGTTGAATGGATGGTGGCAGCACTTTCTACTTTATTTCTATATTTTTCTACTTTCCTCTCTCTCATTCTAAACTCTCCCTTTCCCCTGACTACTCTTCCTCACTTCTCCCTTCCACATCTCTACCTCCCTCACCCTGTGTGTTTTTCTTCCTTTTCTCTTTTTAATTTTCTATACGTTACATTATGCTTCATGGAGCCACGAGGGGCTCCCGCCAGAAAACCAGCATTGACTGTAATAAAATGCCAATTTCTGAGTGATCCCTGGTGGCTCCCCTTCCCCCAGGGTGTCATGGGGGGAGGGTGTTTCCATTATTACAGAACTCAGGAGTAGCGCAGCTGGCTGATCCCTGGCTGTCTCCCATCTCCCTCATAACAAGGAGGAAGTTGGGTTGAATGATCTAGTGCTAGTTTCATGAATTTTCTATCATCTCCACATTGTTGTGGAGATATTTTGGTGGTCTTGAGGCTGCAGCCTCGCTTACTACAAGCAGTGGTCTGTTTTGTTTCACTGACTTTCTCTGTGCCTTCCCTTGGTGGTGGCAGACAAGAATAAATTTGTAGTAATTTTATACGTGCCACTGCTCCCTACGCTTCTCTAGAGGGAGGCCAGATTCTGGCTCGTGGTACTTGATCAGCCAAAAAAAAACTATGCGACTGATGGTACTTAGTAGTTCAGCACTACCTGTATATCAGCATAGTTACTATGAGGAGCCACTGGGGCTTACCCAGAAATTGGTGTTTCATTACATTCAACACTGTTTTTATTATTTTTTCTGTGGGGAGCCCCTATGGCTCCCTGGAGCTTAACAGGCTAATGTATGTTATATTAGACCAGGACATTAGCTAAGGAGCTCAGACCTACCTGGGACCAGCGCCAGAACCTGGCCCCTTCAGAGAGTTTCAGGGAGCAATGGCCCTGGAAAACCCCCTTGTGGTTGGGTTTTCCTTATCTGCAATCGACCAGGGTTAGGCACCCAAAAAGGTAGGCATAACAAAACAAACCCCAAATGGTAAAAAACTAAAACAAAAAAAACAGAGAGGTAGAAACTCCCTACAATCCCAAGGAAACAAGCAAACAAGCAAACATCACACTTTACTGCCACACCGATCGTCCGCACAGCCCTCCTCGCTGCGAGAGGGGGAGGGGGGAGTCCCGGACCTACCGCGCTGGCTGCCTAGCTTCAGTTCGTAAGCTAATGTCAACCGGGATAGACGCTTCTCTGGCCTCAGTTTCCTAGGCGGTAATTACCTAAGTGTAGTTACAGGATGAGAGCTACGCTCGTGGTGTCCCGTCTTCCCAGCACTCTTTGTTATATAACGCTTTGAAACTACTGACAGTCTTGGCCTCCACCACCTTCTCACCTAACTTGTTCCAACCGTCTACCACTGTTTGCGAAAGTGAATTTTCTTATATTTCTTCAGCATCTGTGTTTAGCTAGTTTAAATCTATGACCTCTTGTTCTTAAAGTTCCAGGTCTCAGGAAATCTTCCCTATCGATTTTATCAATTCCTTTTACTATTTTGTATGTAGTAATCATATCACCTCTTTTTCTTTTGTTTTCTAGTTTTGGCATATTTAATGCCTCTAACCTCTCCTCGTAGCTCTTGCCCTTCAGTTCTGGGAGCCACTTAGTAGCATTTCTTTGCACCTTTTCCAGTTTGTTGATGTGCTTCTTAAGATATGGGCACCACACAACCGCTACATATTCTAGCTTTGGCCTAACAAAAGTCGTGAACAATTTCTTTAGTACATCGCCATCCATGTATTTAAAAGCAATTCTGAAGTTAGAAAGCGTGGCATAGGCTCCTCGCACAATATTCTTTATGTGGTCCTCAGGTGATAGTTTTCTATCTAGAACCACCCCTAGATCTCTTTCTTTATCAGAATTCTTTAAAGATTTCTCACATAATATATAGGTTGTGTGAGGTCTATGTTCTCCTATTCCACATTCCATAACATGGCATTTATTAATATTAAATTCTATTTGCCAAATGGTGCTCCATATACTTATTTTGTCCAGGTCATCTTGAAGGGCATGACAATCATCTAAGTTTCTTATCCTTCCTATTATCTTAGCATCATCAGCAAACATGTTCATATAATTCTGTATACCAACTGGTAGATCATTTATGTAGACAATAAACATCACTGGTGCAAGAACTGAACCCTGTGGTATTTCACTTGTGACATTTCTCCAGTCCGATACATTGCCTCTGATCACTGCCCTCATTTTTCTATCAGTCAAAGAAATTTTCATCCATGTTAGAAGCTTACCTGTCACCCCTCCAATATTTTCCAGTTTCCAGAACAACCTTTTATGTGGAACTCTGTTGAAAGCCTTATTTAAGTCCAGATAGATGCAGTCATCCTAGCCATCTCTTTCCTGTAATATCTCTGTTGTTGTTGGTGTTTGCCTTGTGTGGCGTTCATTGCCGTGTGTTATGTTGTGCGGTGGCCAGGAGTACCTCATCAGTTCCGGGGCTGCATGCGCTTAGGGGGCTTCCTTCCCTAAGCTTCCTGTGAGTACTGCCCCCTGCGTGACAGGGTTGTCTTCCCTGGGGCGTTCGAGAACCATTCCTGTAGAGGTTCTTGCTGCTCGGCATTTGCCTCGCCCTTGGGGCCAGCTGGGGCCTGGGGCCCTTGTTTGGCCCTGGGGTACGGACTGGTATTGTGCTGGTTAGGGCATCAAGGTGTTGCGCGACCTGCCACCTAAGCGGCGACCGGTTCGTGTTGCCTCTGGAGACGGTGTACTTTTGTGGGGTTTTTCATTTGTTTTTATTTCCATTTGCCTGGTTGTGGTCTGCCTAGTGTGGCTATAGTTCCACTGGTAGTGTTTGGTGGCCCTCTGCTTGGCCCCCATGATTGTACACGTCGCAGGGGTGTTTAGTGCTTTCCACTACCCTCTTGTTATTTTTGGGTTTCTTAACCGGTTAGCAACACCTTGCCCGGGCTTCCCGTAGCAGTCAGCCTATGGGCCCTGGAAGTAAGTAAGTAAGTAATTATCAAAAGAAGGCACCAAACCGGGAAGGCTATGTAGCACCATCAAATACGCAAAATAATCAGAGGGCGCTAAATATCACCAAGGATGCCAATACGAGAACAAAAACGCATAAGGCGAACGATATCAAAAGTATCCGAGTCACCAAGAATTCTATCGAGGGACAGGTGACCGCGAGGGGCGGTCGGAAAGCAAGACACACGCTCGTCCTGGAAGTCAGGACATTCAAGAAGGACATGCACGACCGTAAGAGGGACAATGCAACTAGGACAATAAGGAGCAGGGCGGCGCTCCATCAAGTGACCATGGGTTAAGCGAGTATGGCCAATACGCAACCTCGCCAGAGCTGTTTCCCACCGCCGGTTACGGTGGAAGGAGGACGGCCACGAGGAAACACAACATTTAAGAGTACGTAGCTTGTTACCAGTAACAGACAACCAAGAAGCCTGCCAACGGGTAAGGACTGAGGAATGGATAACCGGGTAAAAGTCGGAATACGGAATGCCTTTACGAGAGATGGGACAAGAGCGGACAGCTTCCTTAGCGGCAGCATCCGCACGCTCATTTAAAGACACGCCAATATGGCTGGGAACCCAACAAAACTCAACCGACTTAAATTTACTGTGAACGAGAAACAGCCAATGCTGGATCTCGACAACTACCGGATGAACTGGATTAAAGCACCCGAGAGCCATGAGGGCACTACGAGAGTCAACAACAACCACAAAGGAAGACTGACAACGAGAAAGCAGGAGACGAAGAGCATAGAGAATAGCATAAAGTTCCGCTGTAAAGATGCTAGTCTCCGGAGGCAAGCGACACATATAAGTGCGATCAGGAAAAACAACAGAGTAGCCAACACCGTCCGCTGACTTAGACCCATCGGTGAAGACAGAAACGGAGCGGGAGTGAGAAGAAAAGTGCTCGAGGAAAAGGCGTTTTAGAACTGTAGGAGGGGTAAAAGCTTTAGTGATACGAGTCAAGGATGTACAAAACCGCGGAAGAGGGACCCTCCACGGGGGCAAAGAAGGAACAACACGAGGAGAAACATCAGAAATACGAACGGAAAGAGAATCCTGTAGGCGAGATAACCGGACAGAAAGAGGGAGGTGGTGAAGAGGAACAGGAACCGCAGGAGGGGTAAAAGTTAAAGCACGACAGAGGCGAGAGGAAGGATGTTGCAAGGACCGCGCAAGATAGCGAAGACAGTAGCGATCACGGCGGTCCTGGAGAGACAGGAAGCCAGTGTCAACATACAAGCTAAGGACGGGAGTCGAACGAAAGGCACCAGAACTGAGGCGCAACCCAGTATGGTGCAAAGCATCAAGACGGCGAAGAGTAGAAGGAGAAGCAGACGAGTAAGCAGGGCAACCATAATCGACCTTAGACAGGACGAGAGAGGAATGTAAAGCAAGGAGAGTGCGCCTATCTGCCCCCCAAGAAGTATGGGACAAGACCCGAAGGAGGGTAAGGGACTTAGAGCACTCAACACGGAGGTAAGAGATATGGGGAGACCAAGACAAACGAGTGTCAAGGAATAACCCCAAAAGCTTCGCGGAATCTTTGTATTCAAGGGGATGACCATAAAGTGACAAAGAGGGACGAAGAACAACCCGTTTCCGCGTAAAAGTCATGGCACAAGTCTTAGAAGTAGAGAACTTGAAGCCATGACCTGTGGCCCAAGACGACACGGCATCAATCGCAAGTTGAAGCCGGCGTTGAAGGAGAGGCGAATCATCACCCTGACAACAAAGGGTAAGATCATCGACATAGAGAGCGGAGAAGACACCAGAAGGAAGAGAGGAAAGAAGACCATTGAGGGCAACCAGAAAAAGAGTAGTGCTCAGAACACTACCCTGGGGCACACCTTCGTATTGCTGAAAAGAGGGAGAGAGAGCGGTACCAAGGCGCACCCGAAAGGAACGACGAGAGAGGAAGCTGCGGAGAAAGAGAGGGAGATGACCACGAAGGCCAAAAGAATGAAGTTGAGATAGGATATGATAACGCCAAGTGGTGTCGTAAGCCTTTTCTAGGTCAAAAAGGACGGCAACAACGGAGGTCTTCGCAGCAAAAGCAGTACGAATATAGACCTCCAAGTTCACCAGGACATCTGTCGTGCTGCGGCACTTGCGGGAACCAAATTGAGAAGGGGAGAGGAGGTGATGGTGTTCCAGGAACCACATCAGACGAACGTTAACCATACGTTCAAAGAGTTTGCAGACACAACTTGTGAGAGCAATAGGGCGAAAGTCCTTAGGGGAAGTACCCAGAGACCCTGGTTTGCGAACAGGGAGGACAACGGCATCGAGCCAGTCCTCAGGGACTGACGACGACTCCCAGATCCGATTATACAGACTCAGTAAATACTGAGACGTGCTCGGAGGGAGATGGCGAAGCATCTCATAATGAATACCATCGGAGCCCGCCGCCGTAGAACCGCAGAGGGCCAGGGCAGAACGAGGTTCAGAGAGAGAGAAGGGATCATTATAGGGAAGCTGAAGATGAGTGCAGAAATCTAAAGGACGAGACTCAAGGACAGGTTTACGAAGAAGGAAAGATTGGGGAAGATGAAGACCAGAGCTAACAGAAGAAAAGTGGGAACCCAGTTCGGAAGCGACCTGCAACGGGTCCGCCACAAGAGTATCATGGAGGTGAAGGACCGGTGAAACATCGGGAACGAACTTACCCGCTATCTTGCGGATACGCTTCCAGATCTGGGCCAGAGGGGTTTCGGACGTAATTGTCGAGACATAAGATGCCCAACATTCACGTTTAGCCGTACGGATGGCCCTACGGGCCACCGCACTCGCTTTCCGAAAGAAAAGAAAAGAATCGGTCGTCTGCCTACGGCGGTGCTTCTTCCAGGCTGCACGCTTACAGCGGACAGCCCGAGCACAGTCCGCATTCCACCAGGGAACGCACTTCCGTGGACCCCGAGAGGAAGAGCGAGGAATAGAGCGGAGGGCAGCGTCGAAGACAGTGTCATGAAAAAGGAGGAGAGCGCGAGAGAGGGGCAGAAGGGAGAGGTCAGAGAGAGTAGCACTGAGGGAAAATAGGGTCCAGTCCGCCTTAGCAAACTGCCACCTAGGGAAAGAGAGGGAAGGGCGAAAAGAGAAAAAGGAAACAAGGATGGGGAAATGATCAGTTCCATGGAAGTCATCAAGAACCTGCCATGTGAAATCTAAGTAAAGAGAAGAAGAGCAGAGAGAAAGATCAAGACAAGAAAGGGTGCGAGTTCGAGAGTCCAAATGAGTGGGCTCACCAGAATTCAGAAGAGACAGGGAAGAAGAGAGGAGAAACGGCTCAAGGAGGCGACCCCGGGTATTCGTCAGAACGTCACCCCAAAGAGAATGACGACAATTGAAGTCACCCAGCAGGAGCACAGGCTCCGGCAGGGAGTCTAGGAGGTGTTTCAAATCAGGAAGAGAGAGCGGGACACTCGGGGGGAGATAAATGGAACAAACTGTGTACCATTTCCCCACAAAGATACGAGCAGCAGAACAATGGAGAGGCGAAGGAAAAAGTAAAGGAACAAAGGGAACATCAGCCCGAATCAAGAGAGCAGAAGAATTAGAAGCCCCAGCAATGGCTGGGGGGGGGGGGAGAGAAAGGAATAGCCACGAAAACGACCAGGACGAGCACCAAGCATCGGCTCCTGGAGACAGACACAAAGGGGCGAAAACCGCGAAACCAGAAGTTGGAGTTCGAGGAAATTGGCGTAATAACCTCGAACGTTCCATTGAAGAATGGACAACGACGAGAAGAGAAAGGACAAAAACAGAGAACAAGGAAGAAACAAAGGCGAAAGACCAACAGAGCACGTTAAAGAATATCAGGGTCGGGATCAGGGTCAGCAAAGTCAGGGTTAGGGGGCATGGGTAAACTGAGCAAAGACGGAGGGAAGGAAACGGGAGAACAGATCAGAGGTGGGCGGGCAGGGTCCGGAGGAGGAGGAGGAGGAGGAGGAGGAGACAACGGAGAGGAGCAGTCAAGGACAGCAGCAGGAAGAGGGGGAGTAGAAAGAGAGGAGCGCACCCCAGCAAGAGCAGCAACCGAAAGGGAAGCAGGGGCCAAAGAAACCTCCATAGCAGGAACAGGGGGCGCAAGCACAGAAACGGGAGGGGAAGGAGCAACAGAGCCAGAAGGAGGAGCTGAGGAAGAAAGCGAAGCCTTCTTACCCGCCGGGGAAGAGGAAGGAGAGGAGCCAGGCTTACGCTTCTGACTTAAAGAGACCGGTGTCCCAGCAACTACGTACCGGGCAACGGATTCCAGTGTCTCAACAGGAGAAGCCGAACGAGAGCACACACGACGGCCGTTAGGAGAGCGATGGACATCCGCCCGCACCGACAGGCGGCGGGGAGAGCCGATAGATGGAGGAAGAGGATGGGAAGGAGGATCGGAGGGGGACGAGGAAGAAGACACAGAAGACACAACAGACCGGGTAGAAGGAAGGGGAACCCCAGACAGAGGACCAGGAGGAGGATCCTTCGGGAGAGAACCCAAAGGGACAGAGGAGGGGGCAGTGGGCGCATCAGGGTCCAAGGCCTGGAAACGGTTGTGAGTCTGAGGAAGGCGGGAAGGACGAGGAGAGGAAGAGCGCAACACGCGAGCATAAGAGATATTAGCATAAGGCGGGAGCCGGCGAACCTGGCGCCTCGCCTCAGGAAAAGATAAACGCTCCCGGTGCTTCAAGTTGAGGACGGCTGCCTCAAGCTTGTAATGGACACACGCACGGGAGAAGGTAGGATGGGCCTCACCGCAGTTGAGGCAACGAGCCTGGGGAGAAGCGCACTCCGACTTAGAGTGACCATCGCCACCACACAAAGGACAGAGAGAGACAGTCCCGGAGCAGCGGAGGGCACCATGCCCAAACCTCCAGCACTTGTTGCAGAGCCGAGGAGAAGGAATGTACTCCTGGACAGAGCACCTGGCACCAGCAAGAATGACAGAGGGTGGAAGGGTCCTACCATCAAAGGTAATCTTCACAACCCGGAGGGGTTGACGGCGACTACCACGAGGGGGGACGAGTAAACGTGTCCACCTGGAGAATAGAATGGCCCTGGGCAGCGAGGATATGTCGAATATCGTCGTGGCAGTCGCGCAGGTCCCGAACACCGGTCGCAACATGGGGCGGGAGCAAAATAGTGCCAACACTGGCATTCAACTGAACGTTCTTCGAGACCCGAACGGGGGTCTCGCCAAGGCAGGATAAGGCAGCCAAGCGGGAAGCAGCATCCTGAGAAGGAGCAGCAACGACACGTGTACCGAGACGAGTGGGGTTGAAAGTAATGGAGGCATCTACGGAATCAATGAGATGTCGATGGAGGGAGAAATCGTCAGGAGGCGCAGAATCAAGAGGGAGGAGATCAAAATATTTGGCCCACGAAGCGGGACCAAACAAGGCTTGATAGGTAGCAGAACTGGAAGGAATCGAGCGAGGGCGGCCGTGACGAAGACGGCGGTGAGAACCCCCAGAGAGAGAGGGGTTAAAAGGCGCAGTAGTTACAACTAGAGAAGGAGCCACGCCAGGGGACGAGGTAGTCACCACTGGGGGCTTGGGGCTCGACCCAACCACAGAGGAGGGAGGGGAGCTAGAGGAAGGAGTCAGAGAGGCCAAAGGAGGAGCAAGGTCGGGGCCCAATGCAGCGGAGGCTACAGAGCCCGGTCTTCCAATACGGACCGACTCGGGGGCTTGGTCGCCCACCCCACGAGCCTGAGAAGGTAAACCAGAAGAAGCCGAAGCAGGGGTAATCATCTTGACGAAAGAAAGAATTCACTCACGAATGTGCCCCCACACCCACCATGGAGCCACAATTAGAGGCAGGACACCCAACAAGAAGCTATTGCCGATCTTGTCGGGGCCTCCTAGGGGTGCGTCGCGAGTATACGCCCCACAAACGCCACCTTAAGAAACCGACAGTCCGTCGAGATCGGGTTCAGTGACGAAGTGGGGATTGACAATAAAAGGTTCCCCTCGCTCTCGACGTCGGGTACTGCAGTTCTACGGGTGCATGAGTATGCCTCCTCAAGCACCCGGGCGTCAAAATAGAAGAAGTCCAAGGGAAGAACCAGAACGAGCAAAAGGTCGGTAGGAAACGGCAAGCAGATAGGAGAAGAGGGGGGAGAAAAACGAAACAGAAGGAAAAGGAAAAGATGCCCAGCAGAATTGGAGAGGACGGCAGCAGGAGCACAAGGCTAGAAAAGGACAGAGGACTGTCCCAAGGAGCATCACACTCCGGCAGCTGCCCACTAAGCCCCCACACGGCGACAACGAGCTGAGCGGGGAGGGGGTGGGCCCTGGAAACCCCTGTTTGGGCTCAGTGGATCATTGAATGTGTCTTACGGGTTCCAACCCGTCTTGTACGGGAGCGTTGGTTGCCTTGCCCTTGTCTCCGGGTGACAGTCACCATTTTTACCTCATGTTGTTTACCTTTACCTCATGTTGCCTG